>NC_084627.1:25096023-25451023 GCF_033978795.1 Nerophis ophidion
CGGCAGATCAACTGGTCTAAAAGGGAGGGTCTTGTTAAAGGGGAACATTATCATATTTTCTGAAGGGTTAAAACCAATAAAAATCAGTTCCCAGTGGCTTATTTAATTTTTCGAAGTTTTTTTTTAAATTTTACCCATCATGGAATATCCCGAAAAAAGGCTTTAATGTGGCTGATTTTCGCTATCTGTAAATCCACCGTCCATTTTCCTGTGACATCACATAGTGACGCCAATACAAACAAATATGGCAGATAGCACAGCAAGATATAGCAACATTAGCTCGGATTCAGACTCGGATTTCAGCGGCTTAAGCGATTCAACAGATTACGCATGTATTGAAACAGATGGTTGGAGTGTGGAGGCAGATAGCGAAAACGAAATTGAAGAAGAAACTGAAGCTATTGACTGAATAGCTATTGAAGCTATTTGGCGATCGCCTTCTAACCAACGATTGCATCTTTTGACCAGACCACTGGAGCAACTTAAATCCGTCGATTGGTAAGTGTTTGTTTGGCATTAAATGTGGGTGGAGGGAAAGGCTGGATGCAAATATAGCTACAAATGTATATAAAGCTAGCATGTTAGTATCGATTAGCTGGCAGTCATGCCGCGACCAAATATGTCTGATTAGCACATGAGTCAATAACATCAACAAAACTCACCTTTGAGATTTTGTTGACTTTATCGTTGGATATGCATCTGGTTTGAGTGTCACAGGATATCCACACATCTCTGTGCCATGTCTGTCGTAGCATCGGCGGTAAAATGTGCAGACCAAACGAGGGACTTTCACATCTTTTGACACTGGTGCAACTTAAATCCGTTGATTGGTATGTGTATGTTTGGCATTAAATGTGGGTGGAGGGAAAGGCTGGATGCAAATATGGCTACAAATGAGGCATAACGATGCAATATGTACATACAGCTAGCCTAAATAGCATGTTAGCATCGATTAGCATGACGTGCTAATCGATGCACTCCACGTAAGACAACTTGAATCCGTCCCTGATCGTGTTGTTACACCCTCCGACAACACACCGACGAGGCATGATGTCTCCAAGGTACGAAAAACAGTCGAAAAAACGGAAAATAACAGAGCTGATTAATGTGTTTGAGAAAAGGGCGGATTGCTTCCCATTGTAACATCACGGGTGAAAGGTCATCGCTCCAACAGTGAACAATTGAAAGGCGTTTAAATCGCCAAATTCACCCTTTTAGAGTTCGGAAATCGGTTAAAAAAAGGTATGGTCTTCTTTCTGCAACATCAAGGTACATATTGACGCTTACATAGGTCTGGTGATGATGTTCCCCTTTAAATAAGGTGGTCTGCACCCCTTTACAATTGCCCACACAGTCTTTGTAAATAACACACATGCTATTTTACAGATTGCACACACTGCTTAGTGCATGGTATGTGGAACTTAGAGAATCAGGCCCATACTATAGCGAACAATCAAAGTATATGAAGAAGGCAATGTCCCTACTAAATTAGCACAGAAAAATAGTTGTGGAGCATGAAGGAGCAGCATGTACACATGATGCCCTCTTTGTATTTCTGACTACCCTCTCATATGTGCTTGCCCAGAAGTGGCCCTGCTTTGTACATCATTTTAGCTGTTTGAAAATGCATCAGATCATTGAATTTCAATATTTTGATTACAAAGATAAAGGGTTTCAGTGTCGAAAAAACGGAAAATAACAGAGCTTATTTGACTTGTGTGTGTAATGTGTTTGAGAAAATGGTGGATTGCTTCCCATTGTTATGCCAGGGGTGAAAGGTCATCGCTCCGACAGCAAACAATTGAAAGGCGTTTAGATCTTCAAATTCACCCTTTTTAGAGTTCGGAAATTGGTTAAAAAAACATATGGTGTTTTTTCTGCAACATCAAGGTATATATTGACGCTTACATAGGTCAGGTGATAATGTTCCCCTTTAAAGGTTAGCGTATACAAATTAGTTTTAAATTAGTTTTGTTTAGATCTATATCCTCCTCTTATTCCAGACTAGTGTGAGTTATGTTGCAGAAGGTTTTCATTTCTATATATTCCTGTTTAGCACTGTTTTGTGTTGCTCTATGAATGTCCATTAGTGTAGATGAATGTGCTCCTAATTTTTTTGTTGTTGTTGCTTCTATGCACGTATCAATAGTGTTAATATCAACATCAATTCCCTTTGCTCGTAGAAAGTTGACAATTTGTTGCTTTGTTCAAGCAGCGTTCATGTCGTCTGGTTTTCCTCAGTTTTAACCTGCTCTTGAACAGTCTCGAGGAATGATGCGCAGCCCTCTGCAATGATGATGTCATTCTGACTCGTAAACTGATTCAATTCTTCTTGGATGTTTTCCGAAACACTGATATTCCCCATATCTGTGATATATTTTGTCTGGCGATGAGCTGTTGGCGCAATACTGCTGTCTCCTCTTTGAAGTTCTTCATAACACTGTAGTTCTCCTGATATCAGTGTTATCTTGTTGCCTGTCATTTAACTGTTGGCGAAATGCTGTAAACTCCTACTTAATGGTCTCCACAACACTGCCGTTGTCCCAATGGGTGTTATCTTGCTGCGTCGCATTCAACCGTTGGCACAATTCGGCATTCTCCTCTTTCAGCATCTCCATCTTCGGTCTTATTGCTGTGTTGTCTTCAATGAGAATCTCCATGTCTTTTCTGAACTTTCTCTTTTCTCTCATATTATGATAATATTATTTTCTCTCTCTGAAAATCTGTTTTTTAAAGATTTTCCACATCTTTTTGTATACCATTGGTCATCTGTTCTTGGAAATTATTGACACCTTTTCATACATCATTGGCATTGCTTTGTAAAGTTATTATTAGCATTGTTAAATCCAGGTCCACTTCTAGCGATCCTGTATTGCTCGGATGAGTTTGTCTTATGCTCATGGTTGCTAAGCAGTCAAGTGAAGCTGTTGGTTTTGATAGCTTTGGCGGCAACTGGCGCCTCTAATTAGTTTGTTCCACGTAGCTAGAGATCTGTCAGTCTTTATTGTAGGTCACTGGTGTGGTCAGAAATGCTTAAAATGTGTCCAACTCTTTCAGTTTTGTTGTTCAGCTTCAGGCTGCTAGGCAACAACTATGAGCTAGCATTTAGCTAATTAGCCCCTGGCTTTCGGGACGTTTTACTTTCCTTGCTTTAGCGAATCTGTGCCTCCCGTTGGGCAGAGTTCAAGTTGAGTATGTTAGCAAGCTATCCTGTCGTTGTGATCACAATTAGTAGACAGTAAAATCCATTTTTTAGTCAAAACTCTGATGTAGAGAGCAGAGGTCTTCTAGTTTGCGTCCTCTCATCAGAAACAGGAGGTCCATAATGATTGTACAGTGCCGCTGTCTTTCAGTAATATTTCCGCAGCTGAGTAAAGGTTAATAGAATGGTTAATCGTATAGTGACCTATTAGTGAACTAGATAGTCATGGTATGGTCATAGTTCGATGATGATGAAAAGCTCCTTTTTGTACCAATATGAATTAATCATTCTCATGTGCTGCCAGTTTACATTCAGTGTTGTTCCATTGCACTACACTCGCTTTGAACACACTAGTGACCTTTTTTCGTTTTACTTTTACACTGTGGAAGTCATTGTTTTGCTTTCGCCTGCTAGTTTGCTCCTCCAGCTATATTTATCTGTGTTTTGATGATAAATGGTGAAAGAACTGTGCGGATTCTGCATTTTGGAAACCTAAGGCACAATAATAAATGAGGACGTACACACACGAGGTAAGGTGTATTTTCCATGCGGTTTACTTTTAAAGATAAAATCTCTTTAATGCAACCTTGATACGGTACCATCTGTCAAAATGTGTACAGCTATTGCATTCAGTACTTTTACTCCAAGTACCACCATAATGACCAACAAATAAATACAATAGCTCAATCAATCAATCAATCAATGTTTATTTATATATCCCTAAATCACAAATGTCTCAAAGGACTGTACAAAGCACTACGACTATGACATCCTCGGAAGAACCCACATAAGGGCAAGGAGAACTCACACCCAGTGGGACGCCAGTGACAATGATGACTATGAGAACCTTGGAGAGGACCTCATAGGGGACCGAAAGCAATGGATGTCGAGCGGGTCTAACATGATACTGTGAAAGTTCAATCCATAGTGGCTCCAACACAGCCGCGAGAGTTCAGTTCAAAGCGGATCCAAGAGAACAGCGAGAGTCCCGTCCACAGGAAACCATCCAAGCGGAGTCGGATCAGCATCGTAGAGATGTCCCCAACCGATACACAGGCGAGCAGTCCATCCTGGGTCCCGACGAGCGGTCCATCCTGGGTCTCGACTCTGGACAGCTAGTACTTCATCCATGGTCATCAGACCGGACCCACTCAACAAGGGAGGAGGGGACAGAGGAGAAAAAGAAAAGAAACGGCAGATCAACTGGTCTAAAAAGGAGGTATATTTAAAGGCTAGAGTATACAAATGAGTTTTAAGGTGAGACGTAAATGCTTCTACTGAGGTAGCATCTCGAACTGTTAAAGCCAGAGTAACACTGATAGTCACACACACACACACACTAGGTGTGATGAAATTACCCTCTGCATTTGACCCACCCCCTTGTTCTTCACCCGGTGCTCGGGAATAATTTTGGTGATTTAACCCCCAATTCCTTGATGATGAGTGCCAAGCACGGAGGTAATGGGTCCCATTTTTATAGTCTTTGGGATGACTCGGCCGGGGTTTGAACTCACGACCTACCCATCTAATACATTTTCATAGTATATTAATTTTGATGATGGAAATCAAACATTTTTAGACTGAAACACTTAACTGTACCTTTTAATAATTCTGCTTGATCAATGAACAAGTAGCAGTGGCTTATGTCTGTGTTTATGTCTCTTACTTTTGCCAGTGGTAAAGCATTAATAGTATGAGGTACAGATCAGTGGAAACAGGGCCTCTCAGTGTAGAACTCGGGGATAGCGCAATTTGATTAGCGTCCCCGAGTGCTCCTCTTGTATAGGGGAACTTGCGTACATTGGAAGATACTAGTTTTGACATTTTACCTCCCAAAACTCAGCATCCACTACAGTACTTGTATTTTCAGTAGCAGGGCCATTTTCTTAAGAGACCTCCATCCAACAATCTATTTTCTAACGCTTGTCCCTTTCTGGAGCCTATCTCAGCTTGCATTCAGGTGGGGTACACCATGGACAAGTCGCCAACTCATCACAGGGCCAACACAGATAGAGAGACAACATCACACTCACTTTTATACACTAGGGACCATTTAGTGTTGCCAATCAACCGATCACAAGGTGCATGTCTTTGGAGGTGGGAGGATGCCGGAGTACCCGGAGGGAACCCACACAGTCACGGGGAGAACATGCAAACTCCACACAGAAAGATCCGAAGCCCAGGATCGAACCCAAGACCTTCGTATTGTAAGGCAAATGTACTAACCCCTGTGCACCATGCTGTCTTCTTAAGAGACCTGTTACTGATAAAAGAAATAGACCCAACTACAAATGTCCACTGGACAAGATGCTGGTTCTCTAAACAAGAATGATGTTGAAGAGAGAAGCCCTAAGCTTTCTGGAAATGTGGCCTTTTCAACAATTCAGTTGAAAATGAGTTCTCCTGTTAGCTGGAGGTAAAGAAAGTACAGCTTTACAAATATAGGAGATAACATATTTACAAATTATATTATCTATTTTGTTAGCATGTCCTCCCCGTGACTGTGTGGGTTCCCTCCGGGTACTCCGGCATCCTCCCACCTCCAAAGACATGCACCTTGTGATCGGTTGATTGGCAACACTAAATGGTCCCTAGTGTATAAAAGTGAGTGTGATGTTGTCTCTCTATCTGTGTTGGCCCTGTGATGAGGTGGCAACTTGTCCAGGGTGTAATCCACCTTCCGCCCGATTGTATCTGAGGTAGGCTCCAGCATCCCCCGCGACCTCGAAGAGAATAAGCGGTAGAAAATTAATGGGTTATTTTTTTTACTGATCCACCAGTGTACTTTTGTTGTCATGACAATTTTCATTATACACTCAGGTCAAAGGTTCGACCCATTAAATGTACCTCATTTCCTGTTTGTCTCACTCTCCTTCCTGAGTGTTATTTCCCCAACACTATCCACCGTAGTAAGTACATGAAGGATTGTCATTGCTTTTTAGTCTGCGATGAGCAGCGTACCCCTACCAACTCCATCAATCTGACACGCAATCCACCCCCATCTTCATTTCCTCCAATTTGATCCACATTGCTGACTTTCAACCTGTTCTACAAGTTCCCTATTGCAAAGCGTGAATTTTATGTCAAATGTTCTTGCATCAGATACGACAGCTGCAATTAAAGAATCAATGGTAGACTATTTCTTTCCCTTTTTTGGTGCTGATAGCAAGCAGGTTCCCAAAGAAACCAGGACCTCCGTCACACTTTTTTTTAATCAGCTTTCAGGTAGAACTTGTGTTTCTGTGGCAGAGAAGGATTCAGCTATGGGGAGCTCCAGGTGTTCCTCATTACTGATCCTGGTGTCCTCCATCCAGCCATTATCGCTTCATGTGGTCCACTGACACAAGACTCCCCCGCCGCCAGTTACATAACAGACCTGCTGCTTGTGGGTAAGAAGACACTACAGATCATTTTAGGCCATCAGGCAAGTTCCTAAGCCCACAGTAATTATCAAGAAGATGAGGCTGGATAATGTTTCAATCAATCAATCAATGTTTATTTATATAGCCCAAAATCACAAATGTCTCAAAGGACTGTACAAACCACTACGACTACGACATCCTCGGAAGAACCCACATAAGGGCAAGGAAAACTCACACCCAGTGGGACGCCAGTGACAATGATGACTATGAGAAACCTTGGAGAGGACCTCAAATGTGGGGAACCACCCCCCCTAGGGGACCGAAAGCAATGGATGTCGAGCGGGTCCAACATGATACTGTGAAAGTTCAATCCATAGTGGCTCCAACACAGCCGCGAGAGTTCAGTTCAAATGGGATCCAAGACAGCAGCGAGAGTCCCGTCCACAGGAAACCATCCCAAGCGGAGTCGGATCAGCATCGTAGAGATGTCCCCAACCGATACACAGGCGAGCGGTCTATCCTGGGTCCCGACAAGCGGTCCATCCTAGCCAGTACTTCATCCATGGTCATCGGACCGGACCCCCTCCACAAGGGAGGGGGGGACAAAGGAGAAGAAGAAAAGAAGCGGCAGATCAACTGGTCTAAAAAGGAGGTCTATTTAAAAGCTAGAGTATACAAATGAGTTTTAAGTTGAGACTTAAATGCTTCTACTGAGGTAGCATCTCGAACTGTTACCGGGATAACGTCTACAAGCTGAAAAGCTGACTTTTTAGGGCGAAAAAAAATGTATAATAATTATTTATTTATTAAGTTAGTATCCTATATCCACTTCTAAATGCATGCATTTTTTATTTAGTAGTGAAAACACTTAACACAACAAAAATGAAATATATATTTACAGTTGTCCATGCATCCATCAATTTCTACCGCCTTTTCCCTTCGGGGTCGCGGTGGGCGCTGGAGCCTATCTCAGCTACAATCTTAAGGCAAGGGTACAACCTGGACAAGTCGCCACCTAATCGCAGGGCCAACACAGATAGACAGATAACATTCACAGTCACATTCACACACTAGGGACCATTTAGTGTTGCCAATCAACCTATCCCCAGGTGCATGTCTTTGGAGGTGGGAGGAAGCCGGAGTATCCGGAGGGAACCCACGCAGTCATGGGGAGAACATGCAAATTCCACACAGAAAGATCCCGAACTCAGGACCTTTGTAGTGTGAGGTACATGCACTAACCCCTGTTTCACTGTGCTGCCCACTAAACATGTCATACCTTTGTAAATTCAAAAGCCCTTGTTACGATTCTCAACTTTTCACGACAAAGCCAGGAACCAAACAAGGATTTGTAATGGGGATGCCTTTGAAAGATGGAGACGATTGAAGGCGAAGAAGATTTTTTCATTTGACGCCAAACTTGTGAATTTCCTCCTTGATAGGTGAGTAAGGCATGTACATTTTCTTACTACTTGTAATAAATTATAATTATTATTATTTATTATATTACATTTAAACTGTATTGTCCAATACAGTCTATGATCTTGTCTGACAAAGGTGGTATGTTCATGCAACGAATGCTTAGCATGGTAGCACGGCTTTTATCATGACAATGTGAAACGTATGAAGACAGCCAATTCACATAAGATAATTCCTCATTTGTGTAGCCTATAGGCATACCTTGGTAAAATGTCCCCTCTTTGATTTTGGTTGTACATTAGGCTGCTAAGCAAGTTCTTCTTATTTTCACCAGTATAACCATTGCTAGTGTTGGTTGTAGTTTGTTTTAGTCTGTCTTTTCTGATAGTACTGACAATAACCATATGATTGCCATATGTTGTAATATTGTACACAGGCATCACATACTTCTTCCTGAAAATAGCCTAATTTCTGTGTAAAATGTGTTGGTTAGAGATTTGCTATTGACAAAAAGCTTGTCTTGCAGCTTTTACGGTCTCAACCCCCTAGTACGAGGCAGTGGAAGTTTGAAGTTCCTTGGAGTAAGTAGCCCAGTAAATCAAGCTGGATTCGGCTGCATATCTTGCAACCTCAGTCAGGGAGAGAGGGAGGGAAATACAGAATTTTGACCGTGATTGCTGTACCATTTCTGGCCACATTATTACATCCATCCATCCATCCATCCATTTTCTACCGCTTATTCCCTTTCGGGGTCGCGGGGGGCGCTGGCGCCTATCTCAGCTACAATCGGGCGGAAGGCGGGGTACACCCTGGACAAGTCGCCACCTCATCACAGGGCCAACACATATGGCTCCTTTAAGGCTAAAAGCTTTTTCATTCAAACCTTGATAGAGCTACACACTGCTCTGCTACTTCATTTGTGATTAACTCTAGTCTTCTGCATTCGCCAACGGTGAAATGTTTATGACATGTCAAACATTAACAGAAAACCAGAGGCCCTTGGAGACGCATTCACTCTGTTATGTTCTGTTTTATCCTTTTTTTACAGTAATCAGCAACAAAACCAAAACAAAGAATACAGAGTTTAATATTTGGATGGTGGCATAAAAATAAACCTCTGAGTTTATATAGATTGAGCACAGTTGGGTTGGGACAGATGGGCACTGGCTTTGTTTGGCAGAGGCTGACTTGCGTGGCATCGTGTTGGCCTGGTGTGGAGCGCCTGCGGAGTTATGGGCTGTGGGGCGGCTGGCCTCCAGGCCGTGGATCTTGGTTGCCTCCTGTGTGGACTGGGGTGGGGGAAGGTGGGGGCAAATAAGCTGTGTCTCTGCTACTCCTACTTACAGCGCACACACACATATAAGACTTTAAGGGATTGTCCTGCGGGGGGGATGACAATGCCTCTATGGGGCTCCAGTCCTCCTGAATTGGCCCCTGCTTGTCCATCCCTCAATTTTAACTGCATATTAGACACTTAGGGTTTTGGAGACTAGGCATACTAGGGACCCACCATGACCTTGATGTCTCTCAAATCTAATTACATCATTAGTCCTCACCAGCATATATATTTCTCTCACTCTACAGCACACACATCAATAGGGACAGGAGTTCAGCTGTAATGGCTGACCTCCTAATTTTAACTACAGAGTAGACACTCAAGGGGCCTTATGCACTCCCACATTCCATGGGGTCCCGTCGCTGGCCGGCCTGACTGGGAGACAAATATATTGTACATACATATGCACATACACACAATTATTCATACATATATATATATATATATATATATATATATATATATATATATATATATATATATATATATATATATATATATATATACATAAGCACTTACTGTACATACATACATACAGACATAAGTACATACGCTCCTACATACATACACAAATACAGTACATACATACACACAGACGGTACATATATCCACACGCACATTCCCTGTACAAACACACATATACACCTACTCTACATAAACAAGTACATATACATACATTAGGGCTGAAAATATTTGGGTGTCCCATGATTTGATTCAATATCGATTATACGGGTCACGATTCGATTATAAATCGATATTTTTGATTCAACTCGAGTCTTGATTCAAAAACCATATTTTTCTGATTCAAAACGATTCTCTATTCATTCAATACATAGGATTTTAGCAGATTCTACCCCAGTCTGCTGACATGCAAGCAGAGTAGTAGATTTTTTGTAAAACACTTTTATAATTGTAATGGACAATGTTTTATCAGGTGATTGCAATAATGGAAACACACAAATGTAAATCCGAGACAACAATATGTTGTCTGATATATTCATGCCTGCACAAATTTTAACTAGAACAAAACGTTTTAATGTCTGACTGAATTTGACACTCAGTTACTACTCACTCAGCTCTCAGAACAATAAAATACAGTAATATGACTCCTGTGACTGTAACATCAATGGAATGCAATTGGTAGGCTTGGCTAGCTGCTAGTCTGTGCCAGAACTTGCCTAAACATTACCATAAATTCCATAAAGATACTTTAGCTACTCATTATGAACTACTTCTTTGTGTAAAACAACAAAATAAATAATTCATAAATCAAATGAGCTTAGGCTAGCTGCCTTCATATTTCTGAAAACATGCCACTTCCAATAATAAAAATGACACAAATCCTATTTAGTGATGTCTCTTTTTTAATAACAAAACACAAAAGCAGCAATAAAATGTCTGCTAACTACTCTGCTGGCTTTAGTTACAGCTTCCCCCACTTTTAGCTTTGTCTCTCTGTAAAGTGAAGCTACAACATTCCGAGCGTGATGGGACGTCATACCGTGGCTCAGTAGTTTTGATCATGAACCTGAAACCTTCTCTCCCCACCGCGCTGTACGGTCGCAGGTCTTTTGCAATGAAACAAGCGATGGATCTGGTTATCTTCTTTGCCCGTTGAAAACTGATTGGTCATTTTGTAAACTGGTGAAGTGTCGAAGATTAGCTGCCGTTGTTGTTAGTGGATGATCCTTTTCCTCTGATAACTCTAGATGTTGCCTGTCTAATTGAGCGCGGGGATTTGAAGTATTCCAATAATACTTAACTTAAGCGTCGCAAAGTCTGCACATTGCATGAGTCATGTCAAGCCCTTTCTTGCCAAGGTAAAATCCAAAGTGTCTCCAAACGTTTGCTTTCAAAGTACGCGGATGTGGTTGTATTTTTTTTTTTTTTTTTCAAGATGGCGCTGCTGTAGTGGCTGCTGTAGGCAGGAGCTCTGTGCTCTTGTATCATCCTTTTGTGTTTCCCTCTTGTTTTCATGTGTTATTAGATTTTTTTGCCTTTTGGTCCGGGTCCATTTGGGACTGTGTGACAAGGGGTGTCACTTTCGTGACCTCTGTGGTGCTTTTTTTTGTGGACTTCTGGATCCGCCTCCCGGGAGCCTTTTGGCCATGGATACCAGCTGCTGGGTCTCTGCCACACCGGAGTCGCTTTAGAGGGACTGGAGGAGATGCGGATGAGGGGACAGGGCTGCGGAGCTGGCACTGAGCGCTGGGACGGAGAGGCTTCGCGGTGTCTTGGGTGGGTGAGCAGGTGTCGGACACCTCAGTCTCCTTGGACGTATCATCGCTCATCCATGCGGACTGGACACTGTCCGAGAGTGGAGTCGGCTGTCCTGGTTGCTTTGTTGGGTCTGCTCCTGTCTCTGGCCATCCTCCCTCCACCTCAGCGGACGATGGCGTGGAACACCGCAGAGGCCACCACAGTGGATATGTTTCTTTTACTTTTTATTCATAGCTGTATGTAGAAGTGTCTGGTTGTATCTGCTGCTTTAATGTCTTTAATGTCCTATGTGTTCTTTGATGTTTCCCTCTTACACACATGTAAGAGGGGTGTGTACTATGGCTATGAGTTGTTGTTTTTTTCCCTTGGCCTCAGTCTTCACCCCCTCTCCAGGGCCCAGGCTAAGACCGATTTTTTTTATTTTATTTTAATCTTCAATTTTTTTCTCCCCCCCTTGTTTACCTGTATCTCATCTTTTTTTGTAAGGGGCGCTGGAAGCCGGCAGACCTGTCAGCGATCCTGTTCTGTCTCCCTTTAATGTTTGTCTGATCTTGAATGGGATTGTGCTGAAAATTGTAATTTTCCTGAAGGAACTCTCCTGACGGAATAAATAAAGTACTATCTAATCTAATCTATCTAATTTCTTCTTTAGGCTGCTCGGTGTCTCTTTCTTCTACCTGCATTTTAGCGGCAACACAACACTTCACTCCCCTTAGTAGCTAGCCACCAGGTAGCCACGCTGCTTATTGCGCAATACCTACGGTAGCCCAGAAGGCACATACACATTGCCGTGAGCGGGGGAAGAAAATCGATTTTTGAAAAATGAGAACCGATACTGAATCGTACAACGTGAGAATGGCGATTTGAATTAGAATTATTTTTTTCCCACACCCCTAACATACATACACTCATGCATATAATCACATTTCATTAAACATATATTAACATTGTTACCCTCGGGGAAACCTGGGTAAAACACGGCCGGCACACTGACAAAGCTTGACCTATTGTTACTATAACAATATTCAAGGTTAATACCGTTCGCTTCTCTTTCTTCCCCTCCATGTATCTGCTTTATTTTGTAATTCAAGTTATCATTACATATATGTATCATTGCATTTGAAAACATTGTACTGTTGATAACAGAGGTAATTATTATTATTATTCATTAGCATTAGTGCTATTTTTGTTGTTATTTTTATTGTTCTAATTGTATTGCAATAATGTTCATTGTCATTTGTGTCCTATAAATGTTTGTATCATATTTGTATATATCGTATTTGCTGATATATTTCTGTTTTTGTTGTTGTCTCTTTGTCTTATCCCCCTCGTGTCCCCGCATTTTCTCCCTGTGTCCTCTTTTTGTTATTTTTCTATCCCCTCCTGTTCTAGTCCGGCTGCGCCAAACATTAATATAAATCCATTTACTTAAGTAAAATACAAATAAGTAATATCCATATTTTGTCAAGTATATCTGTACAGCAGATAGGGGCATCTATATCCACATTATGATTTGCCTGAGTAGGTTGGAAAGGATCAAAACAAAATATAATTGAGGGAAATGCAGCTAATAAGAGCAATCAATTCTGCCGCTAAATCAGGTGTGTCAAATGTACGGCCCGCAAACAGGTTTTATCCGGCCCGCGGGATGAGTTTGCGAAGTATAAAAATGAGCCGAAATTTTGGAATGAAAAAACTGCTGTTTTAGATGTATCCTCTAGATGTCGCAATAGCAATTATTGGTATCTGCTACATATGTAAGAAAAAAAGAAAAAAAAACAAGTTAGTGCACGAGTCGAGGTAAATGAATCAACTACATAAATAACATCCCATAATTTGATTTTGTTAGTTTTTTTTATCCTGATAGATTGAAAATTAGTTCACTGATGAACATTATCACATAATTTATTAAGAAAGTATAAATAATGATGTGGAGGGGGGACGTGGCCTGCGGTCCTGCAACAAAGCAGGGTGTGACAGGAACGAATTCGAGATCAGTGACAGGTGCGTAGATGGCCCACCTGGGCGTGCTTATCTAATCACCTGTCGCTCGGTTAAAGGCACGAGCGAGAGCGAGACTGACGAAAAGACAATTGCTAAAAAGCACAGAGACACTTAATTGCAAAATAGAACATTCTCGTAAAACTGGAAGAGCCTGGCATGTCAGTGATTGGTGATCCGAAGAACCCGGAAGTGCAAGTTTTCCACACACGACCAATAAAGATAGAATACTATTAGCCGCAACATGTAAGAGTAAAATAAACCAGACAACATTATAATTTGTACATTTTCAGAATGTGCTTGTTCTATTTTTAAACAAAGAAATCAATCTGTATTTGTCTTTATTTTTAGGTCATCTTGCCGTGATTTTACCAGAGAAGATTTGGGGAGAAGATTTTTCTCCATGTGGCCCCCCGTCTAAAATAAGTTTGACGCCACTGCTCTAAATCATTTTTAAAGATGCAGTAAAAAACATCAAAAATACTTCATTTATGTTCCATTACCTGTATTGCCAAGCTTTAGCAACATTGTTATTGTAAGAGCAAACACAGAGGAAATCATTTTCTAGCATAGTAACACATTGTCATGCTTTGATATTAGTCATAAAAGTTAGCTATGGACAGCGATAAGTTAGCAACTGTTTATGCTGCCCTTTTTTATTTTATTGTATTTTTACATTTTTTTTTTGCTGCAGCTGTTACATATACTGTGATATTGTACATGGTAATTGGGATTTGATATACATAGAATATATCATATATAAGTATAATATAACATAGTAATATAATATATCAGTATATATTATATACCGTATATATAATATGTAAATATTACATGTGTGTTTTATTTTATATTGCTAATATGGTATATTTTTAGTCTACTTAATACCTGCATTAACCATTCAATCCTTACCCTTTCCATCCTTTGAAACTGAGCTACTGTGTGGAACAATTTCCCCAGTGGATGAATAAAGTTTGTCTAAGTCTAAGGAAGTGTTGTCATTAAAACGGCAGCCCCCATAGAGTATCCGGTAGCAAACAAAATGAATACATGAATAAAGAAATGAATGAAATGACCGTACACCAAGGCATTGGTTTCACACCGAGCCATACTTGGCTCCATCTCAACGTTCGTAGATCAAAAAGAACGCAAATGGAGGTGTTCGTGAATCGAGGTTTCACTGTATTCAGCTTCAAAAAGGTGCCATTGTGCATCCTCATTTATCCAAAAATAGTCGTCTTTGTTGTCAGTTACAAAGTCTGCCATGATTACAACACACACATGCCTTAGTATTCGGAAGTGCACTGTAAAAACTGAAATCTAAGTAAGATTAAATATCTCAAATAAGGGTGATATTTGCTTATTTTCTGTCTGATAAGATATTTTTTCTCAGTTAAGCAGATTTTATGTTAGAGTGTTTTACTTGTTTTAAGTGCTTTGGTCCTAAATGATCTCAGTAAGATATTACAGCTTGTTGCTGAGATGTGATGACCTATATTGAGTAAAACATGCTTGAAACTAGAATATCAACTGTTGCAAAGCTGTGTCATCTACACTCACAAGTATAAAACTGCTTTTTCAAAGTAACTATTTCTTATTTCAAGCATGAGCAAAAAAATCATGACATTGACACAATTGTGTCTCATAATTAAAACAGATGACAGCCCAATGGACTTTGCTGTTTTATTTTCAATGAAACAAGAGAAAATGCATACTCATATAGTAGTACAGTTGGCATAGTACAGTAAACTGACTGTTAATATTTACATTTTTAACATGTGACATTTCAAACTATTTTGAACAGAAATAGTTCATGCACATTTAGATAAATTATTAAAATTACAATAAACACGACTTGGCTGGGGGCCAGGCTGTATATATATATATATATATATATATATATATATATATATATATATATATATATATATATATATATACAGTGAAGAAAATAAGTATTTGAACACCCTGCTATTTTGCAAGTTCTCCCACGTAGGAATCATGGAGGGGTCTGAAATTTTCACGGTAGGTGCATGTCCACTGTATGAGATATAACCTAAAAAGAAAAATCCAGAAATCACAATCTATGATTTTTTAACAATTTATTCGTGTGATGAAGCTGAAAATAAGTATTTGAACACCAACATTAATATTTGGTTAGAGTAGATTTTGTTTGCAATTATAGAGGTCAAACGTTTCCTGTAGTTCTTCACCAGGTTTGCACAGACTGCAGGAGGGATTTTGGCCCTCTCCTCCACACAGATCTTCCCTAGATCAGTCAGTATTCTGGGCTGCCGCTGAGTAACACAGACTTTCAGCTCCCTCCAAAGATTTTCAATTGGATTTAGGTCTGGAGACTGGCTAGGCCACTCCAGAACCTTGATAAGGTTCTTACGAAGACACTTCTTGGTTTTCCTGGCTGTGTCCTTTGGGTCATTGTCATGTTGGAAGATCGAGCCATGACTCATCTTCAATAATCCGACAGGTGTCTTTATGCAGGTGCATCTGTCCATTTTCTACCGCTTATTCCCTTTAGGGGTCGCGGGGGGCGCTGGCGCCTATCTCAGCTACAATCAGGCGGAAGGCGGGGTACACCCTGGACAAGTCGCCACCTCATCGCAGGGCCAACACAGATAGACAGACAACATTCACACTCACATTCACACACTAGGGCCAATTTAGTGTTGCCAATCAACCTATCCCCAGGTGCATGTCTTTGGAAGTGGGAGAAAACTGGAGTACCCGGAGGGAACCCACGCATTCACGGGGAGGACATGCAAACTCCACACAGAAAGATCCCGAGCCTGGATTTGAACCCAGGACTGCAGGACCTTCGTATTGTGAGGCAGATGCAGGTGCATCTGATTCAGGATAATACAGTGGACTTTTAAAGGCGGACTAACAAGTCTTTGAGGGTCAGAATTCTAGCTGATAAACAGGTGTTCAAATACTTATTTTCAGCTGTATCACACAAATAAATTGTTAAAAAAATCATACATTGTGATTTCTGGATTTTTATTTTTAGGTTATCTCTCATACAATGGACATGCACCTACCGTGAAAATTTCAGACCCCTCCATAATTTCTAAGTGGGAGAACTTGCAAAATAGCAGGGCGTTCAAATACTTATTTTCTTGACTGCGTATATATATATATATATATATATATATATATATATATATATATATATATATATATATATATATATCCATCAATTTTCTACCGCTTATTCCCTTATATATATATATATATATATATATATATATATATATGTGTGTGTGTGTGTGTGTATTTCTTCCGCACACACTTGGCGCGATGATGTCATGTTTTGGATGGGAAAATGCATTTTTAGACAATATGAAGAGACCCCGAGAGTAACAAGCGGTTGCCTTGTTGCCTTTCCATTAATAAAATAAATTAGTTTTTAGTTTATTATTATGTCAAGATAATGGCACTAGCATATTCTTATTTTAAGAATACTTTTCAACATATTGACAAAAAAGGTCTCATATTTTTTTTTTCTATCAAGAAAAGTGTACTTGCTATGAGTGAGAATATACTTATTTCAAGCTCTTTCTGGGTTCATTGAGGTTAGCTAATTTTACTTGTTTTGGAAAGTCTTGACAAGACAAATGTTCTTGTTCTATTGGCAGATCATTTGTCTTAGTTCAAGTAAAATACCCCTCATTTTTGTATTTTTTTTTCTTGTTTTTGAACACTGACTTTTTGCACTGTAGAAATACACGTTTGTTGCCAGAAGTCGGAAGCGCGCTGCTATGGAAATGGAAATCAATGCGCCAAATAAATCAGATAATCATGATTAAAATGGTCAAAATAATATAAATATTGCACATATTAAATATTGTTATGAACATGTCTGTAACTACAATAAATATATATATATATAGACTTGCAGCCTGTATATAAAACATTGATGGATAGTTTTAAAGTTGTTCCAGATGGCTTTGAAGGCTACAATGGTGAATTCCATTAGCCAGATCTTCCAAATTTCCTTTATCATCTTTAAAATCCTAAAAAAAAAAAAAAAAATACATATGTGTTCTTGTCTCACATGTTGATTGTAAACGATAGGCAAAATAATAATAATTAAAAAAAAAAGTGCAGTACACCCTTTAAGGCAGTGGTTCTCAAATGGGGGCACGCGTACCCCTGGGGTTACTTGAAGGTATGCCAAGGGGTACGTGAGATTTTTTTAAGAATATTCTAAAAATAGAAACAATTCAAAAATCCTTTATAAATACTGTATATTTATTGAATAATACTTCAACAAAAATCAATGTAATTTCAAAAACTGAAAAAAATACAACAATGGTAAATGGTAAATGAGTTGTACTTGTATAGCGCTTTTCTACCTTCAAGGTACTCAAAGCGCTTTGACACTACTTCCACATTTACCCATTCACACACACATTCACACACTGATGCAATATTCAGTGTTAACAGCTAGATTTTTTGTGGACATGTTCCATAAATATTGATGTTAAAGATTTATTTTTTTGTAAAGAAATGTTTAGAATGAAGTTGATGAATCCAGATGGATCTCTATTACAATCCCCGAAGAGGGCACTTTAAGTTGATGATTACTTCTATGTGTAGAAATATTTATTAATAATTGAATCACTTGTTTATTTTTCAACAAGTTTTAAGTTATTTTTATATCTTTTTTCCCAAATAGTTCAAGAAACACCACTACAAATGAGCAATATTTTGCATTGTTATACAATTTAATAAATCAGAAACAGATGACATATCGCTGTTTTTTACTTCTTTATCTCTTTTTTCAACCAAAAATGCTTTGCTCTGATTAGGGGGTACTTGAATTAAAAAAATGTTCACAGGGGGTACATCACTGAAAAAAGGTTGAGAACCACTGCTTTAAGGCATTCAAATGTTGACCGGGCATGCTTTGTATTGCCTGCCAGTGACTGTACACCACTTCCATTCATTACTAACATGTTTGATCCCATCTAATGTCTCAGGTAAAGTGTGTGTTGTGTGTGTGTGTGTGTGTGTGTGTGTGTGTGTGTGTGTGTGTGTGTGTGTGTGTGTGTGTGTGTGTGTGTGTGTGTGTGTGTGTGTGTGTGTGTGTGAATGTGAGTGTGAGAGCACTCTTCCATAAGCAGGGACATAATTGGCAAATGATTCACTGGTTCTCATAGCTCGACAGACCGCCAACATTTGAGCGATTTCTCTGAGTATTTGAGTCCATGAATAATGTATCTTGTTTCATGGAGCACAAAAACAAACTGATCCTTTGGGTAAAAGTGAAGGTAATCTAGAATCTGAACACACAGTGCAATCTGTTGGAAGTTTTATTCTGGCTGCCTCCTGATGCACATCACTGAGTTGAAGAATTTTTATTAGAAAGCTTCACATAACGAGCCTTGCATTTCTACTAATGTCATATTACTGGGATATTCAGTAGCTACACTAGGGTTGAGCCGATACCAACATTTTGGTATCGGTACAATACTATTCTATAAAAAGGGGACTAAAAATATGGCATTATTGGCTTTATTATAACCAAAAATATCATGATACATAAAACAATAGTTTTTTGTTTTTTTATTTCAGTCAAAGAACAATTTCAGCATTAAATAACATAGTGAGTAGTAAGTAGTGTGGTCCCGAGACCAACATGTTGGTACCGGTACCAAAATTATTTAGATACTTTTCTAAATAAAGGGGACCACAAAAAATTGCATCATTGGCTTAATTTTAAAAAACAATCTAATTCTACATTATTATTAATGAAAGATTCGTAATTGAGGATATTGATAGCAAAGGACTGGTAAAAAATAAATAAATAAATCAAGTTAAAAAAAAAAACGCGTTTGCATTGGGACAGATTCAGATGTTTTTATGCACATTTACTAGGATAATTCTGGGAAATCCCTTATCTTTCTACTGTGTTGCTAGTGTTTTAGTGAGTTTAATAGTACCTGATAGTCGGAAGAGTGTATCCACGGGTGTCTTGAGGCCTGTGTCTGATGGAAGTCGACGGCAGCTGTATGTACGACTCAAGCTCAGCTGATCACCGGTAAGTGGCGACTTTTTACCACAATTTTCTCACTGAAAACTGCTGGTTGACAACTGTTTGGGAACCATGTTCGCTTGACCGCTCTGATCCATAGTAAAGCTTCACCTCCGGGAATTTTAAACAAGGAATCACCGTATGTTTGTGTGGCTAAAGGCTAAAGCTTCCCAACTCCATCTTTCTACTTTGACTTCTACATTATTAATTGAACAAATAGCAAAACATTCAGCAACACAAATGTCCAAAATACTGTTTAATTATGCGGTTAAAGCAGACGAGTTTTAGCTGTGTGTGTGCGCATGCAGCGCTAATATTTCCTGACAGTCCGCGACGTTTTCAACAAGAAACTCCCGGGAAATTTAAAATTGCAATTTAGTAAACTAAAAAGGCCGTATTGGCATGTGTTGCAATGTTAATATTTCATCATTGATATATAAAATATCAGACTGCGTGCTCGGTAGTAGTGGGTTTCAGTAGACCTCTAAATAAAATAGTGAACATACAAGACAACTTGTCTTTTATTAGTAATTAAGCAAACAAAAGCTCCTAATTTAGTCTGATAACACAGTGGTCCCCAACCTTTTTGTAGCTGCAGCACCGGGTAACGCTTGGGGGTTGGGGGGTTTCTTTGTCATGAAAAAGGGAGGTTTTTGGGTTGGTGCACTAATCGTAAGTGTATGTTGTGTTTTTTATGTTGATTTATTAAAAAAAATAAAAAATTAAAAAATTTAAAAAAAATTATTCTGCGGCTCGGTACCAATCGGGCCTCAGCCCGGTACCGGGCTGGGGTCCGGTGGTTGCGGGCCACTGTGCTAACATCTTGTGTCATTTATCTACATATTATTTTGTCAACATTGTTAAGGACACGTGGTAGAAAGACTCAGGACACGTTGGCTAGACTGTCTCTCAGCTGGCCTGGGAACGCCTCGGGATCCCCTGGGAGGAGCTGGATGAAGTGGCTGGGGAAAGGAAAGTCTGGGCTTCCCTGCTTAGGCTTCTGCCCCCGCAACCTGACCAAGGATAAGCGGAAGATGGATGGATGGATGGATGGACGTAGTAGAAAATTAATAATTAATCTACTTGTTCATATAGTGTTAATATCTGCATACTTTCTCTTTTAACATGTTCTATCAACACTTCTGTTAAAATGTAATAATCACTTATTCTTCTGTTGTTTGATACTTTACATTAGTTTTGGATGTTACCACAGATTTGGGTATTGATCCGATACCAAGTTGTTACAGGATCATACATTGGTCATAATCAAAGTCCTCATGTGTCCAAGGACATATTTCCTGAGTTTATAAACATAATAAACATTTTTTAAAAGGAAATAAGATGTTGTGATGCTAAAAGATATCAAGGGAATCATAGTAGTATCAACTTGATACGCTACTGTACGGTATCATTACAGTAGATGTTAGGTGTAGATCCACCAATGGCGTTTATTTACATTTTGATGCCGGTGAGCTACGGTGTGTAGTGAAGCACGTTTAGCTATTCCTCGTCCTGCAGGGATGATACTTGTAAGAAACTTAGTTTATTTGTCGTCATGGAGGCGAGGATTAGTGATTTAGAAGTCGCTAAAACACTGCCGACCGTGTGTGGACTTTAGCCGCTATATCTTAAACACCTCTTCCTGAGGGCGTTTCAGTGTTATAGCTACATCTTTATCGTTAGTTTTTAAGCCAAAATACATACGTTCTCCCTTTTCTCTCTTCACACTCTGTAAGTACGCCGTGATTGTGAACTGCAGAACATGCTCATCTGCTCGTAAAACCAGCAATGACACAACATGAAGCGGGCGCAGCGGGGGTGGCGCACCGGTACTTTTCAGAGGCGGTATAGTACCGAAAATAATTTGTGAGTATCGTGGTACTATACATAGTAGTAAGTAGGCAAACTGGTTACGAAGGCTTCTAATTTAGCTGCTGACGTACGCAGTACATATTGTGTCATTTCCCATTGTAGTATTGTGTCAAAATGATGAGGGACAAGCAGTAGAAAATGGATGGATTATTAATCTGTGTATTTACTGTTAATATCTAGTTATTTTCTGTTTTAACATGTTTCAGCTACACTTCTGTTAAAATCTAAGAAGCACTCATTTGTGTTAACCTGAATTTTGCTTGCTCATTTCTGTTTTTGTCTGCACACCATGTTCACTCTCTCTCTCGTCCACAGTATGGAGTGCAGCTGGCGCAGGGCAGCAGCACACACCTGATGTTGATTAGGGTCTGTGAGTGCCGGAACTTTGTCAACTGCTTACTACAGACGCATGTGTCATTTGTCTCGCCAGCGGACTCTCTAGTTCGTCTCGTGCATCATCTCAGGTTTGCCCGTATTAATCTAGCCTAGTCTAGCGTCTTTATTTTGTATCTAGTTTTTTCTGTTTAACTTCTTTCATTAAGTATTTTTCCTAGACTCGTCTAGCGCTTTTATTTTGTACTTTGTTTCTCTGTTATACTTTTTTTGTTTAGTATTATACCTAGCCTTGTCTAGCGCTTTTGGTTTAGTGTTGGTAATTGATTGTTGTAGTTTTACATGGTGTGTTTTTGTGCTTCCACCATCGCCTTTGTTTAGCTACGTCATCCTTCCTCCAAAATAAAATGTAGAACGATTCTCCACAAACAAAACGTCTTTGCATCCTTGGGATCCACCTCACCAGGTCCTAACAGAAAAGTTCCGGCCATACTATGGAACCCGCAGAGACCGACTCCTGGAAGAGAGCATTGCAAGGCCAGGCACAACGAATCAACCAGCAGGGGGACCAGCTGTCAGAGCGCCAAGACGCCATGTTGGAGCGAGTCAACATGCTGCCAGCCACCGTCGTACCCACCTTGACCACCGTACCTGACCAGGCATCCACCCAGCCAACACAACCCGCAACTACCAACAACATAC
Source organism: Nerophis ophidion (assembly GCF_033978795.1). NCBI lineage: Eukaryota > Metazoa > Chordata > Actinopteri > Syngnathiformes > Syngnathidae > Nerophis > Nerophis ophidion. The sequence continues at coordinate 25,118,526 of NC_084627.1, forward strand.
GGCTATCCCGTCCCGAACATTTTTCCGGAGAAAAGTAAGACGTAAGTCAATTCTTGACACAATGTGAACTACATTTTGAGCTAAACGCTTCCGCTTTCACCTCTGAGCGGGCAAAGATAGCGTATGTTATCTCTCACCTGTCTGGCCGTGCGGGCACCTGGGCGACTGCTGAATGGAACCGTCAGACCGCCTCCAGCTCCACATACACAAACTTTTCTAAGTCCCAGAGGCAAATCTTCCAACGACGACTCCCAGATAGAGAGGCAGCAAGATCCCTTTTCAAACTGCAACAGGGTTCCCGAGGGGTTGCGGAATACGCGATCGAGTTCCGCACCATGGCCGCCGACTGTGACTTGGGTCCCTCAGCGCTGTTGGACACCTTCTTCATGGGGCTCACGGACAAGATTCGTCACATGTTGATCCCGCTGTCACTTCCGACGAATCTGGACGATCTCATCGAGCTGGCGGTGCAGATCGACTTCCACCTATTGGAAGAGAGGAGGGATCGAAGAGGGAGACAGGCCCCACCTAGCAGCCAATCAGCGCCTGCTAGACCTGCCATCTGCAAGACAGAGCAACTCGTTCCCTTAGATACCTCTCCTACGTGGCAGATAGTTGAGCCGATGCAACTGGGAGGTCGCCTAACATTATTGTTCTGTTCTGATATTTTACATTTGGGTGATACCACACATTTGGGTAACAATCTGATACCAAGTAGTTCCCTTCTTGAAAATTTTAAACATTTTAAAATAAAATACAAAGTAAATTTTACATCAGATGTTGAGTTTTTTGGGCTCTGCCAAAATTGTTAGGCCATCTTTGTCTATACTGCCAAGCAGGGCCTTAACATGTCCCAAATTTAATGGTGCATTCCATCAACCTCAGAAGTCGGAAGTCGAAGCTGGGAATGACGTCAGAGCCCAGTTCTAAGTGATACAGTTACACACTCACAAAAGCTATTCTTGCACTTGCTTTATCTGAATATTAACACATTTTGTGAAAAATACGCACAAGAGCTAGCTTCTGTAGCCGAGGATCGGACCGCCAAGTGCCCTGCCTTCGGCTGCCGCCCAGCTCACATTGCACCCGACCTCTATGGCCCCTGCTATGGTTGGCGAGCCCAATGGAGGGGTGACCCACTTGCCTCTTCGGGCTGTGCCCGGCCGGGCCCCATGGGAACAGGCCCGGCCACCAAGCGCTCACCATCGTTCCCCACCTCCGGGCCTGGCTCCAGAGGGAGGGCACAGTGACCCGCGTCCGGGTGAGGGAAATCTGGGTCCATGTTTTTTCTGCTTCATATAGGTCTTCAAGCTGCTCTTTGTCTGATCCCTCACCTAGAACCTGTTTGCCTTGGGAGACCCTACCAGGGGGCATAAAGCCCCCGGACAACATAGCTCCTAGGATCATTGGGACACGCAAACTCCTCTACCACGATAAGGTGGCAGCTCAGAGAGGAGATACATTTACATATGCATTTCAAATTTGTCTTCTTTTTATAGTATTTCTTTTAATGAATTAAGTAGCGTTTATGACAACTTTTTTTTCCAAAACACAGTATATAATGTGAGATATAACAGGACAATACATACGTTTATCATTTGTTTTCAAAAAAGTGGGACCCCAAAAATGTACTGTGCGACCACATTAAAATGACTTGATGTGGTCCCTGGGACCCCATTTTAAAAATTCTTAGCGCCAACACTGCTGTCAACAGAGGAGAAAAAATGCTTTATCTAAATAAATATATTATTTATTAAGCAAGTTCAAGTATCATTGGCAAATTTTCACCTAGTCCCGACCTTGGCGTGCTGCCCGCCTTGGCACGCATATATGTGTCCTCTTTTGGGGGTTTCACAATGTGGTCAGCCTACTTTAGCCCTAATTCTTGCAGTCCAAACGAGCATATATCCGAACAAAAATACAAACGCAACAAATTTTGTTCCCATTTTTCATGACTTGAACTCATGGATCTAAAACGTTTCTGTAAACACAAAATACCTATTCCTCTCAAATATTGTTCACAAATCTGTCTAAATCTGTGTTGGTGAGAACTTCTCCTTTGCCAAGGTAATCCAATCCACCTCACAGGTGTGGCATATCAAGAGCCTGATTAAACAGTATGATTATTGCACAGGTGTGCCTTAGGCTGCCCACAATAAAAGGCCACCATGAAATGTGCAGCTTTATCACACAGAACAATGCCACTGATGTGTAAAGTTTTGAGGGAGCCTGCAGTCGGCATACTGAACGCTCTCCCACACAACGCCACACAAGCTGTCTGCCATCTGCCCAAACAGTGACAACCAGGTCTCATTTGTCAAGTGAACACCTCTCCAATAATCATGCTGTTTCATCATCATCTTAATATGCCACACCTGTAAGGTGTGATGGAATATTTTTGCAAAGAAGATATGCTCACTAACACAGATTTGGACAGATTTATGAACATACGTTTGTATGTGTTATAAAAGTTCTTCAAATTATGAAAAATGGAAGCAAAAACAAAAGTGTTGTGTTTCCTTTTTTGTTCTGTGTAGTTCCTGCGATGGAAAAGAGGCTTTAATGAGCCATTATGGACTGCATGCTTATGGTTTTCATGAGTGTTCTAGAAAATAAAACAAAAACTGTGCACTTTCAGGCTTTTGTGACAAAAATTATGTTACACTAATTATGTATATATTATCATCATAACTTTATGTTTAAAGGCCTACTGAAACCCACTACTATCGACCACGCAGTCTGATAGTTTATAAATCAATGATGAAATATTAACATTGCAACACATGCCAATACGGCCGGTTTAGTTTACTAAATTACAATTTTAAATTTCCCGTTGAGTTTCTTGTTCAAAACGTCGCGGAATAATGATGCGTGCACGTGACGTCCCGGGTTGCAGGGGACATATTAGCGCAGCACTATTTGCGGCTAAAAGTCGTCTCTTTTCATCGTGCAATTTAACAGTATTTTGGACATCTGTGTTGCTGAATCTTTTGCAATTTGTTCAACTAATAATGGAGAAGTCACAGTAGAAAGATGGAGGTATGAAGCTTTAGCCTTTAGCCACACAAACACACGGTGTTTCATTGTTTAAAATTCCCGAAGGTGAAGCTTTACTATGGATAAGAGCGGTCAAGTGAACATGGATCCTGACCAAATGTCAACCAGCAGTTTTCGGTGAGAAAATTGTGGTAAAAAGTCGCCATTTACCGGAGATCGGCTCAGCTTGAGCCATACATACAGCTGCCGTCGACTTCCCTCAGACACTGGCGTCAAGACACCCGTGAACACACCCCTCCGACTATCAGGTACTATTTAATATCACTAAAACCCTAGCAACACAATAGAAAGATAAGGGATTTCCCAGAATGATCCTAGTAAATGTATCTAAAAACATCTGAATCCGTCCCAATGCAATCGCCTTTTTTTTAATTTTTACTTTTTATTTATTTATTGATTTTTTTTCTAGCCCTTCGCTATCAATATCATCATCCACGAATCTTTCATCCTCACTCAAATAATGGGGAAATTGTCGTTTTCTCGGTCCGAATAGCTCTTGCTGCTGGAGACTCCCATTATAAACAATGTGAGGATGTGAGGAGCTCTCACCCTTGTGACGTAATCGTCTGCGACTTCCGGTAAAGGCAAGGCTTTGTTATTAGCGACCAAAAGTTGCAAACTTTATCGTGGATGTTCTCTACTAAATCCTTTCAGCAAAAATATGGCAATATCGCGAAATGATCAAGTATGACACATAGAATGGACCTGCTATCCCTGTTTAAATAAGAAAATCTCATTTCAGTAGGCGTTTAAGGGCCGTTGATATAAATTATTTTCAAATTGTGCTGAAGTGTTATTTTTGTATCGATGCAAACGGGCAATCCAAAAGATTGCCGGTTGTTTTTATCAGTGTTGTGTCTAGACTCAGCCTGCTGACGGCCAAAGCCGAACACCACCGTGACGCAGACAGAGCAGAGACAAGGCGATATGACCTGCGTCACCTAATTTTTTTTTTATTCTATAATCATATATTGTGTCTAACTGGAGTTGTCCAGATTACCCCCTTCCCTCAGCGACAGCTTGAGTGATGTAACAGGGCTTTCCAGATAAATAGAGGAGGCGCACGGTGTTATATATGTTCCTATTATTTGTAAGTTTGTCTACGACCCATTAAGTAGACGGGCACGGAGCTATTTCTTAGCGTGTCTTTATTTCAGCCGGCACTTCAATACAACGACACAACATCTGGATTCCCATCATGCATTGCTTACAACTACGGCAAGTTCCGATGTCCAAAAACATAACATCTCCTCCACCCTTAGAAAAAATCCCCCCCAGCAACAAAAATCCTTATAGCAAAACACCATTACTCAACTGTATCATGGGCACCTCACCAATTTTTTTTTTATTTATTTATTTACATTGTTTGGTAACAGTTACCCAACATAACTCTGAGATGAGGTTAAACGGCCTCACCCCGTGACCTCACCCATGGGGATTATTCTGCCCCAGTTGGTTTGGGTTGGTCTCTAAACATAGAACGCAAATTTCTTGCCGGGACATATGGTACAATACAATCGGCAAGATAGGCTGGAGCTAGACCGTGTAGTATTTTATACGTAATTAGTAAAACCTTAAAGTCACATCTTAAGTGCACAGGAAGCCAGTGCAGGTGTGCCAGTACAAGCATAATATGATCAAACTTTCTTGTTCTTGTCAAAAGTCTAGCAGCCGCATTTTGTACCAACTGTAATCTTTTAATGCTAGACATAGGAAGACCCAAAAATAATACGTTACAGTAATCGAGACGAGACGTAACAAACGCATGGATAATGATCTCGGCATCTTTAGTGGACAAAATGGAGCGAATTTTAGCGATATTACGGAGATGAAAGAAGGCCGTTTTAGTAACGCTTTTAATGTGTGACTCAAAGGAGAGAGTTGGGTCGAAGATAATACCCAGATTTTTTACCGAGTTACCTTGTTTTATTATTTGGTTGTCAAATGTTAAAGTTGTATTATTAAATAGAGGTCGGTGTCTAGCAGGACCGATAATCAGCATTTCCGTTTTTTTGGCGTTAAGTTGCAAAAAGTTAGCGGACATCCATTGTTTAATTTCATTAAGACATGCTTCCAACTGACTACAGTCCGGCGTGTTGGTCAGCTTTAGGGGCATGTAGAGTTGGGTGTCATCAGCATAGCAGTGAAAGCTAATACCGTATTTGCGTATGACGTCACCCAGCGGCAGCATGTAGATGCTGAAGAGTACAGGGCTAAGGACCGAACCCTGGGGAACTCCACACGTTACCTTAACATAGTCCGAGGTCACACTGTTATGGGAGACACACTGCATCCTATCAGTAAGATAAGAGTTAAACCATGACAGGGCTGAGTCTGACATACCAATTCGTGTTTTGATACGCTCTAATAAAATATTATGATCGACGGTATCGAAAGCAGCGCTAAGATCGAGGAGCAGCAACATGGATGACGCATCAGAGTCCATCGTTAGCAATAGATCATTAGTCATTTTTGCGAGGGCTGTCTTAGTCGAGTGATTTGCCCTGAAACCGGATTGAAAGGTTCCACATGGATTGTTAAATGCTAAGTGTTCATTTAGCTGCTCTGCAACAATTTTTTTCGAGGATTTTCGAAATAAAGGGAAGGTGAGACACCAGTCGGTAGTTTACCATGAGGTCAGGATCGAGGTTAGGTCTTTTAAGGAGAGGATGAATAACCGCTTTTTTGAATGCTAGGGGAACAGTGCCCGAGGAAAGTGATACGTTTATAATATTTAATACTGATGGACCTAATAATACAAAAAGCTCCTTAATAAGTTTCCCAGGAAGTGGGTCAAGTAAACATGTTGTTTGTTTTATTCCATTTACACGTTGTAACAATTCTTCTAATGTTATTTCATCAAAACGAGAGAAACTATTTTGGATATTTGCAGCATCCGCCATATACACAGTCGTATCTGTGTTACTATAACCCAGTTGTAGCTGGGACGCATTGTCTTTAATCTCCTTTCTAATAAGTTCAATTTTATTATTAAAGAACTTCATAAAGTCAGCTGCCGAATGGGTGGAGCTACTGGAAGGAGTCCCTTCTTGGGTTAGCGATGCTTCTGTACTAAACAAAAATTTTGGATCGTTTTTATTAATGAGGATGAGATTTGAGTAATAATTAGTTTTAGCTAAGGTAAGCATGCGTTTATAAGTTATTGAACTATCACTCCATGCTTGATGGTGCACCTCAAGTTTAGTCGTGCGCCATTTGCGTTCCAGCTTTCTACATAATAATTTCTGAGCTCTAGTTTCTTCAGTAAACCATGGCGTACGCCTTTTTGGAGCCTTTTTTAACTTCAGCGGTGCTATACTATCAAGGGTTTTGCGCAGGGCGTTGTTAAAGTTGTTAGTGAGGTTATCAATAGAGCCCACATACTTTGGGAACGGTGCCATTACCGAGGGCAGTAAGTCAGCAAGAGTCGTCGTTGTGGCAGCATTAATGTTGCGGCTGCTATAGCAGTTATTATTATTATTAGCTTGCCGAACATGAGTCTGAACTTCGAATTTTATAAGGTAATGATCGGACAATACTTTAGTACACGGGAGTATCATAACTTTGGAAACGGTGATACCTCCGACAAGCACTAGGTCTATTGTATTACCGCTGCGATGCGTCGGTTCATTTATTATTTATGTAAGACCACAGCTATCAATTATAGTCTGGAGCGCCACGCACGGTGGGTCCTAATGGGGTATTCATATGGATATTAAAGTCCCCCATTATAATTATATTATCGGCATGCGTCACTAGATCAGCAACAAACTCTGAGAATTCACTAATAAAGTCCGAATAGGGCCCTGGGGGGCGGTAGATAACGGCCAAGCACAGAGGCAGAGGTGTGGCAGACTTCATAGAAAGCACCTCAAACGATTTATATTTATTATTTAAGTTAGGACTAAAGTTAAAGTTTTCGTTGTATATTAGTGCAACCCCCCTCCCCTTTTAAGGGGACGGGCAATATGCGCATTCGTATAGTTAGGAGGGGATGCCTCATTCATCGCAAAAAAGTCGTCTGGTTTAAGCCAGGTTTCGCTAAGACCGATGACGTTAAGGTTGTTGTCTCTAATGACCTCATTAACTAATAACGTTTTGGGAGACAAAGATCTGATGTTTAGAAAGCCCATATTATAGGTAGTGGGCTGTTTTAAGGAGTTGTTGATAAAATTATCCGTAGTAGCAATATTAATAATGTTGCGTTTATTATGCGCAGTGTACTTAAAATAATTACGACCATATCTAGGAATTGATATGACGGGAATTTTCAGATTGTCTACTCGGCGCTGTGATAAACTGAACGCATCATAATTTGCCACCTCAGTAGAACGCATGTCTAACTCTGACGTAGTCATAGTCATAGCAGAAAAAACATTTTGTGAGTTGTGTATTATTCTACGAAAATTGCTATGTGTACAGGGATCATCCAGCCTGGCGCTGGCTAGTTCTAACTTAACTGACTCCATACCCAGGCTAGCAGGCTCTGTAATTGCCTGTGACCGGGCTTGCTCTAGTGCAGTTAGTCAAATGTGGCTCAATGCGAAATCTATGTTCCGAGACAAGAGGATAGCGCCTTCCTGGTTAGGGTGAAGGCCGTCTCTCCTCAGCAAGCCAGGTTTGCCCCAGAAAGAGGGACAATTATCAATAAACGTAAATCCCTGTTGTCTACAGAAGCTATCCAGCCACTTGTTAAATGTATAATAGTGCAAAATATTGCTCATTTGTAGTGGTCTTTCTTGAACTATTTGGGAAAAAAAGATATAAAAATAATTAAGAACTTGTTGAAAAATAAACAAGTGATTCAATTATAAATAAAGATTTCGACACATAAACATATTCAACTTAAAGTGCCCTCTTTGGGGATTATAATAGAGATCCATCTGGATTCATGAACTTAATTCGAAACATTTCTTCACAAAAAAAAAAATCTTTAACATCAATATATATGGAACATGTCCACAAAAAAATCTAGCTGTCAACACTGAATATTGGATTGTTGCATATCTTTTCACAGTTTATGAACTTACATTCATATTTTGTTGAAATATTATTCAATAAATATATTTATGAAGGATTTTTGAACTGTTGCTTTTTTTAGAATATTTTAAAAAAAATCTCACGTACCCCTTGGCATACCTTCAAGTACCCCCAGGGTTACGCGTACCCCCATTTGAAAACCACTGCTTTAGAGCATATGGCTCAAAGACCTGGGCCATGTTCTGTTCCCACAATGCATCAGGATTCATGTGATGTAACAACCAGACAGTAAGGGCGGCCGCTTCAAAAGCTTAGGTGGCCGTTGGACCCCCTCCCCACATTAGACGCCATAAGTGCTGTCAGTGCTGCATCATGTGCGTGAACCTGATTACCAACGTCAAGCCCTCCCGAGGCCAACTTAAATGAATGCTAATTAATGCTAATTCTCAGTCTGCCCGCAGCCTGCAACAGATTTATTTGTTGGTGACTGGCCTCATTAAGCACAACATCATTGGTTCAACAGTGACGAAGAAAAATGAAAAACCTATCTGTAGGCAGAAAGTGCACAGTCATAAACATACACATGAAATATATGACAGCATGTAAACAATGGTATAGGCAGCACCTACTGTTTTTGTTATAGATGCAAATAGTAACATCCTCACATTGTCAGTGTTTACACAGACTTTGTAGATGGTTGACAAGGATAGATGTCACCGTGATGGAGCGCTCACACTGTGTTGTGCCCCTAAGCCATACTTTCCAACCCTCCCGGAAAATGACTCCCGAAATTCAGCGCCTCTACCGAAAACCTCCCGGAAGAAATTTTCTCCCGAAATTCAGCCCGAGCTGGAAGCCATGCCCCCTCCAGCTCAAACATGCACAGTTCGAAGCTTGAACAGAAGGATTGCAGGCGGCTCTAACGGCATTTAAAGTCATTTTTAAAAACGACAGCTAATCCTCCTCCTTTTCGACCGGACGACCGCGGAGAATTAAAGTAGGAACACTCCGGAGGCAGAAGTTCATTAAGAGGGGCAGACTCACCGTCTCTCAGCCATGTTTCCGTCACACAGAGGAAGTCCGCGGGAAGTGAAAAAATCCTTCAGGATAAACGTTTTGTTTGCCAAAGATCTTGCGTTCACAAGACCGAACCTGGCGGGGGCCAGCACCTCCAAGGGCGCAGCTAATCCAGGTGGGGACCGACACATAGCCCGCAGGTGGCGTGAGAGAGGACGACAGAGACGAAAATAGACGCAAACAACACAAAAACGAACAGAGCTGACAGCGAGACACGGCAGGCCAAAGCACATACTGGCGCGATCTTCTGGAAACTCAGAAGTGACGTTACTCAAATAGTGAAAGGTAAGTGTTGTTGTTGTGGGACGGCGTGGCGCAGTGGGAGAGTGGCCATGTGAAACCCGAGGGTCCCTGGTTCAAATCCCACCTAGTACCAACCTCGTCACGTCCGTTGTGTCCTGAGCAAGACACTTCACCCTTGCTCCTGATGGGTGCTGGTTGGCGCCTTGCATGGCAGCTCCCTCCATCAGTGTGTGGATGTGTGTGTGAATGGGTAAATGTGGAAGTAGTGTCAAAGCGCTTTGAGTACCTTGAAGGTAGAAAAGCGCTATACAAGTACAACCCATTTATCATTTATTTATTTTGTTGTTGTTTTTTTAGTAAACATCAAGCACAGTACAGTTAGTAGAACAACTGTGTTTTTAGTACTGTGCAGTTGATAGGTGCCGTCTGAAATGCAACTATTTCTTTTATTTACATATATAAGAAAATATATATATATAGCTAGAATTCAATGAAAGTCAAGTATGTCATACAAATATATAAATATATATATATATATACATATATATACATATATATACATATATATATACATATATATATATATATATATATATATATATATGAAATACTCGAGTTGGTGAATTGGCTGTAAATATAGTCCTCCCCTCTTAACCCCGCCCCTGCCCGGACCACGCCTCAAACCACACCTCCGTCCCACCCCTGACCACACCCCCATCCCCTGAAATCGGAGGTCTCAAGGTATGCAAGTATACCCTAAGCTGCTTCTGAAGTTGTTGTGTATTTGTATACATTCTTTACTAAGTTTACTTTTCTCAACAAATAGTGATGATATGTATGTCAATTATCAACGCAGCAATCTCTTTATAATCAGCGAACATTGTAATAAGTAATGGACACCATTACTTGAGTGAAAAAATCCTCAGGGTCTAATAATGGCATCTCAAAAGTGCTGCTGAAGTGCTTCTAATTCCATTAGCTTTATTGTTATTGACGATTAATTTGTGTTCACATTACTGCTGCATCCCTCATGATCCACCTCCACCAGGCAGCTTCCTGCCCATGCCAAACCACTGCCTGCCTGCCCGTTGTGCGGCCCAACCCGCTTATCCTTAATTGTCGATAATCCCAGCAGTTAAGCAGAAGGAGGTATTCAAAATCAGAGATAGTCCAAGTTATGTGGTTTCACTCGACTCTTTGACGTGACATAAAGTGTCTAACGTGTCCCGGAATCGAATGATTTACTGGAAATAAATCTCCCTTCTATCTTCTATTTAAGTCAGACACTGCAGACCGTCTGAATCTTACCTTTCAACATAAAAGTACATTTTCCAGGAAAAGTAATGGACTTTCATCAACTCTGTACATATTTGATGTTCAACACTTTACTAAGACTTACAGTGTATTGTATGACTATTTGTCATGCAAAACATCATTTGGCATTTGTAAAGCTGAAGTGTATGGGGGAGTTTAAAAGGGACCTCTGATGAGTCTAAGGCAATGTCTACACTAAGCCGTACAACCCCTTAAAGGCCTACTGAAACCTACTACTACCGACCACGCAGTCTGATAGTTTATATATCAATGATGAAATATTAACATTGCAACACATGCCAATACGGCCTTTTTAGTTTACTAAATTGCAATTTTAAATTTACCGCAAAGTGTTGTGTTGAAAACATCGCGGTATGATGACTCGGATGATGACGCGTGCGTTTGACGTCTCGGGTTGTAGCGGACATTATTTTCCAGCCCAATCCAAGTTATAAGTAGTCTGCTTTAATCACATAGTTAAACGGTATTCTGGACATCTGTGTTGCTGAGTCTTTTGCAATTTGTTCAATTAATAATCGAGAAGTCCAAGTAGAAAGATGGAGGTGGGAAGCTTTTAGCCTTTAGCCACACAAACACACGGTGTTTCGTTGTTTAAAATTCCCAGAGGTAAAGCTTTACTATGGATCAGAGCGGTCAAGCGAACATGGATTACGACTACATGTCAACCGGCAGTTTTCGGTGAGAAAATTGAGGTAATAAGTCGGCTCTTACCGGAGATCAGCGGTGCTTCTGTCCTGCTGAAGCTGCCGTGACTTCCCTCAGAGACTCTGCCGTCAACACACCCGTGGCCACACCCCTCCGACTTTCACATACTATTTAACTCATTAAAACACTAGCAACACAATAGGCGGATAAGGGATTTCCCAGAATTATCCTAGTAAATGTGTCTAAAAACATCTAATTCGCTCCCACTGCAATCGCCTTTTTTTTTTTTCCTTTTTTTTTCGTAGTACTTTACTCTAAATTTCCTCATCCACAAATATTTCATCCTCGCTCAGATTAATGGGGAAATTTTCGCTTTCTCGGTCCAAATAGCTCTAGCTGCTGCTGGCTATGATTATAAACAATGTGAGGATGTGATGAGCCCTACAACCCGCGACGTCACGCGCACATTGTCTGCTACTTCCGATAAAGGCAAGGCTTTTTTATTAGCGACCAAAAGTTGCGAACTTTATCGTCGATGTTCTCTACTAAATCTTTTCAGCAAATATATGGCAATATCGCGAAATGATCAAGTATGACACATAGAATGGACCTGCTATCCCCGTTTAAATAAGAAAATCTCATTTCAGTAGGCCTTTAAATGAATAATTATTTAGCCTAAGCCCCGTTTTGGCCACACTAAACTATTGTTTAAGGTTCCCCTCCTTGGATAATTTTTTACACGGGTAGGTGTGCAGTCTATTTCTTGAATACCCAGCTCTTAGCTTTGTATGGGCACATCGATCGTTTACAAACTGAGGTCGGAGAGGAAGTGACGCCAGGAAGACCGCACCTCACACAGAAAGTGATGTTAGAAAGAACGCGCCACAGCCAGCTTTATAACAAAGAAGTTTCGTAACTCGGAGCTAACCACTGGAAACATGGAGGCAAGTCATCCAGACATACCCATGTTTCTCCTTCCGTCTGTACAGACGCTTGTGGAAATCACACATGAATACTGTGAGAGAAAGCGATTGCAGCTATTCTGGATACAACACATCTCAGACAGCAAGAAAACTTGAATGTCCAGGTCAGCTGTAATTTTATTACCGAAAAACGTTGTCCAATTGTCGAAGGAGAGATAACGACAAAGCGGGCTGACATGGATGCGATAAAAAAGTTAGCGTGTGCTTTGTATTACCTGGCTGTCGAGGGAAGACTACAGAAAACAGCGAATGCTTTTGGACTGGCAAAGCAGACTGTATCAGTTATTGTCCGCCATGTACAGTATGTCACGGACTCAACGTCTAGGTCCAGAGTATATAAAGTCACCAAAAACGAATGGACAATGAAGGTGAAGACAAAATAATTCTGACCAGATATCAAGATCCCTGAATTGATTGATGTAAAATGTTCTTTATCAAATTGTTTACTTTCACATGTCCATTAAAGATTTGATTACGTTATGATTCACTACAATAGGGCCCCACAGTACACTGGATTCCAGTTAATAGAAATACCACAACACTGGATATTGTTCAGATAAGTTACATTTAAAGGGGAACATTATCACCAGACCTATGTAAGCGTCAATATATACCTTGATGGTGCAGAAAAAAGACCATGTATTTTTTTAACCGATTTCCGAACTCTAAATGGGTGAATTTTGGCGAATTAAATGCCTTTCTGTTTATCACTCTTTTTGCGATGACGTCAGAACGTGACGTCTCCGAGGTAATACAGCAGGCATTTTCATTTTCAACACATTACAAACACCGGGTCTCAGCTCTGTTATTTTCCGTTTTTTCGACTATTTTTTGGAACTTTGGAGACATCATGCCTCGTCGGTGTGTTGTCAGAGGGTGTAACAACACTAACAGGGAGGGTTTCGAGTTGCACCACTGGCCCGAAGATGCGAAAATGTCTGCCGCCAGACCCCCATTGAATGTGCCAGAGTGTCTCCACATTTTACCGGCGATGACAGACATGGCACAGAGATGTATGGATAACCTGCAGATGCATTTCCAACGATAAAGTCAACAAAATCACAAAGATGAGTTTTGTTGATGTTGTTGACTTATGTGCTAATCAGACATATTTGGTCGCGGCATGACTGCCAGCTAATCGATGCTAACATGCTAAGCTAATCGATGCTAACATGCTATTTACCGGCAGTGCTAAAGCAGACATGGCACAGAGATGTATTGATAACCTCCAGATGCATTTGCAACGATAAAGTCAACAAATTCACAAAGGTGAGTTTTGTATGTTGACAGCCAGCTAATCGATGCTAACATGCTATTTACCGGCGATGACAGACATGGCACAGAGATGTATGGATAACCCGCAGATGCATTTGCAACGATAAATTCAACAAAATCACAAAGGTGAGTTTTGTTGATGTTGTTGACTTATGTGCTAATCAGACATATTTGGTTGCGGCGTGACTGCCAGCTAATCGACACTAACATGCTATTTACCGGCGGTGCTAAAGCAGACATGGCACAGAGATGTATGGATAACCTGCAGATGCATTTGCAACTATAAAGTCAACTAATTCACAAAGGTAAGTTTTGTTGATGTTGACTGCCAGCTAATCGATGCTAACATGCTATGCTAATCGATGCTAACGTGCTATTTACCGGCGGTGCTAAAGCAGACATGGCACAGAGATGTATGGATAACCTGCAGATGCATTTGCAACTATATTACGTTTCCTTCCACCCACATTTAATGCGAAAAAAACACTTAACAATCGAAGGATTTAAGTTGCTCCAGTTTCAAGAGATGCGAAAGTCCTGATCGTTTGGTCCGCACATTTTACCAGCAATGCTAACGAAGCTATTCGGCCATGCTATGGCTATGAATAGCGTCAATAGCTATTCGCTCAATAGCTTCAGTTTCTTCTTCAATACTTTCATACTCCAACCATCTGTTTCAATACATGCGTAATCTGTTGAATCGCTTAAGCCGCTGAAATCCGAGTCTGAATCCGAGCTAATGTCGCTATACCTTGCTGTGGTATTCGCCGTTGTTTGTTTACATTGGCAGCACTGTATGACGTCACAGGGAAATGGATAGTCACATCGCAAATAGCGAAAATCAAGCACTTTAAAGCTTTTTTTAGGGATACTCGGGGACCGGTAAAATTTTGAAAAAAACTTCAAAAAATACAACAAGCCACTGGGAACTGATTTTTATTGTTATTAACCCTTTTGAAATTGTGATAATGTTCCCCTTTAAGATATTGCACACAAAGCAACACTGGAGGTGACTATTATGCATTTTCCGTGCATGCATACTAGGTCGCATTGCGTCGGCGGACGGAAGTGAGAAAGGGGTCTTCAATGACCATTGTGTGTGTCTGGACAAGGATAAGGTTAAGGGGGATTTACCCTGGATAACCTTAGCCGGCTTGATGTAGAAGGCAGTGGCGCGCCGTATGTTTCCCCCCTCAGCCTTCAATGATTACCTCTCAAAATACCATAAATTATGTCACCACATGACCATTGCTGGAGAAATACTACACAGCAAAACAACACATTTACACCCTAGTGGGCATGGAATCGATTGATTGAAACTCTTATTAGTAGATTGCACAGTTTAGTACATATTCCGTACAATTGACCACTAAATGGTAACACCCAAATAAGTTCTTCAACTTGTTTAAGTCGGGGTCCACGTTATTCAATTTAAGGTGAATCACATCAACAGTATACAAAACAGGTTATTTTCTGGTGCATTTAAAAATCAATTCAAACGCATTAGCAATTAAAACATATACCGTACATTTCTTTGCTTCGCTTATGCAACCTCCGGTAAATAAAGTTTGATTCAAAGTACACACTTCTCAAAAACATTTTAACTGCCCTGACCACATGATGGTGACTAATACACCTGTAACAATGTTAATTAAATGACAAGCATGACACACTTTAACAACAAGAGTTTACAATTTTTAGTTGTAACAGAACAGCTACTGTCATCAACTTGTGATCTGATTGGCTATCGTAACTATCTCTCAACTTTATGTGTTCTCAAATGAATGTGCTAACGGTCCAGATGAGTATCCAATCACAGGACGCGTAAATGTCACGTTCAACATGAGGCTAGATAGAATGCCTTACCAGTCAAAAGTTGTGATCTAATTGGCTATCGCTACTGTCTATCACCTGTATGTGCCCGTTCACTTTCAGTGCATAAATGCCTGCATTGTTGATTCTGAAGGCCCCGGACAGATTTGGTACTGCATGGCAACATAAGATAGTTGGATTCTGATTAGATCCATCCATCCATCCATCCATTTTCTACCGCTTGTCCCTTTCAGGGTTGCGGGGGGTCGCTGGAGCCTATCTGAGCTGTGTTTCAGGCAGAAGGCAAGGTACAACCTGGACAAGTCTCCACCTCATCACAGGGCATTCTGATTAGATACAAACAAAAAATAAAAACAAGAGCACTAGAACGAGCAAAATATGACATCAAGAGAATATGAATACTTTTAGATATTTAAGGAAAGTAAATAAAAAAATCCTTGTATCTTTATATATGATCATGATTTCTGGTTATGTTAGGCCAGCAGAGAAGGCCTTGCTGGCCCTAACATTGGTAGAATGGGCCTACGCTGCATTTAACAGACTCCGCTGTGGTCTATATCAGTGCTTCTAAACCAGTGGTTCTTAACCTGGGTTCGATCAAACCCTAGGGGTTCGGTGAGTCGGCCTCAGGGGTTCAGCGGGTCGGCCTCAGGAGTTTGGCGGAGGTCAAACCACACCCGACTCATTGTGTAAATACAAACTTCTCTCTATCGGCGTATTACGGATACGGCAACAGCTGACTGATTTTTGCAGGTGTGTGATTGGTTGTGGGTTTGTGCACTGTGTTGGTTTTGTTGTTTGAACAAGGTGATGTTCATGCACGGTTCATTTTGTGCACCAGTAAAAAAAACTTTAGTATGGGGAACATATTCACCATTAATTAGTTGCTTATCAACATGCGAATTAGTAACATATTGGCTCTTAACTAGTCATTATTAAGTATTTATTTATGTATTATTCGGCATGGCCTTATTATAACCCTAACCCTGATCCTAACCCTAACCCAATAACTCTAGTCTTTGTTACTTAGAACATGTTCCCCATACTAAAGTGTTACCAAAATTATATAACTTTGTCTTGAATTTCTTTTAAAATAACATTTCATTTTTCACTAAAGTTGGGTTCGGTGAATGCGTGTATTAAAAGTGGTGAGGTTCGGTACTTCCGTCAAGGTTAAGAACCACTGTTGTAAACCATAGGGCCCGTTGTTCAAAGTTGTGTGTAACGAGAATATGGCGAACTCGGTTTCAGGCGATTTCCTCACTGGTTGGTCAAAAGACACTCATGTTGTGAGCTCAAAAAATTTGAATTCAAGTGCAGATCTGGAAAAGTCTCTTTTTATTAACAAACAATCACTGGAGAAAATAAATCAGTTGTAACACAAGTTTAGCTCCAGGAAAACCGGGTCAACCTGTGTCCTCCAGCTGAGGAAATACAAAAAACAGGAATACATAAGGTCCAGGGAAAAAGACAGCATACATATGCTCAGACTAAACTCTACCGCTGACAACGGACAAACTGGCACCGGCTGAGTGGGGATCCAGGGTTTGAGTCTGGTGGTTGATTAGAGACAGGTGGGCTCAGAAGACTTGCAGCTCACCTGAAACTAATGACAGGATAGGAGACTTACAGACACAAGAGGGGAGGGGAGTAGGAAGACAAGAGGAAAAAGTAGGAACAGGATAACCGCCCTCATGACAACTCACATTACTACAGGGCGCAATGACTGCTATTAACTTTGAGCTTGTGGTAAACTGAAGTTTCATGATCTTGGTTGTATATCGATTTGCACATCAGATTGACTCTCTCTCTCATCCACAGTCTGGAGTGCAGCTGGCGCTGGTCAATCCAACACACCTGAGGTTGATTAGAGTGCCTTTATTAACTGGATGCTTACGGCCCGTAAGCGCCGGTACTTTGGGGTTACTGCTGTTTCTCACGCATGACTGTCATTCTCCTTTCACTTGCTAAACCCTCGTGTTTGCTTGTGCATCTTACAGGTTTGCCTGTTAACCTAGCCCCGACTAACGCTTTTAGTTTACAATTTTGTGTTTCTGTTTTACTTCATTTTTGAAGTATGTTTCCTAGCCTTGTCTAGAGATTTATTTTTGTACTTTACTCTTTTGTTTTTCATCTTATCCGTCAGTATTATTCCTAGTCTTTACTAGCGCTTTTGGTTTAGTTTTGGTATTTATCTAAGTAGCTTTTATGGTGTGTTTTTTGTGCTCCACCATCGCTTTATGTTTTTTTGTGACTACAGCCTCCTTCCGCCCCGAATAAAGGAAGAACTTTTTGTCTACAAAAAATCCGTCTCTGCATCCTTGGGTTCCATCTAATTCAAGGCCTAACAGAGCTGATGCTATGTTGTTCATCATGGGGCTGCTCCACCCTAATTTACTATTTAGAATGCATAAAAAAATACAAATATATTTGTTCTTGTCTTACATAAGGATTGTGAATGATAGGCAAAATTCCCCCCAGAAAGTGCAGTTTCCCCTTTAAATTTGAGTGGCCCCCAGGGCCCTCAGTCGCGCAAAAGTTGGGCCCCAAGGTCAAAAAGGTTACGAATCCCTGATCTAAATAATATGTATTGGATATACTTTTGTGTAAGTTTTTTAACTCTCTCTCCAAGTATGTCTGCAAAAGGGTCGTCTGTGGAGGCGCTTTTGTGAAGACTCTTCTTCGGCATTGTAATGCCGGTGTGGTTTTCCCGTGGATGCGTCGAAGCAGAACACAGCATAGGTAAGATAAAGGGTATTTAATAACAAAAGTCTATGAACAAAAATACTGGTGTAAAGAGAAAAAGTAAACAAAAGACGCTAGCGTGAAAGCTAGGCTAAAACAAGGAAAACTAGAACTTGGTACGAGGACACAAAAGAGTAAACAAAACATTTAGCATGAAAGCTAGACAATAAAGTGGCTTGGCGTGAGAGCTAGCGAGAAAATACATACGAATGATGAGAGTCGTCACTGATGCGCGTGGGCAAATTAGGGTCCGAGAATGAGTGAACAGAAAAGGTGAGCTTAAATAGGAGGGTGATAATTATTAGCAGGTGTGCGGGGCGAGACAGAGAATGAAAAAACAAACACGTGAAGATCTGAGCAGCAGATCGCAACAGTATTCCCCCCCAACAAAAGACAGATACCAGATGTCTTAAAAAACAAACAAAAACTTGAACCCCCTCCCCAAAACCAGAAAAGTTCACAAACGAAGGGAGGGCGGAGGGAGGCCACGGTGGAGGGTCGCCAGATCGCATGTCCCCGAATCCACCGAGGACACATCATGTGGCGGCGGCGGGTGGAACGCTGCTGCCGAAAAAGTTTTGGCGGGCGACCTCGAAAAGGCCACATTAGTGGCCGCATCGCAGGATGAGGTGCCCGGCGAGGCGGACGACCCGGGCACGGCCACATCCGTGGCCGACATGGAGGAGGGAGTGTCTGGCGAGGAGGATGACCTCGCAGAGGCCACGCCCGTGATCGACGTGGTGGACGACGCCTCAGCACCGAAATCCCAGCAGGCTTGGAAGCAGCAGACGAGGGTGCGGGGACTGCAGCCAAAGCAGGCCCGAGTGCAGCTGGCGAGGATGATGCGGGTGCTGCAGCCGCAGGAGTCGTCGGAGGCGGCCTGGGAGCCGCAGGAGTCGTCGGAGGCGGCCTGGGAGCCGCAGGAGTCGTCGGAGGCGGCCTGGGAGCCGCAGGAGTCGTCGGAGGCGGCCTGGGAGCCGCAGGAGTCGTCGGAGGCGGCCTGGGAGCCGCAGGAGTCGTCGGAGGCGGCCTGGGAGCCGCAGGAGTCGTCGGAGGCGGCCTGGGAGCCGCAGGAGTCGTCGGAGGCGGCCTGGGAGCCGCAGGAGTCGTCGGAGGCGGCCTGGGAGCCGCAGGAGTCGTCGGAGGCGGCCTGGGAGCCGCAGGAGTCGTCGGAGGCGGCCTGGGAGCCGCAGGAGTCGTCGGAGGCGGCCTGGGAGCCGCAGGAGTCGTCGGAGGCGGCCTGGGAGCCGCAGGAGTCGTCGGAGGCGGCCTGGGAGCCGCAGGAGTCGTCGGAGGCGGCCTGGGAGCCGCAGGAGTCGTCGGAGGCGGCCTGGGAGCCGCAGGAGTCGTCGGAGGCGGCCTGGGAGCCGCAGGAGTCGTCGGAGGCGGCCTGGGAGCCGCAGGAGTCATCAGCGTAGAAGCAAACGGCGACGTCGTAGAGGCAGGCGTATTAGTCGTCGGCAGTGCTTGGCGGCGTGGAGCTGGTACCGGCGCTTGGCGGCGTGGAGCTGGTACCGGCGCTTGGCGGCGTGGAGCTGGTACCGGCGCTTGGCGGCGTGGAGCTGGTACCGGCGCTTGGCGGCGTGGAGCTGGTACTGGAGTAGGCTCCAGCCCTGTCGACACAGTTGTAGGCTCCAGCCCTGTTGTCGACGTTGGTGTGGGCTCCAGCCCCGTCGTCGACACTGGTGCTGGAGTAGGCTCCAGCTCTGGAGCTGGTACTGGAGTGGGCTCCAGCTTTGGAGCTGTTGCTGGAGTGAGATCCAGGCTAAAGTCTGTAACTGGTATGAGAACCAGTTCTGGGTCGGAGGCTGGTGTGAGAACCAGGTGGGAGTCTAGTGCTGGTTTGAGAACCAGGCTAGAGTTCAAAACTGGTGTGAGAACCAGACTAGAGTTCAAAACTGGTGTGAGAACCAGGCCCGAAAAAGCTGCTGGTGTGTGAACCAGGCGAGAGTCGAATTCTGGCGTGAAAACCAGGTTAGTGTCATGTGCTGGTGTGAGAACCAGACTGGGAGCAGGTGTCGGCTTCAGCCGAGGAGCAGGTGTCGGCTTCAGCCGAGGAGCAGGTGTCGGCTTCAGCCGAGGAGCAGGTGTCGGCTTCAGCCGAGGAGCAGGCACAGGGGTCTGCCGAGGAGAACTAGGGGACTGGCTGTGAGCAGGACTAGGACTATGATGAGTGATAAGACAAACACTAGGACTCGGGCAAGGACTTGAGAGAGGACCAGGACTTACAATCACACTAGTGCTTTGAGAAGGGCTTGGGCAACGACCAGGACTTACAGTCATACCAGGGCTTGGGCAAGAACTAGGACGAACGGTCAAACTAGGGCTTGGGCAAGGACTGGGACTAACAATCAAACTGGTGCTCGGGCAAGGACTAGGACAAAGACTAGGACTTACAGTAACACTGGGGCTCGGACAAGAACTTGGGTAAGGACTAGGGTTCGGACGGAACACAGGTGGAGGAGGTCTACAAGGCCGTTGAGACTTGGCCGGGGAAAAAACAGGTGGAGGAGGTCTACAAGGCCGTTGAGACTTGGCCGGGGGAAAAACAGGTGGAGGAGGTCTACAAGGCCGTTGAGACTTGGCCAGGGGAAAAACAGGTGGAGGGCTAGGAGGCTTAGTAGTTTTAAGAAGAGGTAGCGTCTGCCCTACCTCCGCAACACAGCTATAGGCCGTAGCCCCCCCCTCCAGACGGGAATCCCAGACCCGTTCCCTGTGGTCAGGGACTGACCATAAGGGAGGGTGGTGGGAGGTTTGGAGGCAGGCAGACCCCTCCCCTCTATATTGTCCAGAGTGTCCCTTTGAAAAGGGAGAAAAAACTTTGGACTTGGGCAGAGAATGAGGTTTAAACGGTGGGTTAGAAGAAAAACTAGGTGACTGAGGTTGACTAGAATAATAAGAAAAAATATCCTGATACTTTTGTATCTTATTATTAATGTTATTGTCATTTGAAAATGGCTGAGAAAACGAATCTTCCCCTAAAAATTCCTTGTTGATGACGTCATCATCGGAGGACGGGCCCGCGCCACCGGGGGGCGTCGACGAAATGACGTCATCTGCGCGGGACACAAGTTGGGAATTTGCCCAGTCGGTAAAACTGTTAGCAAAGTGTGTTATTGGGTCCCCAAACAATGGTGTAGGGGTCCTGTGTGCCGACTGTAGGCTGCTGTGTTCGTGAGGAGGGAGACATGGAGTGGGAAAGGCTCTGTCGCCCGACGAAGCCATACTTCGCGGCTTCCGCCGACGCGGACGAGCGCGAGCGCTGCGGGAGGGAAACTCACCGCTCCCGGAAGCATCGATCGGAACCAGTCTTCCCTCCAGGTCCCACATCATGCTTTCGTCTGGATTGCATCGGAGAGTCTCAGCCTCCATCGCTCGGAATACCCTCCATGTGCCTTCGTCGAAGGTCTCCTCGTGGTTGCCAGACGCGGAAAAACTCTTTAATGCTCGGATCCTACTGTGAAGACTCTTCTTCGGCATTGTAATGCCGGTGTGGTTTTCCCGTGGATGCGTCGAAGCAGAACACAGCATAGGTAAGATAAAGGGTATTTAATAACAAAAGTCTATGAACAAAAATACTGGTGTAAAGAGAAAAAGTAAACAAAAGACGCTAGCGTGAAAGCTAGGCTAAAACAAGGAAAACTAGAACTTGGTACGAGGACACAAAAGAGTAAACAAAACATTTAGCATGAAAGCTAGACAATAAAGTGGCTTGGCGTGAGAGCTAGCGAGAAAATACATACGAATGATGAGAGTCGTCACTGATGCGCGTGGGCAAATTAGGGTCCGAGAATGAGTGAACAGAAAAGGTGAGCTTAAATAGGAGGGTGATAATTATTAGCAGGTGTGCGGGGCGAGACAGAGAATGAAAAAACAAACACGTGAAGATCTGAGCAGCAGATCGCAACAGCTTTCTTTAGATTGCAAGTTAAACCCTCCACACCCACTCTCTCCAAAGGTAGCAGAATTTATCTTTTGAGTTAAATATTCATCTTGGAGACAAAAGTTGTAAAAAAAAATGTTTTTGAACATGGTTGAAAATAAACTTTCCACAGACAGTATACAAATTTACCGGTCACAATATTAGGTGCCCCTTGTATCGCATCAAAAAAAGCTACATTTAAAAGCAGTCATCTCACTGCTTGTCACACATTGGAGTTATTGTGTGCATGCCACGATTTAATCAAAATGATATTTGATCCTACTTTATCTTGTAGTTCCTCAAAGCCAGTAACCTATATGGCACCATCTTTTTGTCTGAACTAAGCGGCTATACTGATCTTTATTGGGCTGATCCAATCCAACATACTGACCTATGTAGACAACTTAATCCGTTTATAAAAAGTGGACAAAACAAAAAGTGGAAGAGTATGAAACAAGAAGGAATAACAACAGAGGGGGAAGAAGCTGTCGGACAGCAGACACCAGGATACTCACGTAAGTATGTCCGTCAATGTGTGATGTCACAAATGGCCCACTGTTAAAAAAGAAAAACCTGTAAAACACAAAGTTCAAAGGCCTCCAAAGCTGCATATAAGCGCACACCCAAATGCGTGAACTTTACGATTTGTATCCAAAAATGTCACAACATTTGTGAGTCAGAAAAGTGGGAAATAATCAAGAATTTCGGACTGGAATAAATAAAATAAAAAGCTGCTAAGAAGAGTCAGGCTCGAAGTGTTACGGTTCAGACTCCTCCGCTCGTCCGTCTGTGCGCACCTCGGTACACGCCCACGGGCTCGCACAGCCAGGGACGAGCCACGCGCGTCTCCACCCTGCAGCAGCCGTCAGCTGCAATCAATCACCGGCAATCTTCACACCTGACGGTGATGACGGAGCTGCCTTCAGAAACCTGGACAACCTGCCATCACTCGCCGGATTATAGTCTTCTGTACCTGAGTAAGCATTCTGCATCAGGTTTCCATCCCGTGTACGTGCTCTACCCCTGCGACTTCCGTGTTTCTGTGGTGTTGATGCTCCTGTTGTCTACCCGCAGCACTCCCCATGTCTCCTGTGATCCTCTGTTGTTCCCCTTGCCTCCCGGACGGCCCTTTTGGATTCTCGACTTCCCGCTTGGACACGTACCTCTCGACGCCTCTCGTTTGCCCTGGACCCTCTGCCTGTCCGACGGACTTCCGCGTTCTTCGTCTCTTCACAACTTTTTGGTAACACACACCTCCGTTAAATTCTAAACATAGTCTGTCACCCATTCCCTTTTGAATCTAGTTCACACTCCATTTCCTTAGTATGTATATATATATACATACATATATATATATATATATATATATATATATATATATATATATATATATATATATATATATATATATATATATATATATATATATATATATATATATATATATATATATATATTATCTTTGGACATTACTGCCACCTGGTGTTAGTCTGCCGTCATCTCCCCTTAGTTAAAACATAACACGAAGGAGGAGAAAAAAAGTTGGACAGAAAATGTTATGGAGTGGGTTTAGTCCATGTTGAAAAAAACTAATAACAGTATACAGTATATGTCACCACTTGCTGCCACCTTGTGGTTTGTACTGTATGTTCAGTTTTCCTTTGTTGGTGCAGTAGACCGGGCTCTTACTTTTCTTCTTCCTCCTCGAGTTCTTGTGTTCCCCTTGTGGGCGAAGTTGTGAGATGTGCACAGTTGTGTCCAATCTTCCCGACACTATTCAAGCAGCACCTAGACAGTCCAATCTCCATGTCAGAAGACTCCTATGTTTCCCGGGTTTTTGATGCTGACCGTCTTGGCTCTATTCCCAGTGCCATCCAGCTTGGTGTTGTGTGGTATTTTGCATGTCTTGCAACTCCAACCCAATCTAGGTATTTTTGTATGTTAGCTTTTGTTCTTTTTTCCACGGTGCTAATTTTGTTTTCTCTTTTTCACACCGTCGCCTTTTATCTCCTGTTTTTTCCTTAAGTAAAATAACTGTTTTAATCACCGTCACTCTGCATCCTTGGGTTGCTCTCTACTGCATTTAATTGCATTGTGACAATATAGCGTGCTGTTAAATGATAATCTTTTTAAATCAGATTAATCGCGTTTTGGAATTCGGATTAATTGTAATTAATTACACTCGCTTGCATGATTAAATATGCTTAATAAAACACCTCAATATCTGTACACAAATGGAATGTTATTGTCAGAATGTCATCCAGGAACATTTTTGAATGTTTTAAATTAATGCTTGTCATTTCTTTGCACAAAACTAACAGTTTTATCGAATGTTTTGAGTGTTTTATTATTGGATGATTAATCAAAGTGTGTATATGATTAATGTGATACTTCTTTGTGATTAATCACATGAATTAACTTGTATTTGACATCCCTAATAATTCTACAATATTTTAATACAGTATTTAATTAGTACTTCAGTAATTGTATGTATTGAATCAATATTTATTTGTGTACAACATATCTAATATGCTCGTTTATTTTGATGTAATAAAGATCATGCTGGTTAATTGCCTGTTTCAAATATAGTCTAGACCAGGGGTGTCAAACTCAGATACAGAGTGGGCCAAAATTTTAAACTGAACAAAGCCGCAGGCCAATGTTGAACAAATTAACCTTTTAATAGGGACCCAAACAAGTTTTGCATTGAATATTGAACAAGCGAGACTTGTATAACTTTATACTGACATGCAAAATCGAGTTTCAAATAATACTAATAATTCAAAAATAGCAATGGCATATCAAATCAAATTTAAATAGAAATTGAATGCCTCTTTTCTCTTTGCAGCCTTCTCAGGTAAATATCAAAATAAACTTTTCCCACAGACTGATACTACATTTTTATATTGTAGCCTCCAGGAAGAGTTAGTGCTGCAAGGGCTTCTGTGTATTTGTTCTTTTGTGTTTATGTTGTGTTACAGTGCGGATGTTCTCCCGAAATTTGCTTGTCATTCTCGTTTAGTGTTGGTTCACAGTGTGGCGCATATTTGTAACAGTGTTAAAGTTGTTTATACGGCCACCCTCAGTGTGACCTGTATGGCTGTTGACCAAGCTTGCATTGCATTAGCGTGTGTGTGTGTAAAAGCCACATATATCATGTGACTAGGACGGCACGCTGTTTCTACGTAGGAAAAGCAGACGTTTGAGGCAGTGCCTTTAAGGCACGCCCCCAATATTGTTGTCCAAGTGGGAATCGCGAGAAATTTGGGAGAATGGTTGCCCCCTGTGATTTTCGTGAGGGGCACTGAAATTTGTGAGTCTCCTTGGAAAATTGGGAGGAGGGGAGGGGGGTTTAGCAAGTATGAGTATTAGCGGTGAATGCGGTGTTACAGCGACGCCGCCGCTGTATAATACCGGCAAGCCAGCTCTAATGTTAATTTGATATTGCCTCAAAGGCCAAATGAAAATACACGGCGGGCCAAATTTGGCCCACGGGCCAGAGTTTGACACCCATGGTCTAGACTCTGGGTCATCGCTATGCTGCCTTTTAAGTAAATTCTGTAATTTTTGACCATGCAGATACTTCATCACCTTACCACCCTTTTGAGGAGTCGCAACTCTCTCATTCTTGCAGTTTTTTTTTCTTTTGACCTTTTTATGCACCTACACCAGCTCACTCTCTCTTCTCTCCACATTCCCCTCATGTAGAAATGTTTTTATTGCGTTTTTGCTGCAAAGTTTGTTCTTCCTCAGTCATTTCTATTGCTTTCATTTTCAATATTGTCATCCCTCTCACCCAAGTAAACAGCAGAGCGTACAAACCTCATTTCAGTGTCTTCACCTGCATTTCATATCTCGAGGAAAACAAGAGCGACCCCCGAGAGGTCTCAGGTGTGCATACTCCTGTGTTGCTATGACATGGCAGTGCTCGGAGCTAAATTCTAACATCAGGACGCAAACATTTTTTTATGAAGGCCAACTCCCTGTTTGTGTAAAGTTAGAGGGTTGCCGTGGCCCAATTCTTAGCTCATCAAAACATAATGGAGAAATTGCATCACTGTTTATCACAAGCAATGCTGATTTATAATTTGAAGATCAAGTAAATTGTGTAAAATGTACAGGTTGGTACTGGTAACTATAATGACAGATTGTTTATTTAAAATATAAATATATATCTGTAAATTTACCAAACAAAAAAAAAATAAGTTACTTTTCTATGACATCAAAACTTGACATCTAAAATTATCGCTATTCGAATGTCACATTCGGTTAGACTTTTAGTTTTGGTTTTCTTTTGTTCGGGCTCAACTTCCTGTTACATTATACATCTTTTTCTGTCTTACCTCTGGTGAGGGCGGTCACATTTTTTTCCGCTCTTTCTTCTCCCAGCTTGCTCCATTTGTTTTGGTCTTGTCTGAACTTTTTGGAAGCCTCTTTCTTTGCGCTGTCCTCAAATCTGAACATCAGGCATAGATATGATCAGCTGGACTATCGACACAATTGACTATATATTTTCGATGAGGTAAAGAGCCTGGCTGCCCTGATGGAACCATTGCTGCGGGGTACGTGAGAGATTCCTGGGACAAATGGAGAATCATGTGCCTCTCAGTTCTTTCCATCGAGGACATGGAGGACATCTACCTATTTGGAACCATGATCGCGTGGCACTTGCTGATTGGGCTGGGCGTTGCTTTGGTGTATTGTCAAATTCGTAAGACGATGGCAGCCACTCAAGGAGCCCAAAGGCTGTTCGTCGCAATGGATAGTTTGGGCAGGGCCGTGGGAACACAGATTGCGGCGATTTCTGAACTGAATCGCAAGATGGATCACATCATGGAGAAGCTCGCTGAAAAGGAAAATCACTTGAATTTGAGAGCACCCAGCAAGG
Organism: Nerophis ophidion; assembly: GCF_033978795.1. Taxonomy (NCBI): domain Eukaryota; kingdom Metazoa; phylum Chordata; class Actinopteri; order Syngnathiformes; family Syngnathidae; genus Nerophis; species Nerophis ophidion. Next base: position 25,145,509 of record NC_084627.1, read on the forward strand.
ACGAATAGAGTCATTGTTTTTGTCTGCTCGAGGAAAACAAACATCCTAATCTACGATTTGACTCCCTCGATTGGCCTTGACGCTGTGGAAACAGGACTAGGCTGTTCTGAAAAACACCCCCGAGGACACCTCAATGATGGACGCTTAAAACCTCCCTCCCTCCTCAATAACACCTGGAGTCGAACTTTTGCAAATCGGCCTCAGTCTAAAAAAACATTACATCATCACACCCAAGACAATTAGGCATACACACACACACCCCCCGACCCCCACCCCACGCCTTCACCACCGCTTTTTCTCCTCGGGGTGATGGTCCGATGGCAGCGCTTCAAAGCAGCAGTCGCCTTACAGGGCCCCTAACTTCCCACCTCTCGGTTGCAAGTTTTTCATTATTAAATGTAATGTGTTTATGTGTGCAATGCACAGAGGTTTTTTCCCACTCCAGACTAGGCCCCTTTAGTGACCCAGTCTAGATTATATTTTTTTTACTGATCTTTTTCCCCAGCGTTTTACCTTTTCCCATCTTTTACGGGACGCCTCGTGGCGACCTATCAGCGTTTCTGTTCTGTAACCCTGTACACTTTTTGTTTGTCTAATCTTGACCGGGTTTGTGCTATAAACAAAAAAAATGTTGTACTTGTTGCAATGACAATAAAGACCTACCTACCTCATGGTTGTATTATTGTCAAGCCGTAACTGTGGGTGTTTGTGCTTCCTCGATGCAAGGATGATGTGGGACGAATCAGGCATGAATATAAGTACGTTTTTATTTGTTACTAAAATACAAAAGGCAAAACAAAAAGCACGCTCGATGGCGGATAATAATCTATGCTAAAACGTTAACAAAAACAGCACAATGGCATGGCTATCTATAAATGAACAAAAGATACTCAATAAACCAAAAAAAAACAGCACTTAGGCGAAAAAATACATGGATCTTACGTGGCGTGGTCCAAATGTTTAGCAGCGTGGCAAGACGGGGAAGTTTGTGATAGAAATGAAAGCATGAAGCAGAATGCAAAAATCCCAGACTGATGGACAGAAAGAAAATGATTTAAGTAGTGGCTGTGATAATTAGGAACAGGTGCGGTACTGAGGGCAGGGGCGTGACTAGGAGGGCAAGGTGAAAAATAATAGGTTGGCATGAAACAAACAAAACTAGGAAGTGCAAAACGTGACTGATTGTCCAAAATCAAAACATAACATGACAAAACAAAACATGATCCATAGGTGTGACAATTATATATTTTCCAACGTAGCTCGCTGAAAAGTATTCGGTGAAACATCAACTGAATCAGGCCACAAGCTCTATTTCAGTGCAGTCCTAGATCAAACTCCAAAGAAGGACATCATTATTGTACAAGGAGACTGGAATGCGAAGGTTGGAAAGGACGCTTGCAACAACTGGAAAGACACATGTGGTCCATATAGCAACAAATAAGGTAACAAGAGAAGTATCCCACACTTTTCTTTTGTAAAGTACATTTGTACAGCCGTTATGGGCATCTACATCAACCATATGATTTGCCTAAATAACTGGACAGGACAAAAAAATTAATAATAAATAAATATATATATATATATACCTGTGTGGTGGGCGTGGCAGGACCGACTTCGAGGTTGGCGACAGGTGAGTGGACCACACAGCTGAAAGTGTTTATCTAATCACCTGTCGCTCTGTTGAAAGGCAGCAGTCGAGAAGGACAAGGGGTTGGAATGGTGAAGCACACGCACGAGCGAGAGAGTGACAGACGGACAGACAATTGCTGGAAAGCACTCAAAGACTTGCATATTGCTGAAAAAGTATAAAAATACTTTGTACATCTCTGTCAATAAAACAGTGTTGTAAACCTGGAAAGGCCTGTCACGTCAGTCCTTGGTGGTCCCAAGAACCCGGAAGCAGCAGACTTCCACAACCTGTATATACAGTATATACATATATATATATATTACATTTCCCTGTTTTGCACTGTTTACTGCACCATTGCTTTCCCAATTGGAAATGTAAAATTCAAGTTCAGCTTTGTGTTTTATTGAAACGATCGATTTCACATGAAAATGTACATTTGTATATATTTTGTACATTTCAAGCTCTTGTCATTTATATTGGACAATTTAAACACAGCCCTGGATGCAACCATTAGTTAATGGAAAGGGTGCCAATTCTTTACTAGATTCTATCTGTGTTGCCCCTGTGATGACGTAGTGACTTGTCCAAAGTGTACCCCGCCTTCCGCCTAAATTCAACACCCCCCGTGACCTCAAAAGGGACAAGCGGTAGAAAATGGATGGATGGATGGATCAAAACAAGCAATACTACAAACGAAAATACAAAAAAAAAAACATATTTTTGCAATATTTTAACAATCTTCTGCTGTAACACACAGAATATGAAAGAACACAAAGTTTTGTGTTTTGTCAACTTTGACTTTTGACGTGATTGTTATCCCAGGGGAGATGCAGAGAAAACTCGTGTGGGTGGACAGAGGTAGCACGGCGGTGGAAATGAAAGGGTAGCTGAAGAGGCTTTCAAAAAGAAGACAGATGGTCAAGGGGGTGCTTTTCAGAACAAATTACTGTGAGTGGGTGTGCAAGTCTGAAATCTTAACAGAGTCACAGGATAGTAGAAAGTAGTGGAGTGACCAGCACAGGCTCAGTCTTGGTGGCCGAATGGCTACCACTCATGCAACGAAATGTCTTCAGAAAAGTGGTGCTTTGCATGTCAATGAATTGTACTTTATTAGAAAAATAATGACGGTTGAAAGACAAGCAATGCATTGGGGGCGGAATTTTTTTAACTGTTTTTTTCAAAGAAACTGCTGTTCTAAATGTGTCTACTGGATATCGCAGAATACATTCTCTTAGGGAAGCACTGTATTTTTCGGACTATAAGTCACAGTTTTTTTCATAGTTTGGCCAGGGGTGCAACTTATACTCAGGAGCGACTTATGTGTGAAATTATTAACACATTACCGTAAAATATCAAATGATAATATTTAGCTCATTCACGTAAGAGACTGGACGTATAAGATTTCATGGGATTTAGCAATTAGGAGTGACAGATTGTTTGGTAAACGTATAGCATGTTCTATATGTTATAGTTATTTGAATGACTCTTACCATAATATGTTACGTTAACATACCAGGCACCCTCTCAGTTGGTTATTTATGCCTCATATAACGTACACTTATTCAGCCTGTTGTTCACTATTCTTTATTTATTTTAAATTGTTTTTCAAATGTCTATTCTTGGTGTTGGGTTTTATCAAATAAATTTCCCCCAAAAATGTGACTTATGTATGTTTTTTCCCTTCTTTATTATGCATTTTCGGCAGGTGCAATTTATACTCAGGAAAATACGGTAAATAGTTAATAGAGGTACACAGTAAAGGGGGCCTGCAACTCCTTCCACTTGACCCAATATAAAACAAACAGGAGTAAAAGAAACAATTGGTACACCCCACTTAAAATACTGTGACACTACTCATTAGGGATGTACGGTATCGCGGTCCTAGTAAAGTACTGCGATACTAATGAATCATAATCCGCACTATACTGCCTCTGAAAAGTACCAGTTCCCCATTTAAAAAAAAAAAAATATTTACAGGCATGCCGGCGCGCCGTTGTCAACATCGTGACATTGCTGGTTTTACGAACAGAAGAGCATGTCCGGCAGCGCACAATCATGACAATCTTATGTGTCTTATCTGCCTGGGTAAAGTTTGAAAGCGATCAGTTGAAATGTCTAAAAGGAACTGGTTACCGAGCAACACCTGGAAATGGCCAAAATCTGCGGAAAATTACCTTTCTGAATGTTTTGAGGTTGAAAATCTACATCAAAGATGCAGACTTGCCTGTTATCTGAATTAGGTACACAACTTATATCCATACTTGCCAACCCTCCCGATTTTTCCGGGAGACTCCTGAATTTTAGTGCCCCTCCCGAAAATCTCCCGGGGCAACTATTGTCCCGAATTTCTTCCGATTTTCACCAGAGCAACAATATTGGGGGCGTGCCTTAAAAACACTGAATTTAGGATCCTCTACACCTGTCGTCACGTCCGCTTTTCCACTGTACAAACAGCGTGTAGGCACATAACATATGCGGCTTCTACACACACACACACGCGAGTGAATGCAAGGCATACTTGATCAACAGCCATACAGGTCACACTGAGGGTGGCCGCATAAACAACTTTAACACTGTTACAAATATGCGCCACACTGTGAACCCACACCAAACAAGAAAAACAAACACATTTCAGGAGAACATCCGCACCGAAACACAACAGAACAGATACCCAGAAACCCTTGCAGCACTAACTCTTCTGGGACGCTACAATATTCCCCCCCGCTACCACCAATCCCCGCCCCCATCTCCCGAATTCGGACGTCTCAAGGTTGGCAAGTATGCTTGTATCAATATATGGCGGTATGAGGCTAAATTCCTCCACTCTAAATCAAACATCCATCAATCCATCCATCTTCTACCGCTTCTCCCTTTAGGGGTCGTGGGGGGTCGCTGGAGCCTATCTCAGCTGCATTCGGGCGGAAGGTGGGGTACACCCTGGACAAGTCACCACCTTATCACAGGGCCAACACAGATAGACAGACAACATTCACACTCACATTCACACACTAGGGACCATTTAGTGTTGCCAATCAACCTATCCCCAGGTGCATGTCTTTGGAGGTGGGAGGAGGGAACCCACGCAGTCACGGGGTGAACATGCAAACTCCACAATTGTATGTAATAGAAGACAGTAAGGAACTAGTTGAAATATTGTGTTGATATTGTAAAACTGTCAACTGCACTCACTAACATAAATTGGCATATTTACAGTTAACACATGTAATGGCCAATCTTACAATGGATGATTAGTATAGGAATCGGCAGCATGAAACCCTGATCGGAACATCCCTTAAAAAACGCAGACTGAAATAACACAAAGCACATGAGTCAACCAGTGAATTATGGGTCAAATAATAATTATTTGATTGGAATGGCATGTATGAGCAGGAAGTGATGATTTATGAAGGTAGACATTTCAGTTTTGCCTTGGCAGACGTCTGTATTGACAGTAGGCTACTCATTACACCTGTTTGGTCTCACTTGCATCAATGTTGTCGGGTAGCTCATCCCTCTAGAAGTTGGCCAATGCACCTTTTCTGTATTGAGGAACACCTTAGAGATTATTGTCATGGTTCTTCATTACTGCTTGGCTCTAACCTTTAATATCTTGCTGTGGCCTCTGTGTTATGAAAACAAAATTGTTGATGGGAGTTTGCTGAACTTTTCACAAGAGTGCAACAGGAGTTAAGAGGGTGATTCAGCTTGGGAAAATATTTTGTATGTTCTTACTTTCAGTAGCTTTGCAGACCTTGTGTGGTACACTCAAGCTTAACTTTTGTCATTAATTATTGTACAAACTCCGTTTCCATATGAGTTGGGAAATTGTGTTAGATGTAAATATAAACGGAATACAATGATTTGCAAATAATTTCAAACCATATTCAGTTGAATATGCTACAAAGACAAGATATTTGATGTTAAAACTGATAAACATTTTTTTTTTTGCAAATAATCATTAAAGGCCTACTGAAACCCACTACAACCCACCACGCAGTCTGATAGTTTATATATCAATGATGAAATATTAACATTGCAACACATGCCAATACGGCTTTTTTAGTTTACTAAATTACAATTTTAAATTTCCCGGGAGTTTCGTCTTGGAAACATCGTGTAATGATGACGTGTATGCAAGACGCCCCGCGTTTTTAGGAAATATGAGCGCTACGCACACACACAGCTAAAAGTCGTCTCCTTTAACGGCATAATTACACAGTATTTTGGAGATCTGTGTGTCTGAATCCTTTGCAATGTGTTCAATTAATATTGGAGAAGTCACAGTAGAAAGATGGAGTTGGGAAGCTTTAGCCTTTAGCCACACAAACACACAGTGATTCCTTGTTTAAAATTCCCGGAGGTGAAACTTTACTATGGAACAGAGCGCAGTCAAGCGAACATGAATCCAGACCAAATGTCAACCAGCAGGTTTCGGTGAGAAAATTGTGGTTAAAAAGTCGCTTCTTACCGGAGAAAAGCTGAGCTTGTGCCGTCCGTAGCTGCCGTCGAACACCCTGAGACACAGCGCGTCAAAACACCCGTGGACGTACACCTCCGACTATCAGGTACTATTAAACTCACTAAAACACTAGCAAAACAATAGAAAGATAAGGGATTTCCCAGGATTATCCTAGTAAATGTGTTTAAAAACATCGGAATCCGTCCCAATGCAATCACGTTTTATTTTTATTTTTATATAGTCCGTTGCTATCAATATCCTCAAACACGAATCTTTCATCCTCGCACAAATTATTGTGGAAATTGTCTTTTTCTCGGTCCGAATAGCACTTTTTGTTGGAGGCTCCCATTAAAAACAATGTGAATATGTGAGCAGCCATCAAACATGTGACGTCATCGTCTGCGACTTCCGGTAGAGGGGGGGCTTTTCTCTTAGCACCGACAGTTGCGAACTTAATCGTGGATGTTCTCTACTAAATCCTTTCAGCAAAAATATGGTAATATCGTGAAATGATCAAGTATGACACATAGAATGGACCTGCTATCCCCATTTAAATAAGAAAATCTCATTTCAGTAGGCCTTTAACTTTAGAATTTGACACCAGCAACAAGTGACAAAGAAGTTGGGAAAGGTGGCAATAAATACTGATAAAGTTGAGGAATTCTCATCAAACACTTATTTGGAACATGCCACAGGTGTGCAGGCTAATTGGGAACAGGTGGGTGCCATGATTGGGTATAAAAAACAGTTTCCCAAAAAATACTCAGTCTTTCACAAGAAAGGATGGGGCGAGGTACACCCCTTTGTCCACAACTGCGTGAGCAAATAGTCAAACAGTTCAAGAACAACGTTTCTCAAAGTGCAATTGCAAGAAATTTAGGGATTTCAACATCTACGGTCCATAATATCATCAAAAGGTTCAGAGAATCTGGAGAAATCATTCCAGGTAAGCGGCATGACCGGAATCCAACATTGAATGACCGTGACCTTCGATCCCTCAGACGGCACTGTATCAAAAACCAATATCAATCTCTAAAGGATATCACTACATGGGTTCAGGAATGCTTCAGAAAACCACTGACACTAAATACGGTTCGCCGCTATCTGTAAGTGCAAGTTAAAGCCCTACTATGCAAAGCAAAAGCCATTTATCAACAACATCCAGAAACGCCGCAAGCTTCTCTGGGCCCTAAATCATCTAAGATGGACTGATGCAAAGTGGAAGTGTTCTGGGGTCTGATGAGTCCACATTTCAAATCCATCCATCCATCCATTTTCTACCGCTTATTCCGTTTGGAGTTGCGGGGGAGGCTGGTGCCTATCTCAGCTACAATCGGGCGGAAGGCAGGGTACGCCCTGAACAAGTCATCAACATTTCAAATTGTTTTTAGAAATATTCGACATCGTGTCATCCGGTCCAAAAGGGATGCGAACCATCCAGACTGTTATCGACGCAAAGTTCAAAAGCCATCATCTGTGATAGTATGGGGGTGCACTAGTGCCCAAAGCATGGGTAACTTACACATCTGTGAAGGCACCATTAATGCTGAAAGGTACATACAGGTTATGGAACAACATATGTTGCCATCTAAGCGCCATCTTTTTCATTAACGCCCCTGCTTATTTCAGCAAGACAATGCCAAGCCACATTCTGCACGTGTTACAACAGCGAGGCTTCATAGTAAAAGAGTGTGGGTACTAGACTGGCCTGCCTTTAGTCCTGACTTGTCTCCCATTGAAAATGTGTGCGCATTATGAAGCTTAAAATACGACAGTGGGGTTTTTGGACTGTTGGACACTGGCGGCATGCCAATGTCCAAAGTCCCAAGTTTAAAAAAAAAATATATGTTTTTTTTTTGTTTTTTTTAAATCTGTCTGTTCTACTCCATTTTCTACTGCTTGTTACTCTCGGTGTCTCCTATCCTACTCTGTACACTGCTGCTGGAATTTTAATTTTCCTGAAGGAACTCTCCTGAAGGAATCAATAAAGTACTATCTATCCATCTATCTATCTATCTATCTATCTATCTATCTATCTATCTATCTATCTATCTATCTATCTATCTATCTATCTATCTATCTATCTATCTATCTATCTATCTATCCATCCATCTATCTATCTATCTATCTATCTATCTATCTATCTATCTATCCGCTCAGACAAATCATATTGTCTAAGAATTATTTTTTTTCCATCTATAACGTGACATCAAGTGCGCACTCTTTCAGTCAATTAGTGCGCAGCTTTGTTTTTAAGACTATTTACCTTGTAGATTGTCACTAAAGGTATCAAAACTATGACATATATATATATATATATATATATATATATATATATATATATATATATACACACACAGCCCGGCACCCGGCCAAATTCTTTTAACCCCGTAGTCAAAAAGTTTGGGGACCCCTGATCTAGAATAAACTTCCACGAGGTCCAAAGTGACTAAGCAGCTCACCAGTCGATGATGTCAGCATAGCCACACAAGCGACATAGCTCTCTCTGATCACGGCGCCGCTATAAATAGTCTGTAAGCAATAGCTTTTATAATAAGGACATATGAGTGGGCCGATACTACGACATCAATATATGTCGCGATGGAAAATCTATATCAATATAAAATGCGTTCAATGAATTATTAGAGATATTTTATTTTATTTTTTTGGTCAGAAGAAACCAGAAATTATGAAGCAGGATTTGTTTCATGAAGTCACTCGCGTTTTTGGAATACAGGAAGTGTCACTGAGCAATGGTAGGGACACAATAACAACCAATCATCTAACAGCATTCACTGAGCAATGGGAGGGACTCGCTAACAGCCAATCACGTAACAGTATCAACTACACCTTTCCTGCTGTTCGTCTCCCAGTCCCAGAACGTAGTTGAGGAGCGCAGGGGAGACATTCCCTCCAGGGCCAATGTTTTCATCGCGGGTGACACCCTTAACTTTACCCAACAATGGGTCTGCTATTCATCCCTTTGGGGTCGGAATGACGAGGCCTCCGATTCGTGACAATTGTGTCACTTTATTCTTATTTCTGCAGAACATACAAACGCTTGTAATTGGACACATTTGCCAGTCACCACTACTGCTGCATGCTACCAATCACTCTCCTAACTCTTCAACTCACTTACTGACATCATTCACCCAACACACTGCCATTCTTAAAGGAGCACACACTCACGCTACTCTCATAACACTGGGTTGGCAGCGCCGTCATTCTGTCTTGCCATGGATTCTGTGCAAGACATAAACTGTAATATCTTGATATATCAACTCTCAATTACAGAAAATTGTGTTTAGTTGTGTTGGTTGTAATGCAGAGAGTGCGGCAACATCCTAACACTTTGTGTAGTTGCTCTAGTGTTCAATAGCTTATACCATAATTATTGACCCATTTAGGGTTCCAATTACTTCACGTCAAATATCCCACTTTGAAATGTTTTGGGGGAAAATGATGTATAGTTTGTGTGTTTGCCATATGAATAAGGGTTTTGACATAAAGGCCATAAACATAAAAAAATAAATCTAAAAAAATGTTATAACAACAGACTGGCCTGAAGTTGATCTTGAGATTCAAGCGTTAAATGAAAAAAATAATAATTTATGACTTATTTCTAACATTTTTATGACTAAGACCCTTTCGGAGACCTGGGACCAAACTTCAGGAACGCCATAAAGGTAAAAAAAACCAATGACTATTGTATTGCTTTTAAAAAAGAAAAATATCAAAATGGCCCCCGCATACTTTGATTTTTCAGTCTGCAGCCTTCAGTGGAAAAAGTTTGGACACCCCTGGCTTATACACTACTGCTATAAAGTGTCTCAAATCTGCAACTACTTTCAAATCTACTAAAATTATTGTATTACCTTTTTTTTTTTCTTTAAGGGGCCAGATGAGGTGGTTCGGGCATCTGGTCAGGATGCCACCCGAACACCTCCGACCGATAGGAGGTCACGGACAGGCCCAGGACACGTTGGGAAGACTATCTCTCCTAACTAGCCTGGAAACGCCTCACGATCCCCCAGGAGGAGCTGGACGAAGTGGCTGGGGAGAGGGAAGTCTAGGCTTCCCTGCATAGGCTGCTGCCCCCGCGACCCGACCTCGGATAAGCGGAAGAAGATGGATGGATGGATGGACCTTACATCTATGGAAAGTTGGAAATTGTTTTACTGTATTTATTGGCAGTCTTAAATAAGTCATAAAAAGTATCAATAATTGATACTTGAACTTTAACTCATAATAATAATTCACCCTTATACAATATCCTACCCTAATACCCTACTGTGCAATATTACACTTCGAGTGCTATACGTCCGACACTGATTGTTATTTATTACTTCGGTACTTTTGTCTTGTTCTGTACATTGTAAAGTATTTTGTATCTCTATAGTGTTTTGTATATTGTACAGGAATGCTTATAATTTTTAGTGGACAGTAGTCTGTTTATTTCAATTGTTAGTTTTTCCTTTATTACCTCTTGTGTAGTTTATTTTTACCCCATATTTGTTCCCACTACCGCACCTTAAGTGAGAGTCCTTAATCTCGTTATATGCAAATATAATGACAATAAATTACATTATATTCTAATTATCGCTATTGATCAATATACAAAACGTACATCGTGATTTAGTTTTCGGCCATCTCACCCACCCAATAACAATATCACTAATACTTGGTTAACATTGTTGGGTATTTAAAGGGCTTTATGGTCTGCCTTTTACTGACATTTATTGATGAGGTGAAATGCATTTAGGGCTGGGTGATTTATCGATATACACAAAACATCGCAGGTTTGTCTCTGTGCGATATAGCAAATGACTATATCGTGATATTGCAATCCACGTTCTCACGCAGTTGCTTTTAGCTGCGGGCATTACACTACAAGCTCTTCTCACTCTTTCCTGTCTGTCCTTCTCACAGACAGCAAGCGCACCTTCTTACATACGTCACATACAACATTATACGCAGAGAGGTAGCAGCATGGGTAACGTTAGCTGCACGTAAGCGATGATAATACGGGCCTTCAATCCCTCAGACTGAGCCGTGTGAGTGGTAATACAAAAGAAAGAAGGTGTGAATGAAGGAAAAATGAATTCCCAAGGAAAACAGCAGGGGGTCCATCGTCTGGCGGTGGTTTGGCTTCAAGTGGGAATATGTTGAACGGACAACCATAATTTGTCAAGTGTGGGGCAAAAGTGTTGCTACAAAAAGTAGCATTAATGCTAATATGTAGCATTTTTGAAAAGTCACCTGCTAAAGAATGAAGAGTGATTACTCCGCATGTCCCATTCGGTGCCACACGCCCACACCATCAAAATGCCGAGGCAACAATTTCCAGATCAACACTGTATGAAAAAAATAGTCAACAACATAATTTAATAATGTCCGTATTACCGTATTTTTCGGACTATAAGTCGCAGTTTTTTTTCATAGTTTGGCCGGGGGTGCGACTTATACTCAGGGGCGACTTATGTGTGAAATTATTAACACATTACCGTAAAATATCAAATAATATTATTTAGCTCATTCACATAAGAGACTAGACGTATAAGATTTCATGGGATTTATGGATTAGGAGTGACAGATTGTTTGGTAAACGTATAGCATGTTCTATATAAACGTATAGCATGTTCTATATGTTATAGTTAGCATAGCATAGTTAGCATGTTCTATATGTTATAGTTATTTGAATGACTCTTACCATAATATGTTAGGTTAACATACCAGGCACCTTTTCAGTTGGTTATTTATGCCTCATATAACGTACACTTATTCAGCCTGTTGTTCACTATTCTTTATTTATTTTAAATTGCCTTTCAAATGTCTATTCTTGGAGTTGGATTATCAAATAAATTTCCAACAAAAATGCGACTTATACTACAGTGCGACGTATATATGTTTTTTTCCTTCTTTATTATGCATTTTCGGCAGATGCGACTTATACTCCGGAGCGACGTATTATGTTTTTTTCCTTCTTTATTAAGCATTTTCGGCAGGTGCGACTTATACTCCGGAGCGACATACCCCGAAAAATACGGTAACCTACCACATAGCAAAAGATGAACACTATTTTATTTCCTATGCAGCTCATTTCTATTTGACAGTTATAAATATCTTGTGTTACATCATGCACAAAAGTGCACTTTATTTGTTTTAAACTATTGTAGTGGCTTTCTGTACAAAAAGTGCACTTTAATTTAGTGTTGTTTTGATATGTCTTCTTAGTGACATCATGCACAAAAGTGCACTAATAGCTTGTTTTAAAATGTCTCTGACAATCTTGCACTTTCTGTTTTGAAACAACATGAATGTTTGTGCCATTGCTTATTAACTGTTTAATAAATACACTTTTGGTCAATTGACTTAGTTGTGATTTCCTTCTCTGCATGAAAGTTTAAAAGTAGCAGAAGTTTTCTGAAGACTGCGATAGTGGGGTGTATTGAGGATGGTGATGATGAGGAATACAGTGCACTGGTGGACGACTTTCTCACATGATGTGGAAAGAATCACCTCCAGCTTAATGTGACGAAGACCAAGGAGCTGGTTGTGGACCTGGGAAGGAGGAGGAGTACTGCAGCGACCCATTTTTCCATCAGGAGGGTGGATGTGGACATGGTAGAGGATTATAAATACCTCGGTGTACACATTGACATCAAGCCGAATGGGTCAAAACACGCTGAGGCCCTCTACAAGACGGGACAGAGCCGTCTCTACTCCCTCAGGAGGCTAGGATCCTTCAACGTCTGTACAAAGATGTTGAAGATGTTCTACAAGTCGGTGGTGGCGGGCGCCTTTTTGTACTCCGTGATTTGCTGGGGCAGCTGGCTGAGAGTGAGGGACGCAAACAGACTGGACAAGTTGGTAGAGAAGGCCAGTAACGTGGTGGGAGTGGAGCTAGACTCTCTGGGGGTGGTGTCAGAGAGGAGAAGTCTAGCAAAACTCCTAGCCATTATGGACAACATCCCCCACCCACTACACTCGGACCGTGCGGAGAGAATGAGCACGTTCAGTGGAAGGCTCAGACTCCCTAAATGCAACACGGAACGACACAGGAGGTCCTTCATACAGACAGCCATCAGACTGTATAATATATATGTTCCTTGACTGCAATTAAATGTAGAATATATGTAGAATATATTTATACTATTCATATATTATATATATAATATATGTTATATATTATTTATTACTATTATTGTCTATTGTGAGCGAACTGTGGTGCTGAATTTCCTCCAGGGATCAATAAAGTACTTTCTATTCTATCTATTCTATTTTATTCTATATTAATGCAGTATGAAGAAGAATATTTTAATGTAGAATATAGAATCATCATATTGCTGTGATTATATGTATCAAGTGTTCATTCAAGGCTAAGGCAAAATATCCAGATATATATCGTGTATTGCAATATGGCCTAAAAATATTGAGATATTAAAAAAAGGCCATATCGCCCAGCCCTAAATGCATTAAAAAAAATACACCTGTCTCCTTTTTGCAACATTCCAAAAAAAGTGCAGTTTCCTTTTAAGAGGAGCAGTGCAAAGCTGCAAAATGTGTTTCTCAACTTCATCACTGGACCTGGGCTCCATGTCGCATGTTATATTTCCTCTCCGAGCACCCACTAAATTGGAAATGAGAAAATACCAAAGAGCTGCTCTGAACTTCAGAGGTTTCTGGTGAAAGTAATTTGACATATTTGGGGAAATAGGCTTCACGGGTTGGCTTCCACAGCATTTCCACCGAGGTTCAAGTTGACTTACCTTGAAAGTCATTCCTCCCTCTGCTGTTTCCCTCACATTTTTATTCGACCTGCCTCTTTTATCTTCCCTCTCTTCCATGGCTACACCTTATTCTCCAGTCTAGTGCTCTCCCAATTACCTCTGTGGAGCCACTGGTTTGTTAAGATAAGTGAGGCGGCGGTAGAGATAGGCTACCAATCTTAAATAAAACACACCAACTGCTGTGTCTCACCTCGTTGCGCTTAATGGCAGAGACCGAAATGCTCCCAACCTCGAGCACGGTACTAAAGGTGCGGTCGTAGGACGGGCTGATTTACATTTAGCAACAGTTTAATCAAGAGCCCCGTGTGAGTTTTTATGTTTCATAGGGCGACATTGGAGGAAGTATGTGCATGGATGCAGTTAAAGGCCTACTGAAACCCACTACTACCGACCACGCAGTCTGATAGTTTATATATCAATGATGAAATATTAACATTGCAACACATGCCAATACGGCTGGCTTAGTTGACTAAATTACAATTTTAAATTTCCCGCAGAGTTTCTTGTTGAAAATGTCGCGGAATGATGACGCGTATAATGACGTGTGTTTGTGACGTTATTGGTTGGAGGGGACATAGCCCAGCACCACTTACGGCTAAAAGTCGTCTCTTTTCATCGCATAATTACACAGTAATTAGGACATCTGTGTTGCAGAATCTTTTGCAATTTGTTCAATTAATAATGGAGACTATAAAGAAGAATGCTGTTGGTGGAAAGCGGTGTATTGCAGCTGCCTTTAGCACCGAGACACTGCCGGTGTTTCTTTGTTTGTTGTGAAGCTTTAACACAGAGCGGTCAACCAGCATGTTTTTGGATGGGAAAATTGTGATATATATCTTACCGGAGACATCAGTGGATTATGCGTCCTCCTGCAGTAGCTGTCAAAAAAGGCAGCTGTGAGCTTGGCTCCTCGGCTTCTCTCTGAGACACTGGCTTGTTCACCGCAGCCATCCGACTTTGAGATATGTCTTTAAAATCTCACTAAAACACTCTTAAAACAATAAGCAGATGAGGGATCTTCCAGAATGATCCTAGCAAATGTGTCTATTTACATCTGAAACGGTTACACTGCCGCCGCCCGGAGATGTCGCTTTTTATTTTATTCATTTATTATTTTTTCTAGTCCTTCACTATCAATATCCTCATCCACAAATCTTTCATCCTCGCTCAAATTAATGGGGAAATTGTCGCTTTCTTACTGCTGGTGGCTCACATTATAAACAATGTGAGGATGTGAGGAGCCTTCACACCGGTGACGTCACGCGCGCATACTTCCGATAAAGGCAAGGCTTTTTTATTAGCGACCAAAAGTTGCGAACTTTATCGTCGATGTTCTCTACTAAATCCTTTCAGCAAAAATATGGCAATATCGTGAAATGATCAAGTATGACACATAGAATGGACCTGCTATCCCCGTTTAAATAAGAAAATGTCATTTCAGTAGGCCTTTAAAATAAGCACACGACCGAATAGTTCCAGGGTACAATAGAGTGTCACTGTGTTTCCCTCACACGTTCTGTATTTTTCGGAGTATAAGTCATTCCGGAGTATATGTCGCATAATAAAGAAGGAAAAAAACATCTATACTTCGCACTGGAGTATAAGTCGCATTTTGGGGGGACATTTATTTGATAAAATCCAACACCGAGAATAGACATTTAGACTAGACTTAGACTTCCTTTCTATTGTCATTCAAATTTGAACTTTTCAGCACAGATAAGAACGAAATTTCGTTACATAAGCTCATGGTAGTGCAGGATTAAAAAAAGGTGCATATATAATTAAATAAATATGTATAAATAATATATAGATACATATATAAAATAAATAAATATATATAAATAAATAAATGGATTAGATTCCTGTAGAGATAAATATATTGCACTTTTTCACATGCGTCCACGTTTATGGATGTATATTGTATTGTCTTTTTTATTCCAGCGAATGAATCCATTTTGGGGGGAGTTAAAAGGGGATAATTTAATTATGATGCGTTCAAGAGTCTTACGGCCTGAGGGAAGGAGCTGTTACAGAACTTGGAGGTTCTGCTTCGGAGGCTGCAGAACCTCTTTCTAGAGTCCAGCAGTGAAAACAGTCCTTGGTGGGGGTGGGAGGAGTCTTTGCAGATTTTCTGAGCCCGGGTCAGGCAGCGGCTTTTTGCAATCTCCTGGATAGGAGGAAAAGGAGTCCTGATGATCTTTTCCGCCGTCCTCACCACTCTCTGGAGATACTTCCAGTCTGAGGCATTGCAGGCTCCAGTCCAGACAGAGATGCTGTTGGTCAGCAAGCCCTCTATAGTGCCTCTGTAGAATGTGGTGAGAATGGGGGGAGGGAGCTGTGATCTTTTCATCCGACGCAAAAATTGCATGCGCTGCTGAGCTCTTTTTACAAGTGTGTAGGGACCAGGTTATATTATCAGTTATCTGCACTCCCAGGAACTTGGTTTTGCTTACCATCTCCACCGCTGTGCTGTTGATGAAGAGTGGAGCGTGGCTGGACTGGTTCTTCCTGAAGTCAACGATGATCTCCTTGGTCTTGTTGACTTTCAGGACCAGGTAGTTGGTTCTGCACCAGTCAACCAGATGTTTCACCTCCTCCCTGTAGTCCATGTTATTGTTGTCACGGATGAGGCCCACCAATGTCTTGTCGTCCACATGCTTCACAATGTGGTTAGTAGTGGACCTGGCGCAGCAGTCATGGGTCATCAATATGAACAGTAGCGGACTCAGGACGCAGCCCTGTGGGGAGCCGGTGCTCAGGGAGATGGCACTGGAGGTGTTGTTGCCCACTCTCACCGACTGGGGTCTGTCCGTGAGGAAGTCAAGCAGCCGGTTGCATAGGAGGTTACTGAATCCAAGGGACGCCAGTTTGCTCACCAAGTGCTGCGGGATGATGGTGTTGAATGCTGAGCTGAAGTCCAAGAACAACATCCGCACGTGTGTGTCCTTTCCTTCCAGATGTTCTAAGCTCAGGTGGAGTACAGAGGAGATGGCGTCCTCTGTGGAGCGGTTAGGGTGATAGGCAAACTGGTATAGGTTGAATGTGGGGGGAAGTCTGGAGACAATATATTCCTTTATCAGCCTCTCGAAGCACTTCATTATGATGGGGGTGAGTGCAACGGGGCGGTAATCATTGAGGGAGGAGATTATGGATTTTTTAGGCACTGGGATGATTCTGGCTGTTTTAAAGCATAGTGGTACCACAGCCTGGGTCAGCGAGATGTTGAAGATGTCTGTGAGAACCCCAGCCAGCTGGTCTTCCCATCCCTAAAGCACCGTGGCCTTTTTCAGGGCATTTGGTTGGTTTCAAAAAGGTTGGTGACCCCTGTTCTAGATGTTATCAAGGTTGTTTTAAATTACCGTATTTTTCAGATTATAAATCGCTCCATAATATACGTCGCACCGGCCGAAAATGCATAATAATGAAGGGAAAAAACATACATACGTCGCACTGGAGTACAAGTCGCATTTTTGGGGGAAATTTATTTGACAAAATCCAACACCAAGAATAGACATTTGAAAGGCAATTTAAAATAAATAAAGAATAGTGAACAACAGGCTGAATAAGTGTACGTTATATGACGCTTAAATAACCAACTGAGAAGGTGCCTGGTATGTTAACCTAACATATTATGGTAAGAGTCATTCAAATAACTATAACATATAGAACATGCTATACCTTTACCAAACAATCTGTCACTCCTAATCGATAATTCCGATGAAATCTTCTTCCTCGATGTCGCTTCTAAACAACTCTGCCAACTCCGAAATTATGCGCCACTTCCTCTTGTCCTTTTCTGCTGCATATTTCACTACGTCCAGCTTGTAATCTGCAGTGGATAGATAGAGAGATAGATAGATAGATAGATAGATAGATAGATAGATAGATAGATAGATAGATAGATAGATAGATAGATAGATAGATAGATAGATCGATAGATAGATAGATAGTACTTTATTGATTCCTTCAGGAAAATTACAATTCCAGCAGCAGTGTACAGAGTTGAGATCAATTTAAAAAGTAAAAGTACAAGGTAAATAATGGGGGTTTAAATGGAAACAATAGAGAAAAATATTAAAATAAGAATAAAAATAAAAAGAAACAATGGGAATAAAAATATAACAGTAAAATAAGAATATAACAAGATAAACAAGGCAGTAGTGACCGTGTTATGAAAACGTATTGCACTGTTTTTGTTTTGCATCCCCTGTCATCCCCCCCCAAAGGAGTTTTTGAGTCTATTGGTCCTGCACTTGGGATGAAGCAGTCTAGCACTGAACAGGCTCCTCTAGCTACTGATAACTGTATGCAGAAGGTGACTGGCGTCATCCATGATCCTCCTTAGTTTTTCCACAGTCCTCTTCCCTGCCCTCGTCACCAGTGAGTCCAGTTTCATTCCAATTGTAGAACCGGCCCGCCTGATCAGTTTCTCCAGTCTGGAGCTGTCCTTCTTAGATGTACTGCCCCCCCAGCACACTACCATGTAGAACAGAACACTGGCAATCAATATCTATAATCAGATGTTCTGAGTCATATTTCCTGCCCAACAAGCAGAGATAATATGAACATATAATCCCATACCTTATTATTGTTATAACCCTGTCATGCATTTTTCAACCCTGATATTAAAATCATTTGAAGCCAAACGTGTTGCTTTCTGTATCTGAGCACGCCGCACTCACAGTCACGGCAATCATCTGCATGCTGCGATGAACGCCGTGCACAGCTGCTCCGTGTGAAAGCTTACTTGCCCATTGAGCTAAAGCAGAAAAGGTTGTTTTCTTGTTTTTAAATCGGCTCCAAATACAGGCATTGTGCAGCAATTAAGCAGTCAATAGCTGCAGGACTGACAGTTCCCTTTACCCACAGTCACTGTGTTGAGTACGCCTGCAACCCTTTGCCTCTTGTCAATGTCGACAAACTATTGTGTCCGACATAATAAACACAACATTATTAATATTGCTACTACGGATAATTTGATCAAAAATTCCCTAAAACAGCCAACTACCTATAATATAAGTTTTTTAAACATAAGATCATTGTCTCCCAAAACGTTGTTAGTTAATGATATCATCAGAGACAACAATCTTAACGTCATCGGTCTCAGTGAAACCTGGCTTAAACCAAACAATTTTTTTGCGCTAAATGAGGCATGTCCTCCTAACTTTACACATGCGCATATTGCCCGTCCGCTTAAAAGGGGTGGGGGGGTCGCACTAATATACAACGAAAACTTTAACCTTAGTCCTAACATAAATAATAAATATAAATCATTTGAGGTGCTTACTATGAGGTCTGTCACACCGCTGCCTCTACACCTGGCTGTTATCTACCGCCCCCCAGGGCCCTATTCGGACTTTATCAATGAATTCTCAGAGTTCGTTGCTGATCTAGTGACACACGCCGATAATATAATCATAATGGTGGACTTTAATATCCATATGAATACCCCATCGGACCCACCGTGCGTAGCGCCCCAGACTATAATTGATAGCTGTGGTCTCACACAAATAATAAATGAACCCACGCATCGCAACGGTAATACGATAGACCTAGTGCTTGTCAGGGGTATCACCGCTTCCAAAGTTACGATACTCCCGTATACTAAAGTATTGTCCGATCATTACCTTATAAAATTCGAGGTTCAGACTCATGTTCGTCAAACTAATAATAATAACTGCTATAGCAGCCGCAACATTAATACGGCCACAACGACAACTCTTGCTGACCTACTGCCCTCGGTAATGGCACCATTCCCAAAATATGTGGGCTCTATTGATAACCTCACTAACAACTTTAACGACGCCCTGCGCGAAACCATTGATAACATAGCACCGCTAAAGTTAAAAAAGGCTCCAAAAAAGCGCACCCCGTGGTTTACAGAAGAAACTAGAGCTCAGAAATTATTATGCAGAAAGCTGGAACGCAAATGGCGCACGACTAAACTTGAGGTGCACCATCAAGCATGGAGTGATGGTTTAATAACTTATAAACGCATGCTTACCTTAGCTAAAGCTAATTATTACTCAAATCTCATCCACCGTAATAAAAACGATCCTAAATTTTTGTTTAGTACGGTAGCATCGCTAACCCAACAAGGGACTCCTTCCAGTAGCTCCACCCACTCAGCTGATGACTTTATGCAATTCTTTAGTAAGAAAATTGAAGTCATTAGAAAGGAGATTAAAGACAATGCGTCCCAGCTACAACGGGGTTCTATTAACACTGACACGATTGTATATACGGCGGATACTGCCCTCCAAAATAGTTTCTCTCGTTTTGAGGAAACAACATTAGAGGAATTGTTACAACGTGTAAATGGAATAAAACAAACAACATGTTTACTTGACCCTCTTCCTGGGAAACTGATCAAGGAGCTCTTTGTATTATTAGGTCCATCAGTGCTAAATATTATAAACTTATCACTTTCCTCGGGCACTGTTCCCCTAGCATTCAAAAAAGCGGTTATTCATCCTCTTCTTAAAAGACCTAACCTCGATCCTGACCTCATGGTAAACTACCGACCGGTGTCTCACCTTCCCTTTATTTCAAAAATCCTCGAAAAAATTGTTGCGGAGCAGTTAAATGAACACTTAGCGTCTAACAATCTATGTGAAACCTTTCAATCCGGTTTCAGGGCAAATCACTCGACGGAGACAGCCCTCGCAAAAATGACTAATGATCTATTGCTAACGATGGATTCTGATGCGTCATCTATGTTGCTGCTCCTCGATCTTAGCGCTGCTTTCGATACTGTCGATCATAATATTTTATTAGAACGTATCAAAACACGAATTGGTATGTCAGACTTAGCCCTGTCTTGGTTTAACTCTTATCTTACTGATAGGATGCAGTGTGTCTCCCATAACAATGTGACCTCAGACTACGTTAAGGTAACGTGTGGAGTTCCCCAGGGTTCGGTCCTTGGCCCTGCACTCTTCAGCATCTACATGCTGCCGCTAGGTGACATCATACGCAAATACGGTGTTAGCTTTCACTGTTATGCTGATGACACCCAACTCTACATGCCCCTAAAGCTGACCAACATGCCGGATTGTAGTCAGCTGGAGGCGTGTCTTAATGAAATTAAACAATGGATGTCCGCTAACTTTTTGCAACTCAACGCCAAAAAAACGGAAATGCTGATTATCGGTCCTGCTAAACACCGAACTCTATTTAATAATACAACTCTAACATTGGACAACCAAACAATTAAACAAGGCGACACGGTAAAGAATCTGGGTATTATCTTCGACCCAACTCTCTCCTTTGAGGCACACATTAAAAGCGTTACTAAAACGGCCTTCTTTCAATTCCGCAATATCGCTAAAATTCGCTCCATTCTGTCCACTAAAGACGCTGAGATCATTATCCATCCTTTTTTTACGTCTCGCCTCGACTACTGTAACGTATTATTTTCGGGTCTCCCCATGTCTAGCATTAAAAGATTACAGTTGGTACAAAATGCGGCTGCTAGACTTTTGACAAGAACAAGAAAGTTTGATCACATTACGCCTGTACTGGCTCACCTGCACTGGCTTCCTGTGCACTTAAGATGTGACTTTAAGGTTTTACTACTTACGTATAAAATACTACACGGTCTAGCTCCATCCTATCTTGCCGATTGTATTGTACCATATGTCCCGGCAAGAAATCTGCGTTCAAAGGACTCTGGCTTATTAGTGATCCCCAAAGCCCAAAAAAAGTCTGCGGGCTGTAGAGCTTTTTCATTTCGGGCTCCAGTACTCTGGAATGCCCTCCCGGTAACAGTTCGAGATGCCACCTCAGTAGAAGCATTTAAGTCTCACCTTAAAACTCATTTGTATACTCTAGCCTTTAAATAGAAACCCTTTTGAGACCAGTTGATCTGCCGTTTCTCTTCTTTTTCTTCTATGTCTCACTCTCCTTTGTGGAGGGAGTCCGGTCCGATCCGGTGGCCATGTACTGCTCGCCTGTGTATCGGCTGGGGACATCTCTGCGCTGCTGATCAGCCTCCGCTTGGGATGGTTTCCTACTGGCTCCGCTGTGAACGGGACTCTCGCTGCTGTGTTGGATCCGCTTTGGACTGGACTCTCGCGACTGTGTTGGATCCATTATGGATTGATCTTTCACAGTATCATGTTCTCATAGTCATCAGTATCATCAGTATCACAGTATCATGTTCTCATAGTCATCATTGTCACCGACGTCCCACTGGGTCATTATTGTCACCGATGTCCCACTGGGTGTGAGTTTTCCTTGCCCTTATGTGGGCCTACCGAGGATGTCGTAGTGGTTTGTGCAGCCCTTTGAGACACTAGTGATTTAGGGCTATATAAGTAAACATTGATTGATTGATTGATTGACTGTGTGTACAGTAGAGTATATTCGGCTCAGGGCAGTTATTAATGTATTCAAATCCAAAATATAGGTTAGGTCTGTGGCTCCCTGGTGGCAAGCATTTGCTCCAAGAAATAGGCCATGGTGTGATAATGACACTTTGAAATGTTTAACTTTTTAACTGCTTTTTATCGAACAAATTGCTCTTAAGAAAATATGTATTGGCTTTTTCTATGTCCATATATATGTGTGTATATATATATATATATATATATATACATATATATATATATATATATATATGTATATATATATATATATATATATATATGTATATATATATGTGTGTGTGTGTATATATATATATATATATATATTTGTGTGTGTGTGTGTGTGTATATATATATATATATATATATATATATATATATATGTTTATGCATATATGTATGTATATGTATATATACATGTGTATATTCACATATGCATATATCCATCCATCCATCCATCCATCCATCATCTTCCGCTTATCCGAGGTCGGGTCGCGGGGGCAGCAGCCTAAGCAGGGAAGCCCAGACTTCCCTCTCTCCAGCCACTTTGTCTAGCTCTTCCCGGGGGATCCCGAGGCGTTCCCAGGCCAGCCGGGAGACATAGTCTTCCCAACGTGTCCTGGGTCTTCCCCGTGGCCTCCTACCAGCTGGACGTGCCCTAAACACCTCCCTAGGGAGGCGTTCGGGTGGCATCCTGACCAGATGCCCGAACCACCTCATCTGGCTCCTCTCGATGTGGAGGAGCAACGGCTTTACGTTGAGTTCCTCCCGGATGGCAGAGCTTCTCACCCTATCTCTAAGGGAGAGCCCCGCCACCCGGCGGAGGAAACTCATTTCGGCCGCTTGTACCCGTGATCTTATCCTTTCGGTCATGACCCAAAGCTCATGACCATAGGTGAGGATGGGAACGTAGATCGACCGGTAAATTGAGAGCTTTGCCTTCTGGCTCAGCTCCTTCTTCACCACAACGGATCGATACAATGTCCGCATTACTGAAGACGCCGCACCGATCCGCCTGTCGATCTCACGATCCACTCTTCCCCCACTCGTGAACAAGACTCCTAGGTACTTGAACTCCTCCACTTGGGGCAGGGTCTCCTCCCCAACCCGGAGATGGCACTCCACCCTTTTCCGGGCGAGAACCATGGACTCGGACTTGGAGGTGCTGATTCTCATTCCGGTCGCTTCACACTCGGCTGCGAACCGATCCAGTGAGAGCTGAAGATCCCGGCCAGATGAAGCCATCAGGACCACATCATCTGCAAAAAGCAGAGATCTAATCCCGTGGCCACCTAACCGGATCCCCTCAACGCCTTGGCTGCGCCTAGAAATTCTGTCCATAAAAGTTATGAACAGAATCGGTGACAAAAGACAGCCTTGGCGGAGTCCAACCCTCACTGGAAAACGTGTTCGACTTACTGCCAGCAATGCGGACCAAGCTCTGGCACTGATCATACAGGGAGCGGACTGCCACAATAAGACAGTTCGGTACCCCATACTCTCTGAGCACTCCCCACAGGACTTCCCGAGGGACACGGTCGAATGCCTTCTCCAAGTCCACAAAGCACATGTAAACTGGTTGGGCAAACTCCCATGCACCCTCAAGAACCCATATATATATGTGTTTGTGTGTATATACAGTATGTATATATATTAATGATATATGAATGTGTGTGTGTGTGTGTTTGTGTATTTTACCTCTGTTTGAAATGTTATATTTTTGTCCGTCCTTTCTCTGTATTTCTTTGTGGTGTACAGCCCTTTGTTTTTTTAACTGTGGTTGTTTTTAAAGGGCTTTATAAATGAAGTTGGTATGGTATGATATAATGTGATTGGACTGACTTTGACTGCTCCTTGTTTCTGTATGAATCGGGTTCTAAAAACTTTTTTAACTCAAGGGGCCAAATTTGAAATGTGGTTCATAATCTTACTGAAAGACATCATGTTGTATCATAAACTCCACACTGTCAAAGACTTGCATGATCGTGGACTTTACTGTACGTCCACAAGGTGCAGGGACAGGAGACGACAGGTCTTTATTTTACCAATACTTAGGACTAGTGTAGCAAGAACATGCACAGAAAGCATAAGGAATGCTTTGCAGAAACAAAACACTGGCATGACAAACCATGAACCATACACACAACAATAACCTCGTCCCCTTAAAAGGACGGGGCTGGTATATATACACAAAAACCTCTGATTGGCAACCAGGCACGTGTGTGTTCCAATTGCCAATCAGGGACAGGTGAGGGAGCCAGCGTAGCTCTCTTCCCACAAACGGATTCCACACGTATTTGAAACCAAAAGACAAAAAGGAGCAAAAACAAGGGACGGGGGAAGGAGGTCTTGGAGGAGAGTCTCCATGCCGCATTTCCCCCCAGTCAGTAATGGAGAGTTTTGTGGCGGTGGAAAGTGGAACACTGCTGCAGCTGGCAATGAGGATGATAATAAGTGCATGACGAACGCAACAGCAAAAGGTCCATGCCCAAGTCTCAGGCGCGGGGTGTGTCCATTGAACAGACACATTCGTGGCTGACGAGGAGGGAAACGTGTGTGGAATGGGTGCTTCAGTATCAGAGAGGTTCACGCCCAAGTCCCAGGTGACTTACCATATTTTTCGGACTATAAGTCGCAGTTTTTTTCATAGCATGTGTGAATTTATTAACACATTACAGTAAAATGTCAAATAATATTATTATTTGACATCATTCGCGGAAGAGACGAAGAAAATGTCAGCAAGCGTCACACACACGGCAACCAATAAGAATTCGGCGGGGGAGGGTCATGGCAGAAGCGCATTTTGGGTCATGGAATGCTAACTGCTATATGCTACTGACGTAGCTATTACAATGGATCATTTCATCGTTGGCGGTAACTTATAAAAACTGAGAAGGGCTGATCAAAAATGGCACCGAAAAAGAAATCATGTACTGCAGATTACAAGGTGGACGTAGTGAAATATGCTGCAGAAAACGACAAGAGGAAGCGGCGCATACCTTTGGAGTTGGCAGAGTTGTTTAGAAGCGACATCAGGGAAGAAGATTTCATCGGATTTATCGATTAAGAGTGACGGATTGTTTGGTAAAGGTATAGCATGTTCTATATGTTATAGTAATTTGAGTGACTCTTACCATAATATGTTAGGTTAACATAACAGGCACCTTCTCAGTTGGTTATTAATGCATCATATAACGTACACTTATTCAGTCTGTTGTTCACTATTCTTTATCTATTTTAAATTGCCTTTCAAATGTCTATTCTTGGTGTTGGATTTTATCAAACAAATTTTCCCCAAAAATGAGACTTATGCTCGAGTGCGACGTATATATGTTTTTTTCCATCTTCATTAAGGATTTTCAGCCGGTGCGACGTACAGGTATACTCCGGAGCTTCTTATAATCCGAAAAATACGGTACTATTATTTTTATTTTGTCTTAACTCACGTCCTGTCTCCGAGGTAAGATGTAAACTACAAAAACTCCGCTTCCGACACCACAGTTTGGACTAAAGAACTGTAATTCCTGACTACTGATTGGTATCTCAACGACAGGACAGCTCGCTGATGTACTTGACTTCAACTCTGCCCAGCGGGAAGCACAGATTTGCGAAAGTAAGTAAACCGAAGGTGGCGACAAGCCCAAGGCTAACTAGTTAAATGCTAGCACACAGCCGTTGCCTAGCAACCCGAAGCTAAACAACAAAACCGAAAGATTTGTACATATTTTGAATGCTTCTGACCTCATAAATGATCTACAAGAAAGGCTGACACAGGTCTGGCCAGTGCAAGGTACGTAAAAAAATACCATAGAGCCGCTGTTTGCCGCGGAAGCACACTACACAAAGGGCTTCACTTCACTCCTGAGCAACCATAAGCATGACAAGAAGTCATCAATGGAGCAATACACCATTACCAGAAGTGGGACCGGACCCCTTAGCTTACTTACTTTTTACGGCATCGGGGTGGATGATCCCATCATGTACCCGTTGCATCAAGCTTTCACCCACCTGGAGACTGCGGGAAGTGTGGAAAGAGTCCTCTTCTTTGACTTCTGCACTTTCAACGGCATCCAGCCAGCACTGCTGCAGGTGAAACCGGAAGAGGCAAGAGTGGACCATCACCTGGCTGCATGGATCATTAACCACCACATCGTCAGGCCGCAGTACGTGAGTCTGCGTGACTGTTCTTCAGATGTGGTAGTTTGCAGCACAGGGGTTCCCCAAGGGATGGTGCTCTCACTTTACATTTTCATATAACATACCTCAGACTTCAGACATGACTCAAGGTTCTCAGTCCACTGGAATTAGTGGTGGGACGCATATCTGAGCAGAGAGAGCAGGAATACCAAGAACTCATCTCAGGCTTCGTTGACTGGTGTGCACGAATCACCTGCACTTGAACACCAGTAAAACAGAAGAGCTTGTGATTAACTTCCGGCAGTCAGCTGCACGATCCACACAGGTGAACATCCAGGGATCAGATAGAGAAATAGTGCACTCATTTATATACCTTGGTGTTAAAGACCTACTGAAATGAGATTTTCTTATTTAAACGGGAATAGCAGGTCCATTCTATGTGTCATACTTAATCGTTTTGCGATACTGCCATATTTCTGCTGATATGATTTAGTAGAGAACATCGACGATAAAGTTCTCAACTTTTGGTCGCTAATAGAAAAACCCTGCCTTTACCGGAAGTATGTGCGCGTGACGTCACGAGTTGCAGGGCCCCACACATATTCACGTTGTTTATAATGGGAGCCACCAGCAATAAGAGCAATTCGGACCGAGAAAGCGACAATTTCCCCATTAATTTGAGCAAGGATGAAAGATTTGTGAATTAGGATATTGATAGTGAAGGACTAGAAAAAAAAAGTTTCAGATGTAATTAGACACATTTACTAGGATAATTATGGAAGATTCCTTATCTGCTTATTGTTTTAATAGTGTTGTATTGAGATTTTAAAGATTGTAAAGTCTTTCCTCGAGGTCGGATGGCTGCCGTGAACACGCAGTGTCTCTGAGATAGGCCGAGGAGCCAAGCTCACAGCTGCCTTTTTTGACAGCTGCTGCAGGACGACGAATAATCCACTGATGTCTCCGGTAAGATATATATCACAATTTCCCCATCCAAAAACATGCTGGTTGACGTAGAGAAAACGTGTTCGCTTGACCGCTCTGCTTCACAACAAACAAAGAAACACGGGCTGTGTCTCGGTGATAAAGACAGCTGCAATCCACTGCTTTCCACCAACAGCATTCTTCTTTATAGTCTCCATGAACAAATTGCAAAAGATTCAGCAACACAGATGTGCAAAATACTGTGTAATTATGCGATTAAAGCAGACGACTTTTAGCCGCTAGTGGTACAGCGCTAATATTTCCTAACAGTCCGTGACGTCACCGTTACGCATCATCATTCCGCGACGTTTTCAACAAGAAACTCGCGGGAAATTTTAAATTGCAATTTAGTAAACATTAAAGGCCGTATTGGCATGTGTTGCAATGTTAATATTTCATCATTGATATATAAACTATCAGGCTGCATGGTCGGTAGTAGTGGGTTTCAGTAGGCCTTTAACCTCAGCAATAAACTGGACTGGAATTACAATTTAAACGCTGTGTACAAGAAGGTTCAAAGTCACCTACACCTCTTGAGAAGACTGAGGTCCTTCGAGGTGTGCAGGTCACTGCTGCGCACCTTTTACGACACCTTGGTGGCCTCTATCTGTCATGTTCTATCACGTCGTTTGCTGGGTTAGGTACAGCTGGGTCAGATACAGGAACAGACTTAATAAACTGATTAAGAGAGCTGACTCCGACCCAGGCTGCCTACTGGACAGCATGGAGGAAGGAGGTGGCTGACAGAAGAATGCTGACCAAATTGACATACATAATGTCCAATCCATCTCACACCATGCATTGCACGGTGGAGGCCCTGAGTAGATTGTTGCATCCACAATGCAAGAAGGAGCGCTATCGCAGGTCCTTTCTACCCACGGCCATAAGACTTTACCACACCACAGTAATCACACTTATGTGATTACTGTGGTGTGCAATATCGATGTTAGTGTTTTTGTTGAATTTGATCTTCTGTATATACATATTAGTGAGCGATATGTAGTATTTATTACTATTTTTGTTTTGTTTTTCATTACGCTTTACTTTGATTGATTGATTGATACTTTTATTAGTAGATTGCATAGTTCATTACATATTCCGTACAATTGACCACTAAATGGTAACACCCGAATAAGTTTTTCAACTTGTTTAAATCGGGGTCCACGTTAATCAATTCATAATACTGGTATTATATGTAAAAACCTGCACTGCAACAATGTAATTTTACCCGTTGTGGGATAACTATCTATCTGTCTATCCTATTCTATCGTAAAGATGTTGCAGATGTCAGAGAACACATGATCAGAAACAGAAATATGACGGTATTCAGAAAGTTCAGAGAAGAAATTAAGATTCTCAGTGAAAACAGCACAGCATTAAAAAGGGAGGTGGAGAAACTAAATGCCAAGCCGTAAGTCAACAACCATTGGGACCATAACAGTGTTGTGGAGAACAACAGTTGCATGCCATGCAACCAGATACAGTAACACTGAATTGAAGAACTTCATTGAGGAGATGGCTGCATTGAGACAACAAGCTGTGATGAACTCTTCACTATCTATAAAACGAGTCCATGGTCAACGATTCCTAACAAGGGTAGGTGCCAGTCCAAGGATTAAGAGGGTGACACTTCACTGCTTCGCACTGTTTCTTAACTATTGAAGACAGCGTAAACTTCAGGTTACATTCAGAGACATTATTCTTTTCAAGGGATCGTGTCTACAGGTCACTAGGCTATCTGCATATTCGTGCAGATAGCCTAGTCACACACACCTACATCTCTAGTGCACGGGTGTCGAACTCATTTTAGATCGGGGGCCACAAGGAGAAAATTCTACTCCCAAGTGGGCTGGATTGATAAAATTACGGCATGATAACTTAAAAATACAGACAACTTTGGATGGTTTTCTTTATTTAAATATAGAACATGCATATTCTGAAAATGTACAAATTTTGATTGATTGATTGATACTTTTATTAGTAGATTGCACAGTACAGTACATATTCCGTACAATTGACCACTAAATGGTAACACCCGAATAAGTTTTTCAACTTGTTTAAGTCGGGGTCCACGTTAATCAATTCATGGTACAAATATATACTATCAACATAATACAGTCATCACACAAGTTAATCATCATAGTATGTACATTGAATTATTTACATTATTTACAATCCGGGGGGGTGGGGTGAGGAGCTTTGGTTGATATCAGAACTTCAGTCATCAACAACTGCATCAACAGAGAAATGTGGACATTGAAACAGTGTAGGTCTTATTTAGTAGGATATGTACAGCCAGCAGAGAACATAGTGAGTTCACATAGCATAAGAACAAGTATATACATTAGAAGTACATTTGAGTTGTTTATAATCCGGGGAGATGGGATGTGAATGGAGGAGGGTATTAGTAAAGTGTTGAAGTTGCCTGGAGGTGTTGTTGTTTTTTTGTTAAACTTAAATGTTGCGATTAATAGTATTCTATCTTTATTTGTCATTATTTATACTTCCTGAATAAATGATGTGATAATGTTCATCAGTCAACTCATTGGTGTTAATTTTCAATCTATCATAACAAAAAAATAATTTCAAAATCAAATTACAGGATGTTATTTACGTAGATTGCTTATTTTCCTTGACTGGTGCACTAAAATCATGTGGTTTATTTGTTCTACATATGTAGCATCATCTACAAAGATACAAATATTTGCTATTGCGTCATCTAGTGGACACATTTAGAAGACTGGTTTCTTTCATTCAAAAATTTTGGCTCATTTTAACTCATTGTACGTTTGACACCCCTGGTCTAGTGTGTTTATGTGTGCCTTATCAAATAAAGCTCAAGACAAATGTATGAATTTAGGTGTGCATTTGTCATATCATTCTTAATATTACCTTATTTAGCACTATGACATAGGCTTAATATTACAAAAAGTGGGCTATTTCCCTGCAAACTACAATCATATACTGTATTGTTCAAGTATTATTTCTCTGACAGTGCAAGTGTATTTACAGTGCAAGTACACATGATGTTTGTGGGTACAAGTGTAATTAATTGCTGTTACTCATAAAGCGGACTGGAAAGTATGCATACTATTTGGTGGATGTTGAGATGCTACTCCACAGTTAATCAACCACAGACACACAGCTGCACTTGCTCTTTAAAAGCTTCTCAAACATGCAGTACTTTCCCAAAGCAGTGTTGCGTAACTATTGTCGTTAGCTCAAGGCCACATTAACAACGTGACATTTATGAAACATTGTATTAAAGAAATACTCCACTTACAAACTGGGCATATTTACTGTTTATACATATGTGACATGTTTCCAGCCGTCACCGTGTGGGTTGCAAGGACCATCGATACATGACGCATCGTAGCAGATTTGACACTCGTTTATTCGTTCAGCAAACATCGTTGTGTACCAGTCGGTCGCGCCAATTTCTAGCAAAACCTCCTTTGCTGCTTGTCTGCGCTCGCCTTTTGGTGGCCGGTGAATGCGTCTTCCGCGGGGGCTCATCTATCTTCTTCTGGTCGCTCTCATCGTTTTTGTCGTCTGTTGTTTCTCCGTCTTCTGCCACGATCGCTCCTCCTTCTCCCCTTTTAAACTGCAGTAGAAGGTGTAGGGATTGAGTGCAGGTGTGTGATTTACGCACCTGACTCTGATGGCTGCAGCGTTGCTCCAAGCGTGCCCCGCCTCTCCGCTCTGCAGCACATTCCGCCTCCTACTCGCCATCTTGAGTAGGACCGCCGTTTGTCCTACCCCGCTGTCGGCTCGTCGACTCCGTCTCTCCACAACATAATATAATACACTAAAACAGTGGTTCCTAACCTTTTTTCAGTGATGTACCCCCTGTGAACATTTTTTTTAATTCAAGTACCCCCTAATCAGAGCAAAGTATTTTTGGTTGGAAAAATAGAGATAAAGAAGTAAAATACAGCACTGTCATCAGTTTCCGATTTATTCAATTGTACAACAGTGCAAAAATATTGCTCATTTGCAGTGGTCTTTCTTGAACTATTTGGAAAAAAAGATATAGAAATAAATAAAAACTTGTTGAACAATAAACAAGTCATTCAATTATAAATAAAGATTTCTACACATAGAAGTAATCATCAACTTAAAGTGCCCTCTTTGTGGATTGTAATAGAGATCCATCTGGATTCATCAACTTAATTCTGAACATTTCTTCACAAAAAAAGAGATCTTTAACATCAATATTTATGGAACATGTCCACAAAAAATCCAGCTGTCAACACTGAATATTGCATTGTTGCATTTCTTTTCACAGTTTATGAGCTTACATTCATATTTTGTTGTTGTATTATTCAAAAATATAGATATAAAGGATTTTTGAATTGTTGCTCTTTTTAGAATATTTAAAAAAACATTTTGCATACCCCTTGGCATACCTTCAAGCACCCCCAGGGGTACACGTACCCCCATTTGAGAACCACTGCACTAAAACATCTCTTGGAGGGATATAGTGATTCAAAGCATGTCCAAATTGTTAAACACATATAATAACACACACTTTAAAGAGCTACAGTACATCATAATAACTACATTAAATATGTATATTTTTTAGATTTGTCATTTTAGATAACAGATAATGAATTTTCCAACATATTTATTTTCATGACACAGACGGTGCCACTGCAAGCATGCATTATGCATGCTTGTCGTGTTCTTGAGCTGTCAATTTGAAGAGAAAAGTGTCAGACACATATTTATTTTCTGTATGATATTTCCTGAGTTACATGGTCTGTGAAGCAGGAGACACAATTGTGATTGTACAAAGAACATCTGTTACACGTCAGTCTTCTCGCAACACAGGGATGATCTTTGTGAGTCTAATTGATATCAGACATTTCTTTGCAGCAACACCTCCACGTCAAAGCAGTTACACCCAATAAGTGAGAGTCGGCACTGCATCATGTTGCTGTCAGGGCTGTCGGGATGCTGCCTGTGAATTATTCACGCCTGGGTGCCCCACTGAGTAGTCCACTCCAACATGTCATGCCAGGAAAAGCACAGGTATTATTGATAACATGAAACCTGGCAACATCCTGTTTGTGTGTAAGTGTCATGAAGGAACTTCCTCCAGAGCAGGCTGACTCACTCCTTTGAAATGAGACCATGGTGTGAAGCGCTTGCAGATCTTGCACCATCTAATAAGACGTGAACTCCTGCTGAAAATATGACTTGTGATATTTTGGGGACTCACTAAAATTGCTTCAAAGGGGAAACTGCACTTTTTTTTTGTTATTTTGCCTATCATTCAAAATTCTTATGTAGGACAAGAAAACATATTTTTTCATTTTTTTAATTAATTCTATTTAGTAAATAACTGTGATCAAACGTTTGCTTTCATTGGAGCCAATGGGAGTCGCTCTAATCCACCGTGTATGTGTTGTAAAAATATCCAAACTGTGCCTTTTCATTGGCATTGTGGTGATGCGGGTGTGTTCTTTCAATTGTGCAGGCGGATTGGACACAGCGTGAATGTAAGAATGATGATTTATTAAACACTACAGAACAAACTAAGAACATAAATACTTGCACAAAAGCACTAGAGACAAACCAACAGAAGTAGCACGTGAGCTAAAAAGAACAAAAGACGCTAGCATGTGAGCTAGGGAAAAAAACACACGAGTGAATAGCGTGGAAGCTAAAATACACAAAAATAGTCTTTACCACAAGCGGGGATAGCGACGTCACCTGTTGCATAAGACACGCCTCCAGCTAACTACAGTCCGGCGTGTTGGTCAGCTCTAGGGGCATGTAGAGTTGG
Source organism: Nerophis ophidion (assembly GCF_033978795.1). Classification (NCBI taxonomy): domain Eukaryota; kingdom Metazoa; phylum Chordata; class Actinopteri; order Syngnathiformes; family Syngnathidae; genus Nerophis; species Nerophis ophidion. Next base: position 25,178,669 of record NC_084627.1, read on the forward strand.
GTGTCATCAGCATAACAGTGAAAGCTAACACCGTATTTGCGTATGACGTCACCCAGCGGCAGCATGTAGATACTGAAGAGTGCAGGGCCAAGGACTGAACCCTGGAGAACTCCACACGTTACCCTAACATAGTCCGAGGTCACACTGTTATGGGAGACGCACTGCACCCTGTCAGTAAGATAAGAGTTAAACCAAGACAGGGCTGAGTCTGACATACCAATTCGTGTTTTGATACGCTCTAATAAAATATCATGATCGACGGTATCGAAAGCAGCGCTAAGATCGAGGAGCAGCAACATAGATGACGCATCAGAATCCATCGTCAGCAATAGATCATTAGTCATTTTTGCGAGGGCTTTCTCAGTAGAGTGAATTGCCCTGAAACCGGATTGAAAGGTTTCACATAGATTGTTAGACGCTAAGTGTTCATTTAGCTGCTTTGCAACAATTTTTTCGAGGATTTTCAAAATAAAAGGAAGGTGAGACACCTGTCGATAGTTTACCATCAGGTCAGGATTGAGGTTAGGTCTTTTAAGGAGAGGATGAATAACTGCTTTTTTGAATGCTAGGGGAACAGTACCCGAGGAAAGTGATAAGTTTATAATATTTAGCACTGATGGACCTAATAATACAAAGAGCTCCTTGATAAGTTTCCGAGGAAGTGGGTCAAGTCAACATGTTGTTTGTTTTATTCCATTTACACGTAACAATTCTTCTAATGTTATTTCATCAAAACGAGAGTAACTATTTTGGATATACAGTCGTATCTGTGTTTATATAACCCAGTTGTAGCTGGGACGCGTTGTCTTTAATCTCCTTTCTAACAATTTCAATTTTCTTATTAAAGAACTTCATAAAGTCATCTGCCGAGTGGGTGGAGCTACTGGAAGGAGTCCCTTGTTGGGTTAGCGATGCTACTGTACTAAACAAAAATTTTGGATCGTTTTTATTAAGGTGCATGAGATTTGAGTAATATTTAGTTTTAGCTAAGGTAAGCATGCGTTTATAAGTTATTAAACCATCACTCCATCCTCGATGGTGCACCTCAAGTTTAGTCATGCGCCATTTGCGTTCCAGTTTTCTACATAATAATTTCTGAGCTCTAGTTTCTTCTGTAAACCATGGCGTACGCCTTTTTGGAGCCTTTTTTAACTTCAGCGGTGCTAGACTATCAATGGTTTCGCGCAGGGCGTTGTTAAAGTTGTTAGTGAGGTTATCAATAGAGCCCACATACTTTGGGAATGGTGCCATTACAGAGGGCAGTAAGCCAGCAAGAGTCGTCGTTGTGGCAGCATTAATGTTGCGGCTGCTATAGCAGTTATTATTATTATTAGCTTGCAGAACATGAGTCTGAACTTCAAATTTTATAAGGTAATGATCGGACAATACTTTAGTATACGGGAGTATCATAACTTTGGAAACGGTAATACCTCTGACAAGCACTAGGTCTATCGTATTACCGCTGCGATGCGTCGGTTCATTTATTATTTGTGTAAGGCCACAGCTAACAATTATAGTCTGGAGCGCCACGCACGGTGGGTCCGTTGGGGTATTCATATGGATATTAAAGTCCCCCATTATAATTATATTATCGGCGTGCGTCACTAGATCAGCAACAAACTCTGAGAATTCACTGATAAAGTCCGAATAGGGCCCTGGGCGGTAGATAACAGCCAGGCACAGAGACAGTGGTGTGACACACCTCATAGAAAACACCTCAAACGATTTATATTTATTATTTAAGTTAGGACTAAAGTTAAAGTTTTCGATGTATATTAGTGCGACCCCCCCACCCCTTTTAAGGGGAGGGGCAATATGCACATTCGTATAGTTAGGAGGAGATGCCTCATTTATCGCAAAAAAGTCGTCTGGTTTAAGCCAGGTTTCGCTGAGACCGATGACGTTAAGATTGTTGTCTCTAATTACCTCATTAACTAATAACGTTTTGGGAGACAATGATCTGATGTTTAGAAAGCCCATATTATAGATAGTGGGCTGTTTTAAGGAGTTTTTGATCAAATCATCCGTAGTAGCAATATTAATAATGTTGCGTTTATTATGCGCAGTGCACTTAAAATAATTACGACCTTATCTAGGAATTGATATGATGGGAATTTTCAGATTGTCTACTTGGTGCTGCGATAAACTGAACGCATCATAATTTGCCACTTCAGTAGAACGCATGTCATAGCAGAAAAAACATTATGTGAGTTGTGTATTATTCTAAGAAAATTGCTATGTATACAGGGATTATCCAGCCTGGCGCTGGCTAGTTCTAACTTAACTGACTCCTTACCCAGACTAGCAGGCTCTGTACTTGCCTGTGATTGGGCTTGCTCTAGTGCAGTTAGCCAAATGTGGCTCAACGCGAAATCTATGTTCCGAGACAAGAGGATAGCGCCTTCCCGGTTAAGATGAAGGATGTGATACAAAACAGAACAAAACTAGAATATGCCACGATCCGAGCAGTGGATCATGACACAAACACTTCTATTAAAGTTGTATAATACTTGCTGTTAGTAAGGCACATTCATAATAACATGTAATGTTTATGTGTTTTGATCATTTTACGCATTTAGCGGTGCATTCATTTCAAAAACGCATCACAACGTTCGCCTTTTCTTTCAACAGCATCACTGATTATCACTCACTGCAGAATACATGACAGCCAACAAACATTATAAAACATCACTTAGTGTACATTTTTTGCTGTGACCTACGATTCAGACTGCTAAACTGTTCATATATTGATTTAGAATCCTCACAAAGAAAACAATATTGGTGGAAACAAGCGCAGACCATTGGTCTTTTTTTGTCTTTATCTCCATTTCTGGGTCTAAATTAGATGCCAAAGTTGACCAACTGGTTGGATTATGTCCTCATTCTTGTACTATAACAGGAGTAAGGGACCTATGGCTCGAGAGCCAGATGTGGCTCTTATGATGACTGCATCTGGCTCTCAGATAAATTTTAGCTGAAATTTTCTTAATTAATAATTACTCTGGTAATCACAGTCTTAAAAATAACCACGTATCAACCAGACTACAGAGCCATCAGCAAATCCATGCAGCACCAGAAGTCGCATTAATGGTAAGAAGCATTTTATTTATTATTGGTTATCTTCAGAATACCAATGTTATAAAAAAAAGAATAAGAGAGTTGTCATACTCTAACTGGAGCTGCGTGCGCCTCTGCTGACAGTGCGCCAAGAGGCTCAGACACGACCTCGCTCGTGCTGAGCGCAGCACACCCACGCAGCAACGAGTTTGCACTCTATCAATAATCAACACACCTGGACTTGATGAAAGGGAGCAGCATAAAGACCAGCAGACCCGAGGAACTTTTGCCAGAACGTCGCTAACCTTCCAGTAAGCATCACGTCTGACATTCCCTGTTTTTCCCAGTGATTCCCTCTCCCTTGTTTTGCTTTATTTTTCCGTGTTTTTCCCCGGGTTCATGTCCTTTTGTATTTCTTCAGTGACTCCCCTGTCTTCCGTGATTGTGCCTTGTCACAAAACTCCCATTCGGAATCCTGACTGCTCTCCTCGATCCACGACCTCCCTGCTTGGACCCAGACCACGCTGCCCTGCTCTTGCACATAACTTCTTGCCTGTCCACAAACTGCCTCTTTGCCTTGCCCTCTTGGATAACGACAAAATATACAACCAACATTTACAGACAACAACCCTTGGTAACATTTACATTTATTATTACACATGCCACATATTCATCAAAGGTTTAAAGTAAACCGCAGTCCTGCCCTGGTTGTCACCTCCTTCCCTTCTCTGGTACACAAAAAATACACGATTACCAGAGGTGGAACCGGACTTAAAAGCGTTTGTAGGAACCATACACAGCAATGTCAACAAAAACCACGAACATGATGTGCTAAAAGACGCACGCAGACAGTGTCAGCAATGGACCCCTTGCAGTTTGCTCACTATCAGGGCATCTGGCTGGATGAACCCATCATCTATTAGCTACATCAAGCCCTCACCCACCTGGAGACTGCAGGAAGTACAGTGAGAGTCATGTTCCGGTGACTAGGATTCCGTCTGCTATGGTGTTCATATATTCCCATTTAGATGAAGAATGATTTTAAATCATCACAAAGAAAACAATGGGGTTGGAGCCAAGCACAGAACAAGAATGTTTTTTTTATCTTTCTGTTGTGTACGGGGGGAGTAGACGGCACAGACAACAGGGGGCGTAGTATATAACTCTTTGACTTATTATATATATATGTATTTATATATATATATATATATATATATATATATATATATATATATATATATATATATATATATATATATAGGTGTGGGAAAAAATCACAAGACTACTTCATCTCTACAGATCTGTTTCATGAGGGGTTCCCTCAATCATTAGGAGATTTTAATGGAAGCATTCACATACAATGGTTTATATAGAGCACAGAGTGGGTGGGTACAAGCAGGCGTAGGGTGTGGTGATTGGCTCATGTGTTACCTTGGAGATGTTTCCGTCTATGGCGGCATGTTGAAATGATTTCACTGCGCTTGTTGAGGGATGATAGATCTGGATGATATATAATAAACAGTTTCTCTTTTAAGCATGGGTTGCATCTTTTATTACCACTGTTGTAAGGTGTGCTGGATGCAAGGATTTGCCATTTTATTGAATATTCAACATTATTGTCTTTGAGGTTCCAAATGTGTTTGCTGAGTTCTGTAGAATTCTGCAAAGTCTGGTTTCTAAAGGAGGCGCTGTGATTATTCCATCTTGTTTTGAACGCTCCTTCGGTTAATCCTACGTACGTGTCGGATGTGTTAATGTCCTTGCGTATTACCTTTGCTTGGTAAACGACTGATTCTGTAAGCACCTTCCGTTGAGAGGGCAATCAGGTTTCTTGCGACAGTTACATTCATTATTGGTTTCAGAGTCGTTTAGTCAGGGGGTAGGCAGTCCTTTTGCAATTGCTTTGTTGTTGTTTGAAATGATTTGTTGCATGTTATTCATACAGCTGTAGCTCAATTTAATGTTGTTCTTGTTGAATATTTTTCTTAGGGTGTTGCCTTTGGGGAAGTGTTTGTCGATCAGAGTGAGGAACTATATAAACCATTGTATGTGAATGCTTCCATTAAAATCTCCTGATGATTGAGGGAACCCCTCATGAAACAGATCTGTAGAGATGAAGTAGTCTTGTGATTTTTTCCCACACCTACATTGCGCTCTACCACGGTATCGAGCAATATTCTCTGGATAATCCAATCAAGACATATTCCGCTCCAAATTGACATTTGTTGAGCACTGTACGACGATCCGAAATGGAAAAGTTCAGCATTGACTACTCCACGAAGAACATTCCCATACCCGCGCAGAAGGACTACAAGCAAAGACTCACAGAAAAGACGGAACACTTCCTAAGAAGGATGCGGTGGAAAGCACACTTTTTCCTCCACCCTGAAACAAAAGGAACGCAAAAGGAAACTTACGGATTCAAATCTACCAAGAACCCACCCACAGTCAAGGAATTAAAGGACTTTGAGAACGACATGCTCAAAATGATACAATCAGTCAAATTTAAGCCAGCCCGCAACCCATTCCTCACCAAGCTGAAAAATGACACGGAGCGCATCAAGAAAGTAAGCAACCTCATCATAGCCGCCGATAAAACCACAAACTTCTACAGAATGGACATACCAGAACATAACTCTTTACTGGACAAAAGCATCACCAAATCATACAAAAAAGCGCAACCCAACACTTTACAGAACATCCGCCTGGAAAACAAGCGGATCGCAACCGAACTGGACATTGAGGACAGGGTGGACGCCACAGCCAACAAAGAAGCCTTCATCACATTGAAGGACCACAAACCCAACTTTGCAAATAACCCAACATGCCGACTAATAAACCCAACTAAATCCGAAATAGGAAAAATCAGCAAAATAATCCTGGACAGAATCAACGCAAAAATCAAGGACAAAACACCACTCAACCAATGGAGAAATACAGCAGCAGTAATCAAATGGTTCAACAACATCCAAGACAAACAACAACACAACTTTATCTCCTTCGACATCGAAGAATTTTACCCTTCCATCACGCAAGACCTACTGACCCAAGCACTAAACTTCGCCTCGGACTACGACTCAATCACAGGCAACGAAAGAAACATCATCATCCACGCAAAGAACTCCATACTCATCCACAACAGTACACCATGGCAAAAAAAGAACAATTCAACATTTGACGTTACTATGGGGAGTTTTGACGGAGCAGAAACGTGCAAACTCGTTGGGAGTTTCCTCCTCTCCCAGCTTGCTAGCCTCAACCTGAACCTTGGTATTTACCGTGATGATGGACTGGCAGTGTGCCGCGCCTCGCCAAGGAGCAGCGAGAACACCAAGAAGCGCATATGCCAAATCTTCAAAGAAAACGGCCTACGGATCACGATTGAAGCCAACAAGCAAACCGTCAACTTCCTCGACGTCACTTTCAACCTGAGAAATAACAGCTACCAACCATTCACGAAACCCAACACAACACTCCAATACGTGCACCACAACAGCAACCACCCACCCACCACCACGAAAAGAATACCTACCGGAATTAATAAAAGACTATCGATGCTGTCATCCAGCAAAGCTGAATTCGACCAAGCAACCCCCCCGTACCAGAAAGCACTTGATGAAAGCGGATACAACTTCACCCTCACCTATGAACCCACCCCAGGAAACCAACCAAAAAAGAGCAGAAAACGAAACAACATCATCTGGTACAATCCGCCATTCAGCAAAGACGTCTCAACCAACATCGGCCGCAAGTTCCTCACTCTGATCGACAAACACTTCCCCAAAGGCAACACCCTAAGAAAAATATTCAACAAGAACAACATTAAATTGAGCTACAGCTGTATGAATAACATGCAACAAATCATTTCAAACCACAACAAAGCAATTGCAAAAGGACTGCCTACCCCCAGACTAAACGACTCTGAAACCAATAATGAATGTAACTGTCGCAAGAAACCTGATTGCCCTCTCAACGGAAGGTGCTTACAGACATCAGTCGTTTACCAAGCAAAGGTAATACGCAAGGACATTAACACATCCGACACGTACGTAGGATTAACCGAAGGAGCGTTCAAAACAAGATGGAATAATCACAACGCCTCCTTTAGAAACCAGACTTTGCAGAATTCTACAGAACTCAGCAAACACATTTGGAACCTCAAAGACAATAATGTTGAATATTCAATAACATGGCAAATCTTTGCATCCAGCACACCTTACAACAGTGGTAATAAAAGATGCAACCTATGCTTAAAAGAGAAACTGTTTATTATATATCATCCAGATCTATCATCCCTCAACAAGCGCAGTGAAATCATTTCAACATGCCGCCATAGACGGAAACACCTCCTAGGTAACACATGAGCCAATCACCACACCCTACGCCTGCTTGTACCCACCCACTCTGTGCTCTATATAAACCATTGTATGTGAATGCTTCCATTAAAATCTCCTGATGATTGAGGGAACCGCTCATGAAACAGATCTGTAGAGATGAAGTAGTCTTGTGATTTTTTCCCACACCTACATTGCGCTCTACCACGGTATCGAGCACTATTCTCTGGATAATCCAATCAAGACATATATATATATATATATATATATATACATATATGGGCTTCATGGTGGCAGAGGGGTTAGTGCATCTGCCTCACAATACGAAGGTCCTGCAGTCCTGGGTTCAAATCCAGGCTCGGGATCTTTCTGTGTGGAGTTTGCATGTTCTCTCCGTGAATGCGTGGGTTCCCTCCGGGTACTCCGGCTTCCTCCCACTTCCAAAGACATGCACCTGGGGATAGGTTGATTGGCAACACTAAATTGGCCCTAGTGTGTGAATGTGAGTGTGAATGTTGTCTGTCTATCTGTGTTGGCCCTGCAATGAGGTGGCGACTTGTCCAGGGTGTACCCCGCCTTCCGCCCGATTGTAGCTGAGATAGGCGCCAGCGCCCCCCGCGACCCCGAAAGGGAACAAGCGGTAGAAAATGGATGGATATATATATATATATATAACAATTATATATAAATAACAATAATAATAAACAAACTAGATAATGGAGTGTGACAAAAATCCAAGAGTATGTATGTGTGTGACTATGGGTGATGTGTGGGAATTAACTGTTGAGTGTTACCGTAAATGTTGAGAGAGAGGCAAGTCCAAAAGGGAGCAGGGCAGGCTCATAGATCCGTGAAACAAGCAAGAAGTCGGGGGCTAAGCGGGGCGTAAAAGGTCCGTGTCCAAGCGGGAGGTCGAGATCCAAGAGGCAGTCAAAGAGGCAGAGGAAACAAGGAAAAATACGAGACAAACAGCTCGTCAACGCGGCAACAGAGGTCTGCAGTATGATCGACATGGAGGAGACGAGACAAGCAATACAATGGAGAAGAAAACACAGAGAGCAAGAGTGAGCATAGAACATGACGCGGCTGACTGGATGCAAACAGATGATTTACGTTTTGGCCCGGAACGCAGGTCTGCACTAGCTTAAGAAGCCAAGGAAACTCATCCATCACAGGTGCGCTGAGTGCAGATTGATTGCAGCTGCTTGATGCCGCCGAAGTGCCGCGAGCAGGAGATGAGCGGCCGTGGGCAAGTCCTGGGGCTCATAGATGAATGCACATTGGAATGCGCCCGGGCCGTTACACTTTCTCTCCATTTATGGGTCTAAATTAGATGCCAAAGTTGACCAAATCGTCGGATTATGTCCTCATTCTTTTCTATCAAGATGAGAGGCATTATTTATGATCTAGAATACACTTCCATGAGCTCAGGATCTAGAAATCATTTGTGTGCTTTGGCACCTATAAAAACAATATCTGTCACGCCGCGGTGAGGGATGTCTTGTCTTGGTTTCTTTTGTCTTGTGAATTGCATGTTTTATTTTGAAAAGTTACTCCTCTTGTTTCAGATCACTTGCCCTTCCTCTTGTGTCATCAGTCTGACGTCATCCCTGACCCCTGATTGTTTCCACCTGTTTCCCATTACCCTCATGTGTCATATAAGCCCACGCCTCCCATTGTTCTGTGCCAGATTGTCTCGAGTTTTCGTGCCTGTCCATGTCCATTCCTTGCCTCGTCCCACACATATTTTCCTGGATCCTGAATTCCCACGCTGCTATTTTGAGTTTGACTTTTCTCCTCCTCAGTAGAGTGAATTGTGTTATTTAGCTTATTCAACCGAAGTGGTGAGTTTTTATTTTGTCCTACAATTCTTTCTTTCCTCAAATTATTTGAGTGATTTTTTGTTAACCATTAAGTGTAGACATTTTCAAAGTCATTGTTTTCTTCCTCCTGTTGGAGCTTTTTATGTTAATACGTTTTATAGCAGATACGGCAAAAATTATAGTTTGTCTTAGTTTTTGTATTTTCCTCCTTTTAGTAGTGATTCTCGGCTATTCCTTGTTTTTTTGGAACCATTTTCGCCGACAGTTTTTGTTATTTGTAGATATTGTAATACTCTGACTCTGGAGGTGAAAGAGCCGTAAAAATAAAAGCCCTACTAAGTATCCCTACTCTGCATCTGAGTTCATTCCTTTGTCCAAGCCTGATAATATCACAAATACTTGGTTTATATTTAAGTCACAATATGTATATTAGTTATGTTGGTGCTTTTTGGAAGTTTTGTTAGAGGGAGTTTCGGGTGGAATAAAGAACCTCCCGTTTACTCTAAGCAGACTTTTATTTATGAGTTAGAATGCATGAAAAAACCCCACACACATCTACTATCTAGTCTTTTAAAATGATTGTAAACGATAGGCAAACTTCCCCCCTAAAAACTGCAGTTCCCCCTAGAAACCTGCACTTTTTATTTATTTTGCCCATCCTCCACAATGTCTATGTGAGACAAGAACAAACGCATTCTTCCCTTTTTTGTGCATTCTAAATAGTAAAAAATGAATTTTACAAGGCTGTGGAGAGACGGAGCCGACAGCAAGATAGGACAGACAGCGGTCCTACCCGAGATGGCGGCCAGGAGGCGGAGCATGCCGCGGAACGGAGAGGCGGGGCGCACTTGGAGCGACGCTGCAGCAATCCGAGTCAGGTGCGTAAACGACACACCTGCTCTCAATCCCTGCATCTTCTGCTGCAGCATAAAAGGGGAGAAGGAAGAGCATTTGTGGCAGAAGTAGGAGAGAAAATATCGGACAACGAAGACCACAAGGACGACGAGAGCGACTCAGAGAGAGATGAGCCCCCGCGGAAGACGCAGCCACCGGCCACCGAAAGGCGCGCCGAAACGAGCAGGAAGAGAGGTAGCGTTAGAAATTGGCGCGACCAACTGGGACACAACAAGTACGTTTATTGAAATAATAAACGAAAGTCAAACCTGCTACAATGCGTCACGCATCGATGGTCACTGCAGCCCACACGATGACGGCTGGACACCTGTCACAAAGGCGATTAACAATGCAGGTAATGGCTATAGGATATGTTTTGCTTATAAAGTCTTCTAAAAAACATACAAAAACCTCCAACAGCGTTTTATATACATGCTATAAGTAAATATGTAATGTAAGCCCATTCATGATAACATATACCGTAAATTCCGGACTGCTTTGATCCCTGCGGCTTATAAAACTGTGTAGCTCATTCATAAAAAAAATGTTCGCTGGCGGCCAACATGCAAATAGTTTCTCCAAAAAAAAGCAAAGACTCTGAAAAAGTGTGTTATTGATTGTGCTATGGCGCTATATTTTGGATGACTTAGCTCACTGCAGGTGCTGCCGTTCCCTCTTATTATATCCATAGCGTTTCTACTCACGGCAAGACAATATGTTTTTTTTACTAACTATTGTACTGTTATTGCAGCATATAAAAGATGCATTTCTATGTTTACCAACAACCACAAACACATATTGAAAACAATTTTAGGTGTGAAATAAGAATTACTGTACATACGAAATGCAGTCGACCCTTGCTACAGGGCGCTGTCAAATATTGCGGCTTCACATAGTCGCAGATTTTTTTTTTATGCATCTTCTATAAAATTGTTGCCTTAAATTAAGCATTTTCAAACATAGAAATGGCTAAATAACGTAAAAACCATATCAATAGTACAGTTACATTGGCCACGGGGCAAGACCAAACCAATCAGAGCACGAAGTTCGGGATCGTGGCCAATGATCGGCTTAGCCTCAGGAAGCATTACTGTATTGCAGTGGTCACCAACTGTTTCACGCACAAGAACCCCGATGTCCGCCATGAACAAAGGCAAACTCTGCCCCTGCGCCAACTATGAAATAGTATTGTTATATATTTGTATATTTTTCTTTAAAGACAAAGCTTAGTGTTATTGTAAGCTTCTTCTTTAAAAATATTATATATGTGTATATATAACCATATATACTTATAGCATATGTGTATATATAAGCACACTTATATACAGGTATCTATATATATGTATTTGTATTTGTTGTTTGTTTAGTTACAATGGGCTAATGTCAACATTTTGGCTTTTTGTCTTTGTGCTTCTTGCTGTTTTTCCAATTTTTGCTTCTGTTTTTGACAAAAGAGTCAAGACATGGCCCCTGTGTCACATTTTTGGCACCCCTATTGTAGAAGCTTGTGACAGACTTCTCAAGCCGTCGTGTAGGTTCCAAGGACCGTCAAGGAAGGACATAGCGGTGGACACATTTAAAGTTCTTCATTTTTCAATAAAGACTGCTTTTCAGCTGCTTCGTCTGCCACTCGCTCTTCCGCTTGTCTTTCTGCTTTGGGCGTCGTCGCCTCTCTCGCACTCTCAGTTTCTCTCGCTCAGCGTCAGCTTCCCTCCGGCTCTTTCTCGTCTCGCCACCTCTCTCTCTGACGTTCACGGCTGTCGCCCTATTATACAGTGCGAGAGGATAACTTAATTTACCCCAGGTGCAGGATACATACACCTGATCTTGATTGCGGCATCGCACCCGGCGCACCACCCCTCGTCACATACTTGCTGTCCACGCCTCCTCGCCGGCATCTTAGGCCGAGCTCCCGCATGCCCTGCCTCGCTGTCGGACTGCCGGCCCCGCCTCTCCACAAAGCTAAATGTTAATGGCAGCTACAGTCTTAGTCCCGTAGTATTATTGTTCATCCTATGATCACATATGGGACGCGAGTCACATGTTTTTTTTACGTCAGCACCGGAAGTGGTAAAATCAGCTGTTCACCTGGCAGGTTTTTCCTGTGTGATAAAGAAAAGATACATTAGAAAGTCCTTCTACAGCTGCCGCCTTGTTTTATCATATAATACTGCCTTTGCACATGTCAGTATTAATTATGTATGCACAATAAATCAACACAAATTCCGTACTTTGGAGCAATGTTCATGGACTCTATAATCTGGCTTGTTCGCTTCCTGTAGCAGGCGAGCGATAATGGTCGCGATTCAGGGAAGCGTTGTTTGATATTTGGATGCTGGAAAATGTCCGATGCGTTGCAACGGTTAGCCTTAATGCATTGTTGCAGCTCTATGATTTTGGTGCACGTCATGCATCGTGCCTTTGCGAGATGAGCGAGTGTTGTGTGCGGCCGTGTTGGGGGATGTGGCTGCTGTGCTGTGTTCAGGGGTATATATGCGTCCCAACTGGTGCGTCTGTTGGTCACTCTCTGGGTGGGGGTGTCACTAATGTCATATTAATACTTTTTTTTTATTTTATTCTTTCACGATCGATTGGTAGAGTCCCAAAATCGACTAGTTGATTGCAGTCAATGGGCTGGCGACCCCTGCTGTATTAGATTAGAACAGTTTGAAGGTGACTAGGGGCCGTTGTTTCATGTTTAGAGGGGTTAGTTAGACATGCCATATTTCCCCAACTATAAGCCGCTATTTTGTTCCTACGCTTTGAAACTTGCCGCTTTTATTCAACTAATAAATAATTTATGTATTTTTCTTCACAAACGGCCATGTTTTATAGTCAACAAATAGTTTTCAAAACCGATAGAGCAGTGGTTCTTAACCTTTTTTCAGTGATGCACCCCCTATGAACATTTTTTTAATTCAAGTACCCCCTAATCAGAGCAAAGCATTTTTGGTTAAAACAAAGAGATAAAGAAGTAAAATACAGCACATGTCATCAGTTTCTGATTAATTAAATTGGTAACTGTGGACGTTTTCCTCCTCTCCACTCCCGTGTTCGTCGGGTAGACAGGATCACACCACTGCCTGCTTCAGAGTTTCACACAGTTATATTTTCTTTTTTTCACACAACAGTTCGGCTTCTGCTTTTCAGCTCCCACACAACAGTTCTCGTCCTGCTGTGCAGCTCTCTGCCTCCTTCTGCTCCCTCATGGTCTCCAGCGCTGCCAAATAAATCCATCCATCCATCCATCCATAAAAATAAAGGAAACAGGTAATTAGATAACTTGTTCCAGCTAAGGTATCCACTCACCTGTTGCCGCTTCGTGGCCGGCCCCTGCACATACCCCGCCCCCAGGGAACGCGTGGGCCACGCCCCTCTCCACATGCCTCCACCGCCAGACTCAGCCCGGACACCCGTCCGGCCCGTCCACCGTGCTGTACCTTGCCTCCCGGGCTGACAGTTTCCTGCTGATGTAAAGTACGGGGCGGTTGACGCCCCCCACCTGCTGGGTCAACACTGCCCCCAGTCCCCGGCCCGACGCGTCCGCCTGCAGACAGAAAGGGATGTTGAAATTTGGCATGTGCAGTACCGGCTCCTCACAGAGTGCAGTTTTTACCTTCTCAAACACCTGCTGGCACTGCTCCGTCCACTGGACCAGTTCCGGAGCACCCTTTCGGGTGAGATCAGTCAGTGGGCTGGTCAGGTCCGCAAACCGGGGAATATCGGCGGTAGTAGCCCGCCAGTCCCAAAAACTGCCTCACATCTTTTTTTGTCTTGGGGGGTGGACAGGCCGCGATCGCCGCTGTCTTGTCGACTTGTGGCCGCAGCCTTCCCCCCCAAGTGGTACCCCAGATACTGTACCTCCCTCCGGCCAACCGCGCACTTCGCCGGGTTGGCGGTGAGCCCCACACCGCCTCAAGGACTCGAGCACCGCCCCCACTCGCTGCAGGTGATCTTCCCAGCTGTCACTCTGGATGATGACATCACCCAAGTAGGCAGCCGCGTATGCACCGTGGGGTCGCAGCACCCGGTCCATGAGGTGCTGGAAAGTGGCAGGCGCACCAAACAATACAAACGGGAGTGTCACGAATTGGTACAAACCTTCCAGAGTGGAGAAGGTCGTTTTTTACCGGGACCCTGGTGATAAGGGACACTGCCAGTAGCCCTTCGTTAATTCCAGTGTGGTAAAAAAACGCGCAGTTCCTAGCCGATCCAGGAATTCGTCAAACCGGGGCATTGGGTACGCGTCAAAACGTGACACTTCATTCACCTTGCGGTAATCCACACAGAAGTGCACAGACCCGTCTTTCTTCCCTACAAGAACAATCGGACTGCACCACGCACCGTGGGATTCTTCTATTACTCCCAGTTCCAGCATATTTTTTAATTCTTCCCGAACTACTTTGTATTTGTGCTCGGGGAGCCTATATGGCCGAGACCGCACCGTAATTCCCGAACTGGTCTCAATATGACGTTGAATGAGATTCGTGCGGCCGGGCCGCGAGGAGAACACATCCGCATAGCTCCGCTGTAACTCAGCCACCTCCACTCTTTGTGTCAATGTGAGCTGGTTATCACAGGGAAGAGGAGGGGAAGAGGCGGAGGGCGGGATCCCGGGCCCCAGCTCCTCCTCCTCTCTTACTACCGTCACCATGGAGACAGGCAACGCCTCCCTCCATGCTTTCAGCAGATTTATATGGTAAATTTGAACGCCTCCGCCTCAGTCCGAGCGCCGAACCACGTAATCCACATAATTAACTTGCCGTGTGACCATAAAAGGTTCTTGCCACTTCGTTAGTAATTTTGAGCTGCAAATTGGAAGTAGTACAAGTACTTTTTCGCTTGGTAAAAAAAAATTGAGCTGGGTTCTCTTGTTGTACGTGCGCTGCTGCCGTTGCTGGGCATGGAGCAAATTTACGCATGACAAGTGGCCCACCTTGTGGAGTTTTGCTCGCATGTCCAAAACATACTGAATTTCATTTTTACTGCAGCTTGGACCTACTTCCCAGCTTTCTTTAATTAGGTCCAGTATGCCGCGGGGTCTCCTACCGTATAACAACTCGAATGGTGCAAAACCAGTAAATGTCTGGGGTGCCTCCCGCGTGTCTGTCTGAGCGTGTCTGTGTAGATGAATAGGTATGTGTGCGTGGGTGTGGATTGTTCACGGAGGGGACCTGCTCGATGGTTCCAGGTTGACCAGCCGGGCGCTGGCGCTGCTCCAGGGTGGTTCTGTCAGGTGGTATGAGTCGTCAGCAGGGCGTTGGGGTGTGTCTTGCCGCCGGCTTCGTGATTGCGTCTCGGTCCACCGCCAGGTGGTCCTCAGCCAGTGTCACTGCTGTTTTTGGCGTTGGCGGGGCGGTGGTACCTTACCCACGCGGCGATCCTGGCTGGGATGGCGTCCAAAAATTGCTCGAGGATTATGTACTCCAGCATTCCCGGGTCCTGCCCATTTGGCTGGAGCCATCGGGTCGCCGCATCCTGTAGCTGCTGCGCCAGGATGTAGGGACGGTCTTCTGGGCACAGTCTCATGGCGTGGAACTTCCTCCGGTGGTCTTCCGAGCTGCTGCCGACCCGATCCAGGATGGTGTGGTGCAGGTTGGAGTATTGCATGCGGCCGCTCGCCGGGAGACTCAACGCCGCCTGCTGCGCCTCCCCCTCCAAGAGCGGCAGCAGCCTCGCTCCCCACTCCTCCTCCGCCCATCCGCATGATCTCGCTGTGGCCTCAAACACATCCAGGAATGTGTGCGGGTCTTCATTTTCCAGCATGCGTTGCATGGGTGCCATTGTCCTTGCCCCTGACGAGTCTGATCTGTCCATCAATGATTGTATCAGCTGAGTCTGCTGTTGGCTCGCCGCTGACACCTGAGCCAGCACTTGTCCCAGCGCCTCCAGAGGGGTTGAAGTAGACATTTCTTATTTTTTTATTTTATATACCCATATATTTTTTCCTTACTTGGTTCTCTTAGTTGGGCACCAATTGTGGACGTTTTCCTCCTCTCCCCTCCCATGTTCCCATGTTCGTCGGGTAGACAGGATCACACCACTGCCAGCTTCAGAGTTTCATACAGTTTTATTTTCCTTTTTTCACACAACAGTTCGGCTTCTGCTTTTCAGCTCCCATACAACAGTTCGTGTCCTGCTGTGCAGATCTCTGCCTCCTTCTGCCCCCTCATGGTCTCCAGCGCCGCCAAATAAAGGAACAGGTGATTATATAACTCGTTCCAGCTGAGGTATCCACTCACCTGTTGCCGCTTTGTGGCCGGCCCCTGCACATACCCCGCCCGCAGGTAAAGCGTGGGCCATGCCCCTCTCCACAGTAACAGTGCAAAATATTGCTCATTTGTAGTGTTCTTTCTTGAACTATTTGGAAAAATATATATAAAAATAACTAAAAACTAGCTGAAAAATAAACATGTGATTCAATTACAAATGAAAAATTTCTACACATAGAAGTAATCATCAACTTAAAGTGCCCTCTTTGGGGATTGTAATAGAGATCCATCTGGATTCATGAACTTCATTCTAAACATTTCTTCACAAAAAAAGAATTCTCTGACATCAATATTAATGGAACATGTCCACACAAAATCTAGCAGACAACACTGAATATTGCATTGTTGCATTTATTTTCACAGTTCATTAACTTACATTCATATTTTGTTGAAGTATTATTCAATAAATATATTTATGAAGGATTTTTGAATTGTTGATA
Organism: Nerophis ophidion; assembly: GCF_033978795.1. Classification (NCBI taxonomy): domain Eukaryota; kingdom Metazoa; phylum Chordata; class Actinopteri; order Syngnathiformes; family Syngnathidae; genus Nerophis; species Nerophis ophidion. Next base: position 25,195,489 of record NC_084627.1, read on the forward strand.
TTTTTAAAATATTTTTAAAAAATCTCACGTACCCCTTGGCATACCTTCAAGTACCCCCAGGGGTAGGCGTACCCCCATTTGAGAACCACTGCAATGGAGAGACTGAAAAAATGTGTTGTTGTTGTGTTTTGGCGCCATCTTTTGGACCAGTTTACTCACTGCAGGTGCTGCATGTTGGAAATGTACTTCCTGTTTTGTGCCTTGAACCGGAATTATACATTGTTTTATATAGTTTTCAACTAAAGCCTATTAAATTTTTCTAAATGGTTCATCATTTATCATTCCAAGCAACCCCGTTACTGAGGTGGCTAACTATGATGCGTGCAGTTTATCAAAGCAACAAACAAACGATCGGAAAATCCCCGTTACTGAGGTGGCTAACCATGATGCGTGCAGTTTATCAAAGCAACAAACAAACAATCGGAAAATTCCTGTCGTATCAATTCCTAGATATGGTCGTAACTATACTAAATGCACTGGGCATAATAAACACAACATTATTAATATTGCTACTACGGATAATTTGATCAAAAATTCCCTGAAACAGCCCACTACCTATAATATAGGTTTTTTAAACATAAGATCATTGTCTCCCAAAACGTTATTAGTTAATGATATTATCAGAGACAACAATCTTAACGTCATCGGTCTCAGCGAAACCTGGCTTAAACCAAACAACTTTTTTGCGCTAAATGAGGCATGTCCTCCTAACTTTACACATGCGCATATTGCCCGTCCGCTTAAAAGGGGTGGGGGGGTCGCACTAATATACAACGAAAACTTTAACCTTAGTCCTAACATAAATAATAAATATAAATCGTTTGAGGTGCTTACTATGAGGTCTGTCACACCGCTGCCTCTACACCTGGCTGTTATCTACCGCCCCCCAGGGCCCTATTCGGACTTTATCAATGAATTCTCAGAGTTCGTTGCTGATCTAGTGACACACGCCGATAATACAATCATAATGGGGGACTTTAATATCCATATGAATACCCCATCGGACCCACCGTGCGTAGCGCTCCAGACTGTAATTGATAGCTGTGGTCTCACACAAATAATAAATGAACCCACGCATCGCAACGGTAATACGATAGACCTAGTGCTTGTCAGGGGTATCACCGTTTCCAAAGTTACGATACTCCCGTATACTAAAGTATTGTCCGATCATTACCTTATAAAATTCGAGGTTCAGACGCATGTTCGTCAAACTAATAATAATAATAACTGCTATAGCAGCCGCAACATTAATACAGCCACAACGACAACTCTTGCTGACCTACTGCCCTCGGTAATGGCACCATTCCCAAAGTATGTGGGCTCTATTGATAACCTCACTAACAACTTTAACGACGCCCTGCGCGAAACCATTGATAACATAGCACCGCTAAAGTTAAAAAAGGCTCCAAAAAAGCGCACCCCGTGGTTTACAGAAGAAACTAGAGCTCAGAAATTATTATGTAGAAAGCTGGAACGCAAATGGCGCACGACTAAACTTGAGGTGCACCATCAAGCATGGAGTGATGGTTTAATAACTTATAAACGCATGCTTACCTTAGCTAAAGCTGAATATTACTCAAATCTCATCCACCGTAATAAAAACGATCCTACATTTTTGTTTAGTACGGTAGCATCGCTAACCCAACAAGGGACCCCTTCCAGTAGCTCAACCCACTCAGCTGATGACTTTATGCAATTCTTTAGTAAGAAAATTGAAGTCGTTAGAAAGGAGATTAAAGACAATGCGTCCCAGCTGCAACGGGGTTCTATTAACACTGATACGATGGTATATACGGCGGATACTGCCCTCCAAAATAGTTTCTCTAGTTTTGAGGAAATAACATTAGAGGAATTGTTACAACGTGTAAATGGAATAAAACAGACAACATGTTTACTTGACCCTCTTCCTGGGAAACTGATCAAGGAGCTCTTTGTCTTATTAAGTCCATCAGTGCTAAATATTATAAACGTATCACTCTCCTCGGGCACTGTTCCCCTAGCATTCAAAAAAGCGGTTATTCCTCCTCTTCTTAAAAGACCTAATCTCGATCCTGACCTCATGGTAAACTACCGACCGGTGTCTCACCTTCCCTTTATTTCAAAAATCCTTGAAAAAATTGTTGCGGAGCAGTTAAATGAACACTTAGCGTCTAACAATCTATGTGAAACATTTCAATCCGGTTTCAGGGCAAATCACTCCACGGAGACAGCCCTCGCAAAAATGACTAATGATCTATTGCTAACTATGGATTCTGATGCGTCATCTATGTTGCTGCTCATCGATCTTAGCGCTGCTTTCGATACCGTCGATCATAATATTTTATTAGAACGTATCAAAACACGAATTGGTATGTCAGACTTAGCCCTGTCTTGGTTTAACTCTTATCTTACTGATAGGATGCAGTGTGTCTCCCATAACAATGTGACCTCGGACTACGTTAAGGTAACGTGTGGAGTTCCCCAGGGTTCGGTCCTTGGCCCTACACTCTTCAGCATCTACATGCTGCCGCTAGGTGACATCATACGCAAATACGGTATTAGCTTTCACTGTTATGCTGATGACACCCAACTCTACATGCCCCTAAAGCTGACCAACACGCCGGATTGTAGTCAGCTGGAGGCGTGTCTTAATGAAATTAAACAATGGATGTCCGCTAACTTTTTGCAACTCAATGCCAAAAAAACGGAAATGCTGATTATCGGTCCTGCTAGACACCGAACTCTATTTAATAATACAACCCTAACATTTGACAACCAAACAATTAAACAAGGCGACACGGTAAAGAATCTGGGTATTATCTTCGACCCAACTCTCTCCTTTGAGGCACACATTAAAAGTGTTACTAAAACGGCCTTCTTTCATCTCCGTAATATCGCAAAAATTCGCTCCATTCTGTCCACTAAAGACGCTGAGATCACTATCCATGCGTTTGTTACGTCTCGTCTCGATTACTGTAACGTATTATTTTCGGGTCTCCCCATGTCTAGCATTAAAAGATTACAGTTGGTACAAAATGTGGCTGCTAGACTTTTGACAAGAACAAGAAAGTTTTATCACATTACGCCTGTACTGGCTCACCTGCACTGGCTTCCTGTGCACTTAAGATGTGACTTTAAGGTTTTACTACTTACGTATAAAATACTACACGGTCTAGCTCCATCCTATCTTGCCGATTGTATTGCACCATATGTCCCGGCAAGAAATCTGCGTTCAAAGGACTCCGGCTTGTTAGTGAATCCCAAAGCCCAAAAAAAGTCTGCGGGCTATAGAGCGTTTTCCGTTTGGGCTCCAGTACTCTGGAATGCCCTCCCGGTAACAGTTCGAGATGCCACCTCAGTAGAAGCATTTAAGTCTCACCTTAAAACTCATTTGTATACTCTAGCCTTTAAATAGACTCCCTTTTTAGACCAGTTGATCTGCCGTTTCTTTTCTTTTTCTTCTATGTCCCACTCTCCCTTGTGGAGGGGGTCCGGTCCGATCCGGTGGCCATGTACTGCTTGCCTGTGTATCGGCTGGGGACATCTCTGCGCTGCTGATCCGCCTCCGCTTGGGATGGTTTCCTGCTGGCTCCGCTGTGAACGGGACTCTCGCTGCTGTGTTGGATCCGCTTTGGACTGGACTCTCGCGACTGTGTTGGATCCATTGTGGATTGAACTTTCACAGTATCATGTTAGACCCGCTCGACATCCATTGCTTTCCTCCTCTCTAAGGTTCTCATAGTCATCATTGTCACCGATGTCCCACTGGGTGTGAGTTTTCCTTGCCCTTATGTGGGCCTACCGAGGATGTCGTGGTGGTTTGTGCAGCCCTTTGAGACACTAGTGATTTAGGGCTATATAAGTAAACATTGATTGATTGATTGATTGAACATTTGCAAGTTTTACAGTAGCCATCGATTTGCTATCGCTTGTCCTTCTCGGTGTCACGGCGGGCTATAGCTTATCCCAGCTGCACTCCGTACACCTCGGACAAGTCGCCAACTCATCACAGGGCCAACACAGATAGACAAACAAGCATTCACACTTCACGGCCAATTCAGTGTTGCCCTTAAGCCTCTCCCCAGGTGCATATATTTGCAGGTGGGAGGAAGCCGGAGTACCCGCAGAGAACCCACACAGTCACAAAGAAGATATTATTCTAAAATTCGGTGGGTGTGGCTTAAATACTGGTGTGCTCTATAGCCCGGAAGGTACGGTACTTGTAAGATAATAAACAGGGTGTTTATGCCCTAGTTATGAAATACTACTACTTCGCGAAAATTCATTTATTTCGGGCATGTTCTTAACCATTTAACTTGTCAATTGTTTTTTTAATCTTCAAAGAAATGCATTACTATTTTATATTTAATAAACAATGTTTTTCAGTCAGTACCATCTCATTATAGACAATTACAGTATGACACTACATTGTCATGTATTGGCGTAGGTTCCCGTCCCTGCTTCATGAACATATGTACAAATAGAAAATGTTACAAATCTTATCCTCTTAATTTGTAGATGGGTACTAATTGGTTTCACCTGCCTCTGATTAGTGCTCTGCACGTTCACCTGCTGTTGAGCACCAATCAGAGAGCTATTTAGTCACGTTGCTCGCCACAGTCGGGGTGGCTTCATTCTGTCACGTTCAGCGTGAGGTCGGGTCGTGCAGAACAGTAATCAGAGGCAGGTGAAACCAATTAGTACCCATGGAAACCAAAAGAAAATCCCAAAGTGCACAAAACAGGAACTCAATGAGTCCAAAACTAACAGAACATACTAAACAAAACATGATCTGGATGACGGATCATGACAGTAGACACCTGACTAAAATGACAAAGTCATGCAATCTTCTTCCAGTGAAATCACATGTTCTAAATGTTATCAAGCGATGCCACTTATGAGGAAAACAACTTTATTTCAAAGTGCTCATGTCTGAACTTTCATCAGAGGCACTTGTGACCATTAGTGATTGCAGCACTCTCCAGCCCTGCTTTTAACAGTGCAAAGATGCCAGTATGACTTTGAGAAAGGGGACTGAGATTGTCAGTACCATGCATCTTGTGTAGGATAGGTTCCACTGATCAAACAGTTGAATGTGGTGGTACACCCAGCAGGTGGTTGACTCTCACAACCATCTGATGTCTTGACACCACAGAATGTCAACTGTGGGCCTTGTGTGACAGTATCAAACGAATCAGCGGCCGTGCGATGCAATTACATAGTGTTGCATGGAAAATCAGAGGAAGACTCTTGGAGGTTTATGGTCTGTCGAGTGAGAATCTTTTGTTACTTTTACAATAACGGTTCAATGGAGGACATAGCAGGACTTTTCAATGCTGCACTCAGTTTCAGCTGTTTGTAACGTTTATTGCTCCATATGTCTGCACGTTCAATGTATACCGTATTTCCTTGAATTGCCGCAGGGCATATAGTATGCGCCTGCCTTGAATTACTGCCGGGTCAAACTTGCTTCGCAAAATAATTAGCGCATGCTTTTTATTACCGCCGGGTCAAACTCGTGACGTCACGAGTGACACTTCCCCTGTCATCATTTTCAAAATGGAGGAGGTTGATTTCAATACCGGTAATTTGAAATCGCATAAAGGGAAGAAGATTAAGAGCTATTCAGTAGGATTTAAGGTCCAAGCTTACATCACACTCAATGTTTTACTGCATGCCTTTGGTAAGTGCCAGAGTGAGAAGAGGTTTTAAAATAATTAGTGCATGCTTACTTTTACTGCATTCTTTTGGTAAGCGCAGGAGTGAGAGGAGGTTTTAAATCAATCAGCGCCCCGGCAGCAATTCAAGGAAATACGGTACTTGTTTCAGTCATTTGTTTAGAATTATTGATTCATGTGTCTAAATGTTCAATGTACACTTATTTTAGTCTTTCATTTACAAATATTGGGGCAGCACGGTGGTAGAGGGGTTAGTGCATACGGAGGTCCTGAGTAGTCCTGGGTTCAATCCCAGGCTCGGGATCTTTCTGTGTGTAGTTTGCATGTTCTCCCCTTGACTGTGTGGGTTCCCTCCGGGTACTCCGGCTTCCTCCCACCTCCAAAGACATGCACCTAGGGACGGATTGGCGCAGTGGGAGAGTTGCCGTGCGCAACCGGAGGGTCCCTGGTTCAAATCCCACCTAGTACCAACCTCGTCACGTCCGTTGTGTCCTGAGCAAGACACTTCACCCTTGCTCCTGATGGGTGCTGGTTGGCGCCTTGCATGGCAGCTCCCTCCATCAGTGTGTGAATGTGTGTGTGAATGGGTAAATGTGGAAGTAGTGTCAAAGCGCTTTGAGTACCTTGAAGGTAGAAAAGCGCTATACAAGTACAACCCATTTATTTATATGTTGATTGGCAACACTAAATGGTTCCTAGTGTGTGAATGTTGTCTGTCTATCTGTGTTGGCCCTACGATGTGGTGGCAACTTGTCCAGGGTGTACCCAAATTCCGCCCGAATGCAGCTGAGATAGGCGCAGGCGACCCCCCGTAATCCCAAAAGGGATAAGCGGTAGAAAATAGATGGATGGGTTTTCAAATATGGATTCATGTGTCTACACGTTCAATGTACACCTTCTTTAGTCTTTTGTTTACAATTAAGTACAGAAAATGTGGACGTAATCTATCCATCCATCCATTGTCCCGTTTGGGGTCACAGGGGGCGCTGTAACCTATCTCAGCTGTATTCAGGCGGAAGGCGGTGTACACCCTGGACAAGTCGTGTGGACGTAATATGGATTTAAAATAATGCAACTGAAGTGACTTTGAGCTTTAGTTTAAGAAGTTTTACACTAACTGGAACTCAAACTATGGTACAGTTAATGCAGAGTACAGTGGAGCCTCTGTTGCCCAGACTGTCACACAAGTCTAACGTCTCCATCCCTCCATCCATCCATTTTTTACTGCTTACTGCCTTTGGAGTCGCGGGGTCGCTGGTGCCTATCTCAGCTACATTCAAGCGGAAGGTGGGGTACACCCTGGACAAGTCGCCACCTAATCGCAGGGCCAACACAGATAGACAACATTCACACTCACATTCACACACTAGGGACCATTTAGTGTTGCCAATCAATCAATCAATGTTTACTTATATAGCCCTAAATCACTAGCATCTCAAGGGCTGCACAAACCACAACACGAACCACTACGACATCCTAGGTAGGCCCACATAAGGGCAAGGAAAACTCACAGCCAGTGAGACGTCGGTGACAATGATGAATGTGAGAACCTTGGAGAGGACGAAAGCAATGGCTGTCGAGCGGGTCTAACATGATACTGTGAAAGTTCACTCCATAGTGGATCCAACACAGCCACGAGAGTCCAGTCCAAAGCGGAGCCAGAAGGAAACCATCCCAAGCGGAGGCGGATCAGCAGTGCAGAGATGTCCCAAGCCGATACACAGGCAAGCGGTCCATCCTGGGTCCCGGCTCTGGACGAGTGGTCCATCCATGGTCCCGACTCTGGACGGCCAGTAAATCATCCATGGCCATCGGACCGGACCCCCTCCACAAGGGAGAGTGGGACATAGGAGAAAAAGAAAAGTAACGGCAGATCAACTGGTCTAAAAAGGGAGTATATTTAAAGGCTAGAGTATACAAATGAGTTTTAAGGTGAGACTTAAATGCTTATACTGAGGTGGGATCTCGAACTGTTACCGGGAGGGCATTCCAGAGTACTGGAGCCCGAAATGAAAATGCTCTATAGCCCGCAGACTTTTTTTGGGCTTTGGGAATCACTAATAAGCCGGAGTCCATTGAATGCAGATTTCTTGCCGGGACATATGGTACAATACAATCGGCAAGATAGGATGGAGCTAGACCATGTAGTATTTCATACGTAAGTAGTAAAACATTAAAGTCACATCTTAAGTGCACAGGAAGCCAGTGCAGGTGAGCCAGTACAGGCGTAATGTGATCAAACTTTCTTGTTCTTGTCAAAAGTCTAGCAGCCGCATTTTCTACCAACTGTAATCTTTTAATGCTAGACATGGGGAGACCCGAAAATAATACGTTACAGTAATCGAGGCGAGACGTAACAAACGCATGGGTGATGATATCAGCGTCTTTAGTGGACAGAATGGAGCGAATTTTAGCGATATTACGGAGATGAAAGAAGGCCATTTTAGTAACGCTTTTAATGTGTGACTCAAAGGAGAGAGTTGGGTCGAAGATAATACCCAGATTCTTTACCGAGTCGCCTTGTTTAATTGTTTGGCTGTCAAATGTTAAAGTTGTATTATTAAATAGAGGTCGGTCTCTAGCAGGACCGATAATCAGCATTTCCGATTTTTTGGCGTTGAGTTGCAAAAAGTTAGCGGACATCCATTGTTTAATTTCATTAAGACACGCCTCCAGCTGACTACAATCCGGCGTGTTGGTCAGCTTTAGGGGCATGTAGAGTTGGGTGTCATCAGCATAACAGTGAAAGCTAACACCGTATTTGCGTATGATGTCACCCAGCGGCAGCATGTAGATGCTGAAGAGTGCAGGGCCAAGGACCGAACCCTGGGGAACTCCACACGTTACCTTAACGTAGTCCGAGGTCACACTGTTATGGGAGACACACTGCACCCTATCAGTAAGATAAGAGTTAAACCAAGACAGGGCTAAGTCTGACATACCAATTCGTGTTTTGATACGCTCTAATAAAATATTATGATCGACGGTATCGAAAGCAGCGCTAAGATCGAGGAGCAGCAATATAGATGACGCATCAGAATCCATCGTTAACAATAGATCATTAGTCATTTTTGCGAGGGCTGTCTCCGTAGAGTATTTGCTCTGAAACCAGATTGAAAGGTTTCACATAGATTGTTAGACGCTAAGTGTTCATTTAGTTGCTCTGCAACAATTTTTTTGAGGATTTTTTAAATAAAGGGAAGGTGAGACACTGGTCGGTAGTTTACCATGAGGTCAGGGTCGAGGTTAGGTCTTTTATGGAGAGGATGAATAAACGTTTTTTTGAATGCTAGGGGAACAGTGCCAGAGGAAAGTGATAAGTATGTAATATTGAGCACTGATGGACCTAATAATACAAAGAGCTCCTTGATAAGTTTCCCAGAAATTGGGTCAAGTAAACATGTTGTTTGTTTTATTCCATTTACACGTTATAACAATTCTTCTAATTTTATTTTCTCAAAACGAGTGAAACTATTTTGGAAGGCAGTATCCGCCGGATATACAGTCGTATCTGTGTTAATAGAACCCAGTGGTAGTTGGGATGCGTTGTCTTTAATCTCTTTCCTATTTACTTAAATTTTCTCATCAAAAAATTGCATAAAGTCATTTGCTGAGTGGGTGGAGCTACTGGAAGGAGTCCCTTCTTGGGTTAGCGATGCTACCGTACTAAACAAAAATGTATGATCGTTTTTATTAAGGCGGATGAGATTTGAGTAATATTTAACTTTAGCTAAGGTAAGCATGTGTTTATAAGTTATTAAACCATCACTCCATGCTTGATGGTGCACCTCAAGTTTGGTCGTGCGCCATTTGCGTTCCAGCTTTCTACATAATAATTTCTGAGCTCTAGTTTCTTCTGTAAACCACGGGGTATGCCTTTTAGAGACTTTTTTAACGTCAGCGGTGCTATACTATCAATGGTTTCGCGCAGGGCGTCGTTAAAGTTGTTAGTGAGGTTATCAAGAGAGCCCACATACTTTGGGAATGGTGCCATTACCGAGGGCAGTAGGTCAGCAACAGTTGTTGTTGTGGCCGTATTAATGTTGCGGCTGCTATAGCAGTTATTATTATTAGTTTGACGAACATGAGTCTGAACCTCGAATTTTATAAGGTAATGATCGGACAATACTTTAGTATACGGGAGTATCGTAACTTTGGAAACGGTGATACCCCTGACAAGCACTAGGTCTATTGTATTACCGTTGCGATGCGTGGGTTCATTTATTATTTGTGTAAGACCACAGCTATCAATTATAGTCTGGAGCGCTACGCACGGTGGGTCCGATTGGGTATTCATGTGGATATTAAAGTCCCCCATTATAATTATATTATCGGCGTGCGTCACGCGATCAGCAACGAACTTTTAGAATTCATTGATAAAGTCCGAATAGGGCCCTGGGGGGCGCTAGATAACAGTCAGGTGTAGAGGCAGGGGTGTGATGGACCTCATAGTAAGCACCTCAAATGATTTATATTTATTATTTATGTTAGGACTAAGGTTAAAGTTTTTGTTGTATATTAGTGCGACCCCCCCCCCCCCCCCCCACCCCTTTTAAGGGGACGGGCAATATGCGCATGTGTAAAGTTAGGAGGACATGCCTCATTTAGCGCAAAAAAGTTGTTTGGTTTAAGCCAGGTTTCGCTGAGACCGATGACGTTAAGAATGTTGTCTCTGATGATATCATTAACTAACAACGTTTTGGGAGACAATGATCCTATGTTTAAAAAACCTATATTATAGGTAGTGGGCTGTTTTAGGGAATTTTTGATCAAATTATCCGTAGTAGCAATATTAATGATGTTGTGTTTATTATGCCCAGTGCATTTAGTATAATTACGACCATATCTAGGAATTGATACGACGGGAATTTTCCGATTGTTTGTTTGTTGCTTTGATAAACTGAACGCATCATAGTTTGCCACCTCAGTAGAACGCATGTCCAACTTTGAAAAAATCAAAGCAGAAAAAACGTGTTCTAATTTAACTGACTCCTTACCCAGACCAGTAGTCTCGCATCTTCCATTTAAATCCGGCTTCAGGATGGAGGGAAGTGATGTTCTGTGAGGATTAGCCTTTAGCTTTGTTTTTAGCCCCGCCGGCATCCGCGTTTCCGATCACACCGCTGGCGTCTGCTCCGTAGACGGACCCCGCTGCTACTATACTCCGCTGCTTCACAGGCCGCTGGATGAAGCCGCCGAAGTATTCCCGTGCTAGTTAGCAGGTCTAGCAAGCACGCGTCTATCAGTCCAAAACGGCCCGATCTGTCCACATCCAGAAGTGTCTGGCGGTCGTAAGTGATCACGGAGTGACCACGATGTGAGCCAGCCATGAAGTTTGCAGAATTGTCCGGTATTTCTGCCAAATGTTCCATCTTAATCAAGAGCTCCGCGATGTCGCAGCCCGTCCGGGCGCCGCCATTTAGAGTGTTTGATTATCACATCACTCTAAAAGTAAAGACTATTAAGTTCACAAACATAAAGAGGGATCCTAGTGGGCCAGACCAATATTTCCTTATCTCTAAACTAAAACTGGGGAAATGCGTGGAGTGTTCTGGGCTTCAGTACAGTGTTGATCTCCTGAAGACATGATTTTATTTCTGAATTCCTTGAGAGAAAAAAATGCCTCGTTAGGCTTTGTGTATGTCATGTGTGGCTTCCTTGAGGGAAGCCAAGTTTACAGCTATGTTGTGACATGTTGTTATTATGCTGTTTGTTATGTTGCAGCTATTCAAAAAAGTTTTTTCAATTTGTTCTGGCCCAAAAAAAATTGGCACTTTGAAACATATCTTTGTCTTTGTGTGTTGTACGTAGACAACATTGCTTAACAGAAGTCAGTGATTCAAGGGCATGTCAAGTTGATCAACAGATTTTACTATTCTCCAGTGCACTAACAGTACTGAAATGAAGGCTAAAAGGGCATTAATGGGAACCATAAAAAAAAAAAAGAACTAACTAACCATTACTTTTTGGTGTGAGTAACTGAGTCAGTAACTGAGTTACTTTTGAAATAAAGTAACTAGTAACTGTAACTAGTCACTGGTTTTTAGTAACTAACCCAACACTGATTATTATTATAAACAACTATTGGTACAACAGTGGACACTCGGTACACAGTGCAGTTCCACAATGTATTGCCAACAGCAATTAGAGTGATGGGCATATTTTTAGATTGATCTTGAGCTTTCCTTTTTTTAGGTACTCAAACTATTTCCAAAGCAATGATTTCAGCCTGGTTTGTCAGTGTGACATTGTGCTCCACTGCAAACATGCAAGCCATCATCATTATCATTATCAGACACACAGGGAGCCAGAATGCACATCATTACATCCCTCTTTTCTTCCCCAAGGACACTGGAAAACAAAGAAGTGAAAACCAAAATATCATCACAGATAATGTAAGCAGGAATACACTCGAGAAGAGATGAGAAATGGCAGTGTGTGTTTGAAGAGAGAGCTGAGTAGCGGTTTGAAGAAATATGTATTAGTGCCCCAAAAAACGTCATACTGTGTTTGCCTTAATGAACCAATGCTATCCTGTGATGGCTCCGAATTACAGCCCTCACATGTTCCTTCTATGATAAGTATCTACAAATAATAAAAACACTTTCCATCAGCATTGCAGAAACTGAACTCAAAGCAACATTAATTATCTAAAGTCCAAATCAAATATCCATACATTTCACTAACAATATCTTATTACGAGACAGATGAGGTGGTTCGGCATCTGGTCATGATGCAACCTGAATGCCTCCCGAGGGAGGTGTTTAGGGCACGTCCAACCGGTAGGAGGCCACGGGGAAGACCCAGGACACGTTCGGAAGACTATGTCTCCCGGCTGGCCTGGGAACGCCTCGGGATCCCCCGGGAAGAGCTACACGAAGTGGCTGGGTAGAGGGAAGTCTGGGCTTCCCTGCTTAGGCTGCTGCCCACGCGACCCGACCTCGGATAAGCGGAAGAAGATGGATGGATGGATGGATCTTATTAGATGAGACATTGTTGCTTATTTATGCAAGCAAGTTTAAGTTGTATTAGCTAAATAAGAAAATTACTTATGAAAAGAACAAAACAATAGTATGTGTAGTGTAATTGTACTCTCATTATAATGAAATTATCGTCCGTGCTTTTGCTGTCTAATGTTGACAATGGTGTAGTTGTTCATGTGCGTGCATGTAAGTTTTAATGTGTAAGTGCAAAGTATACACACTAGGGATGTGAATCTTACAACAACTCATGATTTGATTCGATTAACAATTGATTCTTTATTCCAAATAGTTCTTGCAATTTATTATTTGTGTCACGACGGGGGGGGGGGGGGTCGCAGCTTGCTGCGAGGTTTGTTCTTCCAGGATGCAAACGGATCACTCCGGACAGGATTTGCAGGTAGGAACATATTTTCATCTTCTCAAGCAATCTTGGCAGGGCATGAGGTAAACAAAAAGCATAAACTATGGCGTGGAACAAACACGAAACTGTGGCATGAAACAAACACGACTTACTTGGCGAGGCATGAGGTAAACACTTAGCAAAAACTATAGAATTGCATGAAACAAACAATGACGCCAGGCTGACTGACTGGAAAAGACAGGCTTAAATAAAGTATCTTGATTAGAGCCAGGTGAGCGTCCCGAACACCAGCGGCAGGTGAAGATCATAAGTAGCCTGTGACGATTGCGAGGCATCGTAATGTGGGTTCGTTCTCTCGTGGATGCAATCGGGCTCGGACACAGCATGAAGGTAAGAAATAATGATTTATTTAAAATACAAAAAGGCTATGAACAGAAAAACTTGCACGGGGCACAAAAGGCAAAACAAAACTACTAGCATGGGAGCTAGAGGAGCAAAGGCTTAGTGCGGAGGCTAGAAAGTACAGATCAGGAATCAGAGTTGTTACACAAACTAGGAAGCAAGATCGAATGAACGAAGGAGGCAGGCTTAAATCAGGACAGTAATTACAAAAACATGTGTGCATCAGGAAACAAGTGGCAGGTGAAACTAATAAGTAACTATGGTGACAGAACCAACAAGGAAGAGCAACCAGGAACTAAGGCAAACATTAACAGAACATAACACAAAAAAGACTCAAAACCTGTACATAATATTATTCAGGCAGCGGATCATAACATAGCCGTGACAACCAAACCAAACTCAGGTGTCAAACAGGAACTAAAAGAGTCCAAAACTAACAGAACATAACAAAAACATGATCCAGACCACGGATCATGACAATTTGGTCTAAAAATGATAATACATCCTTTTCAAATCAGGTCACAGGTTGGCTGATGACATATATAGTGATTAGCGCTAAGGCGGCCTAAAAAGGATGTATTTTTAAATATGGATTCTATTTTTAATCGATTTTTGAAAGTTAAATGGTAAATGGGTTACACTCGTATAGCGCTTTTCTACCTTCAAGGTACTCAAAGCGTTTTGACACTATTTCCACATTCACCCATTCACACACTGATGGCGGGAGCTGCCATGCAAGGCCCTGACTACGACCCATCAGGAGCAAGAATGACGTGTCTTGCTCAAGGACACAACAGACATGACTAGGTTGGTAGAAGCTGGGGATTGAACCAGAAACCCTCAGGTTGCTGGCATTGCCACTCTCCCAACTGTGCCACACCAAAATGTATTTCGATACTTTTCTAAATAAAGGGGACTGCAAAAATTTGCATTATTGGCTTTATTTTAACAAATAAATCTTACAGTTCATTAAACATATGTTTCTTAATCCAACAGAAGAACAATTATGGCCTTAAATAAAGTAGAACACATAAAAGACAACTTTTTTTTTGTAATAGTAAGTAAGCAAACAAAGGGTCCTAATTAGTCTGCTGACATATGCAGTAACATATTTTGACAAAATTATAAAGGACAAGCTGTAAAAATGTATTATTAATCCACTTGTTTATTTACTTTTAATATCTGCTTATTTTCTGTTTCAACATGTTTTATCTACACTTCTGTTAAAATGTAATAATGTAATACATCTCTCTCTCTCTCTATATATATATATATATATATATATATATATGTATACATATATATATATATATATATATATATGTATGTATATATATATACATATATATATATAGTACTTTATTGATTCCCTCATATACACATATATATTTATATATGTATATATGTATATATATATGTGTATATATATACACATTTATATTTATATAAATATATGTGTGTGTGTATGTATGTATTAATGTATGTGTATATATACATATATATATATATATATATATATATATATATGTATGTGTGTGTATGTATGTATGTGTATATATATATATATATATATATATATATATATATATATATATATATATATATATATATATATATCGTAGCCCTAACTCTTCCGGGCTACAATATACACCCCAACCCCACATCCTATTGCAGCCCGGAAGAGTTAGGGCTGCATTAGATTCTGGGTATTTTTTATGTTGTGTTTATGTTGTGTTACGGTGGGGATGTTCTCCCAAAATCTGTTTGTCATTCTTGTTTGGTGTGGGTTCACCGTGTTGCTCATATTTGTAAAAGTGATAAAGTTGTTTATACGGCCACCCTCAGTGTGACCTGTATGGCTGTTGATTATGTATGCCTTGCAGTCACTTCCGTGGGTCTGCAGAAGCCTTATACATTATGTGACTGGGCTGGCACACTGTTTGTATGGTGGAAAAGCAGACACCAAAGGCAGTGCCATCACGGTACGCCCTTAATATAGTTGTCCGAGTGAAAACCGGGAGAATGATTGCCCCAGGTGATTTCCGGGAGGGACACTAATATTTGGGTGTTTCCCGGAAAGATCGCGAGAAGGTGAATTCATTAAAAAGTGCATGTTAGATTTTTTAAAGAAATCTTATCTCGCGGTTCATCCATCCATCCATCCATTTTCTACCGCTTATTCCCTTTTTGGGGTCGCGGGGGGCGCTGGCGCCTATCTCAGCTACAATCGGGCGGAAGGCGGGGTACACCCTGGACAAGTCGCCACCTCATCGCGGGGCCAACACAGATTGACAGGTTCAGTCTCACCCAATTTCTGCATCCAGTGGTCCCCAGGTAAGTTGAGTTTGAGAACCCTGAAGTAGATGCTGAAGAGTGCAGGGCCAAAAACCGAACCCTGGGGAACTCCACACTCCACACAAATAGCTGTCAAAGTATACCAACTTGTCGGAATACCTACTCAGAGTTCTTCTGTACAGGTGTGATGCATAATTTATGCTTTTTTGATGCTGTCCCGGCAAGCCACTGGTTTACCTGTGTCTAACTTGGACATTTGTGCTTTCAGACCATATGCCTGTGATATTTGAGGCCAGTTTTTGCCGCTTGACAGCTGGAGTTTTCCACCCTCAGTTTAATATTGCTTTTAACCAGGTTTATTTTTACCTTCTGACTCTGTTTTTTCTGACACCGAGAAACATTGTTTGACTCCACCTATGAGACAGCTTTGAACTCAGTGGCTCTAAAAATCAAAAAGGCTAAATTTAAATCAGAACCCTGGTTCAATGGTAGAACCCGTGCAATCAGAGGTGAGTGCCGCAAAGCTGAAAACAGGTGGAAGAAGGACAAGCTTCAGGTGTCACTCCACATTTTAAAGGACTGTTGGCATCGATATCAGAGCAAAGTAAAAGAGGCAAAAAGAGAACATTTGGCAAGCATTATTGCCTCGAATAGTCTTGACACTCCTCTTTTATTCAAAACCAATGACTGTTCTAAATGCCACTCAGCCTACATGTTTGGAACCCTTTGAATTGTGCAATGCCTTTTTAGAGTATTTTATTGATAAGACTGCCACAACAAGGACTCTCATTTCTGTTCCGGCCTCTGACCCTAATGTCCTTTTTAACTAGTCTGCTGTTTTTAATCAGTCTGAGCAAGTGACTCTGTGGCAGTTATACAAATGAATTAATCACATGAAGCCCTCAGGTCCCCTCCATGATGCTGTCCCTCCTCCATTTTTTAAAATAAGTTTTTTCTTGCATAGGGCATCCTGTTCTTAACATTTTAAATAGCAGTCTGTCTTCTTGGTGTGGTTCCTACCAGTTTTAAACACACCCTGGTTTAACCGGTTTTAAAGAAACCTGGTGTGGACAGTTTAGTTTTAGTCATTTTAGACCCATTTTTAAGCTGCCTTTCTTCTCAAAGATCTCGGAAAAAATTCTTTTTACCCAGTTAAACACTTTTTAGAGGACTGTGATATTTTAGAAGTCTTATAGTCAGGGTTTAAACCAGGGGCGTCACTAGACCTAATACTTTACTGGGGCACAAATAATTCATGTGAGCATGCAAAGCACGCAAGCAAAAACATTTTTTAGCACTTATTGATCATAAAAAATACATAAATAGTGCTTTAAACTATGAAATCATATCAGATTATGTTGTATGGATCTTTGATTAACCACCTGAAATTAACTAATGCATTTGACCTACTTGTGCACTTTTTTACTCCAGACTTCTAAACTGCTACTGGTAAAAGCAAAAAGGAAGAGCAATGAATCTTTTTGAAATATTTATTGCAGTAATCATCTGGAAATGTAACATCTACAAAAGTAAAACAAAAAATAAAGCACCCCTACATCTCTGGGTTCTTTTATATTATTTAATTTCCATTTATGGCAATGTGGCGAATTCTATTTCAAATACACAAAACTATAAAATATACACAAAACAATAAAGCCACAGTAGTAGAATAAATGAACGACAGTTGTGTGTCTGTTAAGGAAATCATTTTCTGAGAAGTAAACAGTAACGTCTCGTTTTCATTTTTGCAAAGTGGTCAATCACTCTGAACAGACATGGAAATATTACAGTAACTGTTATACAGTTGACCAGTGGTTCCCAACTGGTGGGCCGTGACATAAAAGTGGATTGTGTGTCATTTTCAGTGAGTCGCAGTCAGATGTGTGCAAGAAAAAAAAAAAAAGTTTAGGGAGAAAAAAAATCAAATTGTGGCAACAAAACCAGATATTTTTAGCCATTTTCTAGTGAATATTAGGAAAACCGACTAACAAGTTGGAGGAGGACTCAGGACCGACATGGAAATATATATTTTTTAAATCTAAAATGGGCAACAAAACCCGATATTTTCAGCCATCTTTCTGAAAACAAATACAGAAATGTTACTATTTTTTCTGGAAACAAAACCAGATGCTTTAGCTGTAGCCATTTTTCTGGTGACAAAACAAGATTATTTTAGTCAAAGTCACACCGATTAACAAGACAAGTCTACTGTGCTGTTTTTCTGTGAAATAAACTTGAATGATTTAAAAATTTGGCTCACGACTTGATGATATGGAAAAATGTTTTTCTTCCTGAAGATAAACCATTTGAGAAGCACTCAACTCACACATGCTTACTCCAAATCATCATTGATGCAGAACCAGCAGACAATAACCAACATTATGTTTCATATTGATTGGAAATTCCCCCGACAGCTCGTACAGCAGATGAATATGTTTGTCTTGATACAAGGAATAACGTTAGCTAACTTAGCATCAACTTAAGACAATGATGTTGCCTAGCTAGCTAGGACTTCACTTACATCTCTCATTCCTGCTGCTTTTTCTCTGCTGCAGGCAAATAACGTTCTTAAATCCATCCAGGAGTTACAGTTTGAGTCAAATCAAAATCAAAATAATGTAATTAACAAATTGTTGTTGGCTAACGTTACCTACCTCACGCAGTGATTTGCATCCTCTCTCTCTCTCTCTCAATGGAAGTCTCGATCCACACGTGAATAAATTACCATATTAATTAGCCATGTGCTCATTGGTGGAGTGAATACAGTAGCAAACAATTACCATACTAAGTAGTATTTGCGCTGTTGTCTGTAGCCGAGCTAAATTTAATTTAATTAAATTTTTAATTTTTGGTAATTTATTCACATAATTTTATTTCACATAATTTTATTTCACATCATTTTCTGTTGTGAACTTCCCCAAAAATGTCTGTCATTGTAAATAGGTTCCACCCTATTGTTTTCTATTACATACATTTTTGTTTCCCTGGGGGGTGATTTTGCGTTGCACCTGTGTGACCAGCTTCAGTGAGCACTGACTCCTGCAGCTGGTAAGTCATGTTTATGTCTCTCTCCTTTTTATTTTTTTATAAACTTTTTGCCTGTCACTTTTAAAGTATTTTCAAAGTGAACACTGTTTGTGGCATGCTGTTAAGCATGCGGGTTAAATTCCCGAATTTTCGTTTTATTAAAGTGTTGTAAAAAACTGACTTATTTGCTAAATGATGCGTGGATTAGCTTAATGCTAGCAGCAGTTGCTGCGGGGTTTCCTGGCCTCGTGAGTTTGTGCACGGGTCGGGGGTACTCGGCTGCGTCTGTGTGGACATCTTGTGTGCTCCTGTGCCATTAACGTGTGTGTGTTTTTTTTTCTTTTTCTTTATTCTGTAGTGGAGAGAGATACTGTGGACTGTATGTGACGCCCTTTTCTTTTTGTCCCTATGAAAAAGCTGGTGAATAAATCCTCCTCAACTCGAATCCTGTGGTTCATCACGAAAAAAAGACACAACACAGAACACTGACTGTTACAAAATGGTGCCGTGACCCGGATTCTTCTGATCAGCTGCTGCAGATCGCCGAGGTTATACTGTGAGCAAGTAAGCGTATCGTACAGCAATCAGAAAGGATCCGTTGATCGTTGAGACGTTTGATAAAAAGTGATTTTGTTTTGCTGTGGCTGTGTTTTTCCACAATATATCATTACGTTTCCTCACATACAGTGTCTCTATACCACATGTCTCTGTATAGTTAAATTTTATTTCAACGTCATATTCTTACTGTTATAGTCATTGTGTTTGAAATATAATGGATTTTACACCATTTGGGAGGGGTAGAGGGTGGGTGCAAGCAGGTACTGCAGCGCAAGCTAGGCAGCCAGGCTTTAGCAGCCCTGATGGCACCCCTGTAGCAAGGCAAATGTTTTCCACTCCCTCCGCTGCTAATAATGACACCTTGGCACAATTGCGTGACCTTTTGGGGGAGTTGGGAACCCACATCGGTGACACTGTTGTTAGCCGGATATTAGCCAACCAAACACCTTCCCCCACACTTAGTTGCCCACACCCCATGACTCCACCCCCGCTCGAGCCCATACCTTCCCCAGCTGATTTGTCTCGACTGAACATTATGGTAAATGCAGCTGTCAAGGAACCGGTGATGTATAGGGGGGATGGTTCAGACAAATACTCCGTACAAGAGTGGATAGATACGATGGACGCTTACCTGCATAAAAAGAATTGTCCGACTACAGAGCAGGCGGGTGAAATCCTCAGTCATCTTTTGGGACGAGCTAAGAGTATCGTTAAGGTGGGGCTGAAGAGTAGTGGTGATATAAACACACACCCTGAAGTGGTATACGATATACTCAGAAGATACTTCAGTGACTCTCCCATGTCTGGCCTACCGATGGCTGATTTCTATTCTACACAGCCTGACGCAAATGAGAACCCAGTTGATTACTGGGTTCGGCTCAATACAGCAGCCGAGCACGCTGACCAGCATCTGCGGAAAAGTGGAGAAAAAATGGAGAACATGTCAGCGCAAATTGCTATGATGTTCATCAGGAACTGCCCCAACCCCGAACTCTCCAGTGTGTTCCGATGTAAGCCTATCAGCAAATGGTCAGCCGTGGAGGTGCAAGAAGCTATCGATGAGCACCAGAGGGAGCATCAGGCAAGGAAGAGGGCCATGAGAGCAGAAAAGTTCAAAATGGTGACAGCAGCTACCACTACCTGTCAACCTGTAGTTGAGGAGCTGACGGCAATGAGGGTGGGTGTTCAAGAACCTTCTACACAGACAAAGGTGAGTGCAGTCACCACTTCAGAAGCAGGGGCTTTAGAACGAGTACTAAGCATGTTAGAAGGCGTTTTGGCCAGAGCAGCCTCCCCGGTCCAACAGCCGACCCAGTGGACACGCCCCACTTCTTGCCGTGTATGTGGTGACAAAACTCACATCACACGTGAACACTGCATGAAAGAGAAGAGGTGCTTTGGGTGCTTGGAACCTGGCCACACAAGGAGAGATTGCCAATGGGCCGCTCCACGCCAAACCCAAGCAGAGAACCACACACCCAACCAGGGAAACTGAGTCGCTCACACTGTGGAGGGCAAAGTGTGAGTACGTCATGTCAGACCCTCAAAACTGAAGAAGACATACATGCAATATATGAGAAGAGCTGCAAGACTGCACCGAATGGTAGTGTCATGATTTTCCAGAATATACACAAACTTGAGAAGGCAGATGATTTATTCTACACTGATGTGCTGGTGAATGACCAAGTTGCACTGTATGCCATGCTAGACACTGGTTCAATGGCTTGTACGATGAGTAAAGAAGCAGAAGAGGAGCTCCACAAGGCAGGGATGCTGTCAGAGGGTGCCCAGTCCATCAAAGACATTTTTCTGGTGGGTTGTGGTGGTGTGCATGTGCAACCCAAGTGCATTCACCAGTTAAAGTTGAAAATCTACGGACAAGAAGCAATCGTGCCCACATTAGTTTGTGCAAGGCCAGCGTGACCAAATGATAGTAGGTACCAATTTGCTGAAACACTTGCTACGCCAATTCAAACAAGATCCCAGCTATTGGCGCGTGATGAGTAAAGCTGACTCTACTGGTGAACCAGGCATCGAACAGTTTTTGAGCATGCTCTCGGGCATAACAAGATGGAAAGGTGACATTATCCCAGACGTCATTGGAACTGTGAAGCTTACTAATGCTGTGACACTGGTACCAAAACAGGAGCACATAGTGTGGGGAAAACTTCCTGGAAAGGCTCCTATCTCCGAGGGAAGTACCATACTGGTGGAACCGGCAAAATCCCACTCCAACCGGAAGAGCATCATGGTAGGAAGAACTGTGGCAGCAATGAGCGGAGACAGGTGGGTTCCTGTGAAGGTCGTGAACCCAAGTGATAAACCTGTAACACTGAGGAGGAACATGAAGTTAGCTGATGTTTCACCATGTGTGGCACTTGAAGACTTTGAGCTTGGAGTGGACTGTGTCGCCAACACAGAGCTAAAAGCACAAGGCCAAAGCGTAAGAGCAGACCCTGACCATGTGCCTGACACCTCTGTAAATCTCACCCTTCAGGATAAGCTTGCTAATCTTGGGTTGGACGACATAGACATCTACTCATGTGAAGTGTCCCCTTATTGGAAGAGTCAACTTGTGGAACTCATACAGAGGCATGATGATGTGTTCTCCAAGAACAAACTGGATTGTGGCCTAGCCAAAGACTTCGTCCACAGGATCCATCTGACCGATGAGCGCCCTTTTCGACTAGCATACCGCCGTGTCCCACCAAGCCAATACCAGAAACTAAGAGAGGTCCTTTCTGAGATGGAGGAGAAGAACATCATACGCAAGTCATCAAGTGAGTGGGCCTCGCCATTAGTACTGGTTTGGAATAATAATGGGGAACTGCGCATCTGTGTGGACTACAGGTGGCTTAATGCACGCACTGTGAAGGATGCCCATCCAGTATCTCACCAAGCTGACTGTTTGGCTGCGCTAGGGGGAAATGCCATATTCAGCGCCATGGACTTGACATCGGGGTTCTACAATGTCCCCATGCACGAACAGGACAAGAAGTTCACTGCCTTCACTACACCAGTAGGCCTCCATGAATTCAACCGACTACCCCAAGGCCTGTGTAACAGCCCAGCAAGTTTCATGCGCCTCATGATGAGTGTCTTCGGAGACCAAAACTTCTTGACCCTGCTGTGCTACCTCGACGATGTTTTGGTCTTTGCCCCAAATGAAGACGAAGCCCTCAAAAGACTCGAAATGGTCTTCAAGCGGTTGAAAGGACATGGGCTTAAGTTGGCCCCGAAGAAGTGTCATTTCCTCCGGCGAAGTGTCAAGTTCTTGGGCCATATCATTGATGAGAATGGGGTTTCGACAGACTCTGAAAAGATACAAGTCATCACAGACATGAGCGAAGCGGACTTGATGATGGAAGATGGAATCACACCTTCAGCAAAAAAGATTAAGTCTTTTCTTGGTATGGTAATGTATTACCAGAGATTCATACAAAACTGTTCCAGTATGGCGAAGCCCTTGTTCTCTCTGACCGCCGCTGCGACTGGAAAGGCCAACGCAAAACGGGCTTCTCACTTTAAAAAGCTCAGCCCAGGTGATTGGGCTCAAGAACAGAGTGATGCATTCAACCAACTAAAGGCTGCTCTTTTGAACTCAGTTGTGTTGGCCCACCCAGACTTTGGTCGCCCTTTCATCCTCTCAACCGACGCTTCATTGGACGGATTGGGCGCTGTCCTCTCTCAAGTCCCTGAAGGAGGGAGCAAAGCACGTCCCATCGCCTTTGCAAGCAAAGCCCTGAGTCGCTCACAAACCAAGTATCCAGCCCATCGTTTGGAGTTCCTCGCTCTCAAGTGGTCAGTGTGTGACAAATTCAGCCATTGGCTGAAGGGACACTCCTTCACTGTTTGGACTGATAATAACCCGCTGACCTACATCCTCACAAAGCCGAAGTTGGATGCTTGTGAACAGCGGTGGGTGTCGAAGTTGGCTCCATACGACTTCAGTATCCAATATATCCCAGGCAGTAAGAACATCGTTGCAGATGCCTTGAGCAGGCAACCCTTCATCAAGCCACGGGTCAGCGAGAGACTTATAGCAGAGCCATATAAAGCTCTGCTCGAGGAAGCGCAACATATCCCGGATGACAGGATACAGGATGTGTTTCGGCTGAGCACCAACTGCCAAGAGGTAAAACTGGGCGGGTCTGAAGTGGCATGCAGTTCAATGAGTAGTGAAGAAGTGACGGCAGTCCTGGATGGTCAGATTGGGTGGGGTGAGGGACCCAAAGGGAGAGTGATCTCCTGGCTGGCAAATGATGTACACAAGATTGTTCCACCTGGGGAAAGTGTCTTACCTGTCTTCTCCCTTAAAGAACTTCAAGACAAGCGACAGGAAGATACTATACTGGCAAGAGTCATCCACTATGTGGCACGTGGCAGGAGGCCATCAAGAAGAGAAAGAGTTAAAGAGCCTCTCAAAGTCCAGAAGACTCTAAAGCAGTGGGAAAA
Organism: Nerophis ophidion; assembly: GCF_033978795.1. Taxonomy (NCBI): domain Eukaryota; kingdom Metazoa; phylum Chordata; class Actinopteri; order Syngnathiformes; family Syngnathidae; genus Nerophis; species Nerophis ophidion. The sequence goes on from NC_084627.1 coordinate 25,219,227, forward strand.
GCTTAAGATGTTGGATGGCATCCTATATAGAGTGAGCAAAGATTCACTAACTGGGAGGAGGCGGTACCAGTATGTTGTGGCTGCATCACTGGCCAAGCAGGCTCTGCAGGGTGTCCATGATGAGGCTGGGCATCAGGGACAGCATAGGACTCTATACCTGGCGAGACAGAGGTTCTTCTGGATTGACATGGAACGAGATGTCCGTGAATATGTCAAGTCGTGTAAGCGCTGTGTGGTGAGCAAGACACCAGAACCCGAAGGGAGAGCGCCTCTCGAGAGCATCAAAACAACAAGCCCTCTCGAGATGGTCTGCATTGACTTTTGGTCAGCTGAAATCCCAAATGGAAATACTGTGGATGTCCTGGTCATCACTGACCACTTCACAAAAATGGCTCACGCTTTTCCATGTCATGATCAGTCAGCAAAAGCAGGTTGCTCGTCAACTCTGGGATCGATACTTCTGTGTCTACGGCTTTCCAGAGAGAATTCATTCCGACCAAGGAGCCAACTTTGAGAGCCAGTTGATCCGAGAGTTGCTGCTGATCTCTGGGGTAAAGAAGTCAAGGACAACGGCCTATCACCCCATAGGAAACGGTGTAGTTGAACGATTCAACCGGACATTGGTAAGCATGATCAGAGCTCTCCCTCCAAGAGCCAAGCAAAACTGGCCCCAAATGTTGCAGACATTGACTTTCGCCTACAACTGCACCGCCCATGAGTCGACGGGTTATGCCCCGTTCTATCTAATGTACGGAATAATTCCCAGACTCCCAGTTGACGTAATGTTCCACAATGTGGAGAGGGACTGTGACATTGTCGACTATGATAAATATGTCTTCAAACTGAGGGAAGAGTTAAAAGAGGCATTATCATCTGCCCAGGCAAATGCTGTCTCCAGTCAGCGTCATCAGACTGAACTATACAACAAAAGGACCAAAGGTCATGACATCGCTGAGGGAGACCAAGTACTTTTGTCAAACAAATGTGAAAGGGCACGCAAGAAGTTGTCGGACAAATGGGAGTCCGTTCCGTATGTGGTTGTCTCAAGAGACCCAAGGTGTCATACCTACCGGATAAGGAACACTTGCAGTGGTCATGAAAAAGTCGTCCATCGCAACCGCCTCTTGTTTACCAACTTTCTTCCGCTTAAGTTGGAGAATGAAGAGGATGTTGAATCATCATTCACTGAGTCATCTGAGTCAAGGCCTGATGAGACACAAAGTCGGGTTTCGGATGTGGTGACGGGAGATGTCACAGAAGACCGAACAGCCAATTGGGTTCTGGACAGTGCTTCTGCCAATTCGCCATCAGAATGTCTAGATGCTGATGAGGAGCTTGAAGAACCTGATCTGGATGAAAGTGTCAGCCAGAGGCCAATGAGTGTGTCAAGCATGATTGATGGGACAGGCCATGGTGACGACGCCCCAAGCACAGGGATCATTGTAGTCTCCCGTATAAGAACAAGGGTGGGTAGGCTGGTGAAACCTGTAGATAGGCTAATTCAGAACATGACCCAGAAGAAAATACCTGTTTGAGTTACAAACGTCTGTAAACCATCAAGTACCATAAGATAGTTGTTTAATCCAATGTTTGGGGTTGAACATGTATTACAGTAGCAGTGATAAATATTAGGTACTCCTTGTCATGTAAAAGGTATATTTTTTTATTACCTTTGTAAAGTAATGTGTAAGGTGGTGTAAAAGGCACCTCTTTTTGCAAGTGTACCCAGGAGGGTTGCACAGCCCTCCTCGGCCATTTTCTCAGTGATGTGAGTAACTAATAAGTTGCATAACATGAATGTATTAGAGTACTCTGCTTAGTCTTGAAGTATTTTGGTGAAGTTCAGAGGGGAGTATGTAGCCGAGCTAAATTTAATTTAATTTAATTTTAAATTTTTGGTAATTTATTCACATAATTTTATTTCACATCATTTTCTGTTGTGAACTTCCCCAAAAGTGTCTGTCATTGTAAATAGGTTCCGCCCTATAGTTTTCTATTACATACCTTTTTGTTTCCCTGGGGGGTGATTTGGCGTTGCACCTGTGTGACCAGCTTCAGTGAGCACTGACTCCTGCAGCTGGTAAGTCATGTTTATGTCTCTCTCCTTTTTATTTTTTTTTAACTTTTTGCCTGTCACTTTTAAAGTATTTTCAAAGTGAACACTGTTTGTGGCATGCTGTTAAGCATGCGGGTTAAATTCCCGAATTTTCGTTTTATTAAAGTGTTGTAAAAAACGGACTTATTTGCTAAAAATGCGTGGATTAGCTTAATGCTAGCAGCAGTTGCTGCGGGGTTTCCTGGCCTCGTGAGTTTGTGCACGGGTTGGGGGTACTTGGCTGCGTCTGTGTGGACATCTTGTGTGCTGCTGTGCCATTAATGTGTGTGTGTTTTTTTTTCTTTTTCTTTATTCTGTAGTGGAGAGAGATACTGTGGACTGTATGTGACGCCCTTTTCTTTTTGTCCCTATGAAAAAGCTGGTGAATAAATCCTCCTCAACTCGAATCCTGTGGTTCATCACGAAAAAAAGACACAACGCAGAACACTGACTGTTACGTGGACTTAAAACTCTGACGCGTTTTTTTTTTATTGGTGAAATGTTTACTGGGGCACTGCAGATCAACAGTGGGGCACGTGCCCCAGTGAAATATGTCTGGCGACGCCCCTGGTTTAAACCCCGTATTTTTATTGTTATGCTAATTACACACAAATTAATTTTCTGTTAAATAAATATCATTCCTCTTGAATGTAGGCACTACTTGCTTGTCTTGATGACAACAAGGCCTGGATGGCCCTACGTGTCTTAAATTTCAATGAAAAGAAGACCGAAGTAATAGCGTTTGGACCTAGTAGTACCTGTTGACTTTGGCCCCCTGGCGTTGCACGTTAAGCCCACGGTCACCAACCTGGGCTTTCATATTGATAATGATTTTAAATTGGACCCTCAGTTTGGCACAATGGTAAAAGCCACCTTTTTTCCTTTACGTTAGCTGGCCAAGGTTAAAAACCTTCTTTCCAGGCAACCGTATGAGACAGTAACCAATGCTTTTATCACATCTCGGCTGGATTACTGTAACTCTTTGTATTTTGGAATGAGTCAATCCTTCCTCTCACGTCAGCAGCTGGTCCACAAAGTGGCTGTCCGACCTTCAACAAGCACAAGAAAAAGATTACTCCGGTTTTGTCCTCACTTCACTGGCTGTCTGTGTCTTTTAGAGTCCATTTAAAATAATTTCATTCGTTTTTATATCCCTCAGGTCAGTTGATCAGCTTCTCCTGGTGGTACCCAAATCAAAGTGCAAGCTTAGAGAGGACAGGGCCATCTCTGTTGGGGGCCCAAACTGGAACAATCTCTCCCTCCATGTGAGAAAGGCCCCTTCTTTGGCTACTTTGAAGACCCTTCTTAAAACACATTTTTACTCATTGGCTTTTAACCCAGCATGAGACTTTGAACTGTTTAAACTGTTGTTAACTTTTTAATTGCTTTTTATCTAATAGGAAATTTTTCCATTTAATCTACCATCCTCGCCACATAGTCTTTCTTGGCGTTACGAGCAGGATCGGGTTCTGAGAGCACCTGCATTGATCAAGGAAGCACATACAAATGATGATGCCTGTGTACCCTGGTGTCCCATGGCTGTCAGAGTTTAAAGGCCCCAATGATGATTTGAAGTAGACAAACTGCAAAGAGTGAATGCTAGGTTTTGTAAGATGCTAGCTACCTCTCAGTCAGCTTTAAAATAGCCGTCCCTGCCACTGAGGTCTGAGTGGCAGGGGTTGGTACTACACCGGAGGGAACTAGGGCCACAGAGGCATTTATTGGAAACTGTCCAACAATTGCAGTGCAGATCGAAGGAGTGGAGCTATCGGGGCTATTGGACACGGGGTCTAAGGTAACCCTATTGCAAGGGTCTCTTCAGGTAGCATTTCATCCAGGCTAAGCTTGGGATAGCCACAGGAGTTTTTAAGTTGTGGGCGGCTAATGGCCTCAACCTGGTAGTCGAAGACCTAAAGATACCAGGACGAGGTATCGTAAAATAAGAGCACTACACACACCCACTCATCATTGGAATGAATGTTGTAACTGCATGTTTGAACGCTCTATTTAAATGCCCCGAGGAGTCGGGCTTCTCCCCACAGAAGCTACAGAACCAGTGAGTTTGGAGGGACGCCTTTGCCACATGCCAACGCATTGAGGTTACTATGGAAGAGGATGGCCTGCTGGAATGTGTGCAGCCGGGTGGCCGACGCATCATCAAAGTCCCCCCAATAAGCGAGGTGCTGGTGTGGGGACGGGCCTGAATGGGCCTGGAAGGAACTGACTACTGTGCCCTGATGGAAGCCCTGCAGGGTACCAATGTGGGAATGGCCAGGACGCTAGCAGTGAAGCTTGGCTGCCTGTACCACATGGATGAAGCTGATGTGCACAGACCTCAGGATCTGAACCCATCAATGAAGGATGACTGTGTTGTTGAAGTGGCATTTGTGGATATGACGGCTGTCCAGGAAGGACAGGAGCTGCCAAAAGAGGTGAGCGATCTCAATATTAGATCTGATCTGTCCGACAAGCAACAGGAAAAGCTACTCAGCAGTTCGGCAGTTCATAATTCTTCCACTTTATTTAACCCACAACCCTCTTCACATACACCTGAAAAAATTAAAATTGTTATTTAGTTTAACAATTGTAGTCATGTAAAATAGTTATGCAATGCCCAATATATATTCTGAATTCTTTGGATTCATACACATGCATGGATGCAGAGGGAATACTGTCGATTCCGTTGTTTTTCTTCACAACCAACTAAATATAATCACAATGTACATTGCAGTACAAGTACATTACTGTATACATAAAAATGGTCTCAACTCTTTGCTCAATCAATCAAAGTTTACTTATAAAGCCCTTAATCACCAATGTGTCAAAGAGCTCCACAAGCCACAAGGACATCCTCGGCTCATATCCACATCAGGGCAAGAAAAAACTCAACCCAATGGGAACAACGAGAACCCAACCTACTTAAAAGACAGGAAGTATAAATTAGTTTTAAGATGGGGCTTAGATGCTTTTGAGGTAGCATATTTAAAAGTTCTGGAGCTCGAATAGAAAACTCTCTTAAGCCCTCATGTAGTGAGTCTTATTCTGCGTTGTGTAGTTTTTTTAAGTAAGAGACAATCCACCATTCCGTCGTTTCATCATTTATTGGCCACCTGTTTTGGAAACACGTAATACATAAACAGGTCTCTACTTTTCTGGCGGAGTGATACCTCATCATCAAAAGTCCGATAGAAGAGGAAATAAACAACATTCATTCATACAAAAATAATAATTTAAATTACATTAACAAAAACGTTTTATCACAAAAAGATAATAATAATAATACACAAATCCACATACCTGTTTTGGAAACATAAAACACATAAATAGGTCTGTACTTTTCTGGCCGAGTGATACCTGCGTAAATACCATGTGTAATTATGACCAAACATTTCAAACATTCGACGCTCTAATCCTTACTTAACAAAATTGTGCATAAAAAAATACTTAAAACAACACATCACTTATACCTACAACATTAATGTTTTAACTTTTAAAGTATTATGAAAGTTTAGAAATAATATTTACACAAGAAACACAGAGCAATGAAGAACTATTACCTCATCAGCAAAAGTCCGATAGGGGAGGAAGTAAATATCCGAAAAAAACGCAGCGTCACTTCCTGCACCGGACATCCGGTTCTTCAAAATAAAACCAATACTTCAAAATAAAATATAACACCCTGTCGCAACAACATCACACTATTACACTCATACCTTTTTTGGTCTTTGGGATTCATTAATAAGCCACAGTTCTTTAAACGCAGATTTCTGACCAATACAATCAGCAAGCTAGGATCGAGCTAGAACGTGTAGTATTTTATACGTAAGTAGTAAAACCTTAAAGTTGCACAGGAAGTCACTGCAGGTGAGCTAGTATAGGCGTAATATGATCAAACTTTCTTGTTCTTGTCAAAAGTCTAGCAGCCACATTTTGTACCAACTGCAATCTTTTAATGCTAGACATAGGTAGAAGCTAAAATAATATGTTACAGTAATCGAGAAGAGATATAACAAACTCATGAATAATAATCTCAGTGTCGGTGGTGAACGAAATGGAACACATTTTAGCTATATTACGGAGATGAAAAAGGCCGTTTTAGTAACACTCTTAATGTGTGACTCAAACGAGAGAGTTGGGTCGAAGATAATACCCAGATTATTTACCGAGTTGCTTTGTATAATTGTTTTCTTGTCAAATGTTTAGGTGGTATTATTAAATAGGTGTCTGTGTCTAGCAGGACCTATAATCAGCATTTCCTTTTCCTTAGCGTTAAGATGCAAAAAGTTGCTGGACACCCATTGTTTAACATCTTTTAGAGACGTCTCCAGGTGACTACACTCTGGCGTGTTGGTCAGCTTTAGGAGCATGTAGAGTTGGGTGTCATCAGCATGGCAGTGAAAGCTAACACCATATTTGCGTATGATGTCACCTAGCGGCAGCATATAAATGCAAAAGAAGGCAAGGCCAAGAACCGAACCCTGTGGAACTCTGCACGTTACATACTCCGAGGTTACGTTGATGTTGGAATGTCACTGCATCCTGTCGGTAAGACAGATTGTTGGCACTCACTGGAATAAATTGATACATTTAAGTATTTACAAACCCTGTTTCCATATGAGTTGGGAAATTGTGTTAGATGTAAATAAAACGGAATACAATGATTTGCAAATCCTTTTCAACCCATATTCAGTTGATTGCACTGAAAGGAGCAGATATTTGATGTTCAAACTCATAAACTTAATTTTCTCTTGCAAATAATAATTAACTTAGAATTTCATGGCTGCAACACGTGACAACGTATTTGGGAAAGGGCATGTTCACCACTGTGTTACATCACCTTTTCTTTTAACAACACTCAATAAACGTTTGGGAACTGAGGAAACTAATTGTTGAAGATTTGAAAGTGGAATTCTTTTCCATTCTTGTTTTATGTAGAGCTTCAGTCATTCAACAGTCCGGGGTCTCCGCTGACATATTTTACGCTTCATAATGCGCCACACATTTTCCATGTGAGACAGGTCTGGACTGCAGGCGGGCCAGGAAAGTACCCGCACTCTTTTACTACGAAACCACGCTGTTGTAACACGTGGCTTGGCATTGTCTTGCTGAAATAAGCAGGGGTGTCCATGACATCGTTGCTTGGATGACAACATATGTTGCTCCAAAACCTGTATGGACCATTCAGCATTAATGGTGCCTTCACAGATGGGTAAGTTACCCATGCCTTGGGCACTAATACACCCTTATACCATCACACATGCTGGCTTTAGAACTTTGCGCCTATAACAATCCGGATGGTTATTTTCCTCTTTGTTCCGGTGGACACCACGTCCACAGTTTCCAAATATAATTTGAAATGTGGACTCGTCAGACCATAGAACACTTTTCCACTTTGCATCAGTCCATCTTAGGTAAGCTCGGGCCCAGAGAAGCAGGCGGCGTTCCTAGGTGTTGTTGATACATGGGTTTTGCTTTGCATAGCAGAGTTTTAACTTGCACTTACAGATGTAACGACCAACTGTAATTACTGACAGTGGTTTTATGAAGTGTTCCTGAGCCCATGTGGTGATATCCTTTACACACTGATGTCTGTTTTTGATGCAGTACCGCCTGAGGGATCAACGGCTCGTAATATCATCACTTATGAGCAGTGATTTCTCCAGATTCTCTGAACCTTTTGATGATTTTACGGACCGTAGATGGTAAAATCCCTAAATTCCTTGCAATAGCTCGTTGAGAAATGTTGTTCTAAAACTGTTTGACAATTTGCTTACAAAGTGGTGACCTTCGCCCCATCCTTGTTTGTGAATTACTTAGCATTTCATGGAAGCTGCTTTTATACCCAATCATGGCACCCACCTGTTCCCAATTAGCCTGCACACCTGTGGGATGTTCCAAATAAGTGTTTAATGAAAATTTCTCATCTTTATCAGTATTTATTGCCACTTTTCCCAACTTCTTTGTCACGTGGGGCTGGCATCAAATTCTAAAGTTGATGATTATTTGCACAAAAAAAAAAGTTTCTGAGTTTGAACATCAAATATGTTGTCTTTGTAGCAAATTCAACTGAATATGGGTTGAAAAGGATTTGCAAATCATTGTATTCTGTTTATACTTACATCTAACACAACTTCCCAACTCATATGGAAACGGGGTTTGTTACATAGAGCATGAAAATACCTGTACTACTTTCAAATTGTGTCATGATCACCAAATGTGGTTTTTAGTCCAGTTAAAGGTTTAAGGATTGTTGGTACAGCCTCAGCAGTGAGATCAGTGAACCTGGTTTAAAACACTGTGTCAGAAGAGTGAGGGTCAGCGGGTATGGTTTGTGCTGGTAATGATGGCCTGATTCATAATCACAAAAAAGGTGTCAGCATGTGGACGACCTGCCAGTTTTGTGATGAAGTCTTGGGCACGAGTAGAGGAACACTTTAAGGGAAACTGATTGACGGGATTAGTTTTATTTAAATTTGCAAATTGGAGGACGATTAGTAAAATAATGTTGCGTGAACAAGATGGCGGTTCAGTGTTCGAATGGATGGTGTTATGTTAAATTGTTTACCTTTACATGTAGTTAAATGCCGGAACATTTGGTTGTACTTCTCTTCCTAAAATGCAGACTCAGCAATCAGTAACACGTGCCTGAAGGTGATCTTGTAAGTAAGTTATTTTTGCTCAATAAATGACTTTTAATGATAACTAGCATACATTGTGGCCTAACATCACTAGAACTGAGTATCAATTAACAATTTCCAAGGCCTTTGACTTATTGAGTTTTGATCCTCCGGTTATCACTACAATTTATAGAGGAATCTACACAATAATCTTCTGTTTCGATAAATAGTTGTCATGTCCAATGGCTACTGTAATCAGTAGGTTTGCTTTATCTCTTGTACATGAGACTCAAATATATAAAGCGATAAAGTGCACTGCGAGGGAAATGTCACATTAACATGTAATAAGAGTGAACTCAGAAATCTCTAATTAGTTTGCCCTTTTAGAAAGAAGAGCAAACCTGTGATCGTCATCATGGAGACTAATTGTCTGAGAAATGTTTCAGCGCTTTGCTCCACTCGTCTTGATACTTGGGGAATAGATTATAGTTAACTAAAGTAAGTATTTGGTGTGGTTTGCTGTCATTGTTTTTACATTCTATTTGTATTAAAGGCTCATAATCTATTAATAACATATAATCCAATGCTATTTATAATCCACTCTATTTAAATCTTATTTTGTTTAAGTTAATATGAACATACTATTGTTCTTGTGATACTAGGTGGGCTAAATTTAGGACATTGGGTAATAAACTTGTGCTGGTATGACAATAAAGTTCCTTGAATGGACAGATTGGCACAAGAAAAACAATGTTTTTCAGGCACTACAAGGGACTTTGTTTCCATGCAATAAAATAAGTCAGATTTCTCAAATAGTTACTTTTTTGGTATCTAGTGTAAAGTCCCAGTATTCATGTGTCAGGCCTGCCATTGACAGTTTGTTTGTGTTTTAGTTGTTCCTCTGTGTGCTCTTAGTATTTCCTGTCCTTAGTTCCTGTCAGCACTCTTATTTTGGTTCAGCTTCCTGTTTGTCTCCCTGTATGCTGTTTTCCCTCACCTGCGGCTGATTGGCACCCGGCCACACCCGTTGTCAATCAGCCCGCTCCTACTTGTACCTGCTTTGTCTTGAGTCAGTTGCTGGATTATTGTCGTTGCCACATGTCACCCTTGTCTTTGCTACCTGTCGTGTCGTGTCGATGTCATCGTTACAGCTACTACCTGCCGTGCTACTATTTGTCCTTGTCGTCGTAGCGGTAAGCTGTTCCTGTTAGCTATTTGTAGTTTGTTTTCTCCTAGCTTTTTGTTTTCTTGTTAGCCATTAGCTGTTTCCATTCCTAAAGCATGGAGTTGGGCAGGTGGGATCCTTATTCCAAAGGAGAAAGACGCTGCAAACATCAGTCAGTTCCGACCAATTGCCTTGCTAAACTTGGAGGGTAAGATCTTCGGTGTTATTGCACAAAGGATGGCCGAGTACCTGCACAGAAATAAGTATATAGATACATCTGTTCAGAAGGCAGGAATACCAGGCTTCTCTGGGTGCCTAGAACATGCCAGTATGATCTGGCACCAGATCCAAATGGCAAAGCAAGAGGAAAGGGACCTTCACGCAGTCTTCTTGGATCTCGCAAATGCCTTTGGCTCTGTGCCCCATGAGCTCCTCTGGACTGCCTTCAAATCTTTTAACATCCCTGATACCATCATAACCCTGGTGAAAGTCTACTTTCATGACCTGCAGTTCTGCTTCTCACCACCGGAATTTACTACCTCATGGCAGCAACTGGAAATAGGCATCATGGCCGTATGTACTGTATCTCCCTTGGCATTTACCATGGCCATGGAGGTCATCATTTGAGCCTCAAAATGGGTCGTAGGTGGACAAAAACTGGGCTCTTGCAGACGCCTCCCTCCCCTCAGAGCCTACATGGATGACATCACCACTCTGACTACCACCATCCCTTGCACCAGGAGATTACTTCGAAATCTCGAGGAGAACATCAGTTGGGCTCGGATGAAGATTAACCCTTCCAAGTCACGCAGCATCTCAGTGGTGAAGGGAGTGTTCACTGATTTGCAGTTCTTCATTGGAGATGAGCCAATCCCAACTATATCTGAGCAGCCAGTCAAAAGTCTAGGAAGGCGATATGATGCAAGTCTAAGAGATAAAGACCAGGTGAAGCAAATGTGCGATGACATCAAAAGAGGCCTACTGGCGATTGACAGTACCCAACTTCCTGGGAAGCTTAAGTCCTGGTGCCTCCAGTTCGGTTTACTACCCCGGGTGATGTGACCTACGGCAGTCTATCAGGTGCCCATCTCAACAGTGGATAAGCTGGAGAGAAGAGTCACCGTCTACATAAAACAGTGGCTTGGAATTCCACGCTGTCTCACCACCATAGGCCTTTACGGTGACAGTATGCTCAAGTTGCCTCTTACCAGTCTTACAGAGGAGTTTAAGTGTGCCAAAACACGACTGCAGTTGACCTTGAGTGAATCCAAAGATCCAGCGGTCAGGGAAAATGCACCAACATTCGTTTCAGGGCGCAAGTGGACACCAGCAAGCGCAGTTGAAGAGGCAACAGCAGCTCTCAGACATGCTGACATTGTGGGGAATGTTCAGCAAGGTAGAGGAGGCCTTGGACTTATGTCTAGTCGCCCTGCCTGGAGAAGTGCCACTGTGCAAACAGGGTCGGTGGACTCGGTGGGAAGGCGTTGAAAGAAAGAAGTTGAGCTGGAGGGATGTATGGGCCATGGAAGCAAGGAGCTTAAGCTTTGCCATCAGAGCTACCTACGATGTCCTTCCGACCCCAACCAATCTCCAGCAGTGGTTTGGCGAAGATCCATCATGCGCCCTTTGTGCTAAGCCGGCCTCCCTCCGACACATACTCTCAAGTTGCAAAACCAGCCTCAATCAGGGGCGATACACTTGGCGCCACAACCAAGTTTTGAAGAGCCTTGCTTCCACACTGGAGGTATAACGATCCAACATCAACGCACTACCACCACCAACATCAAAGAACTCACGGAGAACTACCTTTGTCCGTGAAGGGATCACAGTTGCCGGGCGCAACGTTAATCCGTCATAGAGAAGTCAGCTGTGTCCAGCATGCGACTGGAAGATGCTGGCAGATGTTGGCAAACAGCTGATTTTCCCCACTGAGATCGCCACTACCACTTTGAGGCCTGACCTAGTGCTCTGGCCCTCTTCCCACAAAAAGGCCTTCATTGTTGAGCTCACTGTACCCTGGGAGCAATCCATGGAGGAGGCATATGAGAGGAAACATTTGCGGTATTCCGAGCTGGCCGCGGAGGCTAAGAATCGGGGCTGGAATATTGAAGTCCGCCCTGTGGAGGTTGGGTGCAGAGGCTTGGTGGGAACCTCTACCACAAAACTGCTGAGGGACTTGGGTGTCAGGGGCCAGTGCCTGCGTACAGCAATCAAAGCTGCATCTGAAGCAGCTGAAAAGAGAAGCCGGCGGCTCTGGCTGAAGAGGAATGACCCCAATTGGGCCCCCAACTAGTGCATCAGGAGGTATGCGGTCAGGCAGACAAAAATCTGACTCAGGGAACTGGACGCCCCTGCCATGCATAGTCCCCTGATATGTCTGCCAACAAGGTGACTCTCATGGCTAATTGGACTTGGGTCGCAAGCTCAGGTGTGATTATCCTGTAGCTGGCCGCCTCTGGAGAGGGTGTATAGTGTTAAAGGCCGAAACACCCAGTGACCCAGAGGATGATGCGCACCCGTAAATTCTTTCATCCTTCAGGTCTTCCATTCACGTTCACTGTTCACCTACAAGGCCACCAAGTATATGTGCTCGCAAAGGATGCAAACACCTCAATCTGTTTTTAATTTGTTTTAGGAGTCTTTTTACGTGTTTTTAGGAGTATTTTACGTGTTTTAGGAGTTTTTTACGTGTTTTAGGAGTCTTTATGTGTTTTAGGAGTCTCATTATGTGTTTTAAGAGCCTTGTTACGTGTTATAGGAGTAAATTACGTTTTATATGTCACTGTGCATCTCTTCGGAGTCATTTTATGTGTTTTGGAGTCGTTTTTAATGTTTTAGAAGTTGGTTGTTGTGTTTTTAAATGTTTTACTAGTCATTTTAATGTGTTAAGTCATTTTATGCATTTGTGTTTCACGCAAGAGGTAGAACATCTCACTCTGTGTTTTCTGGAATATTTCCAGTTTTTCTGTTTTCTGCTAAATACCTGTTAGCCTCCACGCTAGGCCTTTTGTTTGTTATCCGCCCACATGCACACTTTTGGTTTGAACCCTTTGTTTGGGTTTGTTCTAGTGTTTTTATATTAAAACCATGTTTTCTTACTCCATGCCTGCCTCCATTTCTGCATCTTGGGGTTCGTCAACAACAAACTTTGACATCATGTACACGCTCTATTGCAGGAAATGAGCTGCTTTTTTTTTTTAACCAAATAAACTGCTGTTCTAAATGTGGCCACTGGATGTTACAATAGCAACTCTGTTAGGCAAGCAAATGGTTTATACCGGGGCCAAGCAAGAGGTACACAGTAAAGGGTAACTGTGGCTCCTGCCGTTTTATTTATTCTGCTTCAAAAACATCGTCACTTGGCACCCTTGTTTCCCCATAATGCCTCTGTCAAACACAAGAATAGTGAACTTAACCTTTTTTAATATCATTTACCTCCGTTTCTTACGGTTTGTTGAGTTAGCACTGGACTAATACGCGGACATGCCAAAGGAGGTACACTATATTGCCAAAAAGTATTTGGCCACCTGCCTTGACTCACATATGAACTTGAAGTGCCATCCCATTCCAAACCCGTATGATGTTGGTCCACCTTTTGCAGCTATTACAGCTTCAACTCTTCTGGGAAGGCTGTCTGCATGGTTGCAGAGTGTGCTTAAAGGAATTTTCTACCATTCTTCCAAAAGCGCATTGGTGAGGTCACACACTGATGTTGGTGGAGAAGGCCTGACTCTCAGTCTCCATTCTAATTTCTCCCAAAGGTGTTTTATCGCAGTGGTCCCCAACCTTTTTGTAGCTAATATATATATTTTTTTGTCCTGAAAAAGGGAGTTTTTTTGGGTTGGTGCACTAATTGTAAGTGTATCTTGTGTTTTTTTTATAATTCCTCCTCCACCAAATTTCCCACTCAACACAATGCAGTCCGAAATGTAGCGTTCTAGTAACCTCCAAACCCAAACTGGTCCATCAGATCGCCAGATGGAAAAGCGTGATTCATCACTCCAGAGAACGTGTCTCCACTGCTCTAGATTCCAGTAGCGACGTGCTCTACACCGCTGCATCCGAGGCTTTGCATTGGACTTAGTGATGTAGGGCTTAGATGAAGCTGCACGGCCATGGAAACCCATTCCATGAAGCTCTCTGCGTACTGTACATGGGCAGCGGGCTAATTGGAAGGTCACATGATGTTTGGAGCTCCGTAGCAACTGACTGTGCAGAAAGTCTTTGCACTATGCTGACTTGTCTCTCAGTTTACGTGGCCTACCACTCGGTGGCTGACTTGCTTTTGTTCCCAAACTCTTCACCTTTCTTACAATAAAGCCGACAGTTGACTTTGGAACATTTAGGAGCGAGGAAATTTCACGAATGGATTTGTTGCACAGGTGGCATCTTATGACAGTTCCAGGCTGGAAATCACTGAGAATGGCCCATTCTTTCACAAATGTTTGTAGAAACAGTCCCTATGCCTAAGTACTTGATTTGATACACCTGTGTGATTAGGACACCTGATACTCATCATATGGATGGGTGGCCAAATACTTTTGGCAATTTAGTTGATAGGATGCTGTGACTTAAAGGGGAACATTATCACCAGACCTATGTAAGCGTCAATATATATCTTGATGGTGCAGAAAAAAGACCATATATTTTTTTAACCGATTTCCGAAGTCGAAATGGGTGAATTTTGGCCAATTAAACGCCTTTCTTTTTATCGCACTGGAGGCGATGACGTCAGAATGTGACGTCGCCGAGGTAATACAGCCGCCATTTTCATTTTCAACACATTGTAAACATTGGTTCTCAGGTCTTTTATTTTTTTAGTTTTTTTGACTATTTTTTGGAACCTTGGCGACATCATGCCTCGTCGGTGTCTTGTCGGAGGGTGTAACAACACTAACAGGGAGGGATTCAAGTTGCACCACTGGCCTGAAGATGCGAAAGTGTCTGCCGCCAGACCCCCATTGAATGTGCGGGAGTGTCTCCACATTTTACCGGCGATGACGGACATGGCACAGAGATGTATGGATAACCTGCAGATGCATTTGCAACGATAAAGTCAACGAAATCACAAAGGTGAGTTTTGTTGATGTTGACTTATGTGCTAATCAGACATATTTGGTCGCGGCGTGACTGCCAGCTAATCGATGCTAACATGCTACGCTAATCGACGCTAACATGCTATTTACCGGCAGTGTTAAAGCAGACATGGCACAGAGATGTATGGATAACCCGCAGATGCATTTGCAACTACATTACGTTTCCTTCCACCCACATTTAATGCGAAAAAAACACTTACCAATCGTCGGATTTAAGTTGCTCCAGTGTCACAAGATGCGAAAGTCCTGATCGTTTGGTCAGCACATTTTACCAGCGATGCTAACGCAGCTATTCGGCCATGCTATGGCTATGAATAGCATCAATAGCTATTCGCTCAAATGCTTCAGTTTCTTCTTCAATACTTTCATACTCCAACCATCCGTTTCAATACTTGCCTAATCTGTTGAATCGCTTAAACCGCTGGAATCCGAGTCTGAATCCGAGCTAATGTCGCTATATCTTGCTGTGGTATTCGCAATTGTTTGTTTACATTGGCAGCACTGTATGACGTCACAGGGAAATGGATAGTCGCATCGCAAATAGCGAAAATCAAGCACTTTAAATCTTTTTTTAGGGATATTCCGAGACCGGAAAAATTTTGAAAAAAATAAAAATAAAAATACAACAAGCCACTGGGAACTGATTTTTTATTGTTTTTAGCCCTTTTGAAATTGTGATAATGTTCCCCTTTAAAGTTTAATTCTGGCTTTGTATTTCCACAAAGTGTTTTTGAAGATGCACTAATTTCCTCCGAATTTTCAACAAACTTGATGTGTGTTGTCCACAGGATTATTTGTGATTTATACATTTTAATAATGTGCTTGTTCTATTTTTGGCCAAAGTATAACAAAGAAAACAACCTACAGTTGTCTTTATTTTTAAGTTATCATGCCATGATGTTACCATTACGTCCCACTTGGGAATACATATTCCTCTATGCGGCCCCTGAGCTAAAATGAGTTTTACACCCCTGCTCTCATGGGACTACTTCTCATAAAAACTTGTGCCTCCCGTACACTGGGAGGCACGTAATTCCTTTTAGCGCAAATTAATGTATTGCTTTTCCTGTTGAACTCTTAGGTCACACCAACACAAGGCACCTTTGCGGCGCCTCACTAGTCAACAGCCCAGTACTTGTTGGACCTGATGTCCGCTGTAATACCGCTACAGATTTAAAATATTACGTCTCTCATGGTTAGATAGCAGACATCAAGGTCCTGGAGTTGCTGAACATGGGTACAAAGTAAAGACTGCATTTTGCAAGAGAGTTGTTAAGAAGGGATTGTTGGATAAAGAATGGAAAGAAACCTTTGAACTCATTCAATATATAAATTGACGGAAGGAGTTTTAAGTCCAAAGGAGGAAACTGTCCGTGCCCAGATACTGCTTCAAATGAGAGCTGCAATTGTTGTGTACAAGCTTGCCAGTTGTGCAGAATATCAATCAATCAATCAATCAATGTTTACTTATATAGCCCTAAATCACTAGTGTCTCAAAGGGCTGGACAAACCACCACGACATCCTCGGTAGGCCCACATAAGGGCAAGGAAAACTCACACCCAGTGGGACATCGGTGACAATAATGACCCAGTGGGACGTCGGTGACAATGATGACTATGAGAACCTTGGAGAGGAGGAAAGCAATGGATGTCGAGCGGGTCTAACATGATACTGTGAAAGTTCAATCCACAATGGATCCAACACAGTCGCGAGAGTCCAGTCCAAAGCGGATCCAACACAGCAGCGAGAGTCCCGTTCACAGCGGAGCCAGCAGGAAACCATCCCAAGCGGAGGCGGATCAGCAGCACAGAGATGTCCCCAGCCAATACACAGGCAAGCAGTACATGGCCACCGGATCGAAACGGCAGATCAACTGGTCTAAAAAGGGAGTCTATTTAAAGGCTAGAGTATACAAATGAGTTTTAAGGTGAGACTTAAATGCTTCTACTGAGGTGGCATCTCGAACTTTTACCGGGAGGGCATTCCAGAGTACTGGAGCCCGAACGGAAAACGCTCTATAGCCCGCAGACTTTTTTTTGGCTTTGGGAATCACTAACAAGCCGGAGTCCTTTGAACGCACATTTCTTGCCGGGACATATGGTACAATACAATTGGCAAGATAGGATGGAGCTAGACCGTGTAGTATTTTATACGTAAGTAGTAAAACCTTAAAGTCACATCTTAAGTGCACAGGAAGCCAGTGCAGGTGAGCCAGTACAGGCGTAATGTGATCAAACTTTCTTGTTCTTGTCAAAAGTCTAGCAGCCGCATTTTGTACCAACTGTAATCTTTTAATGCTAGACATGGGGAGACCCGAAAATAATACGTTACAGTAATCGAGGCGAGACGTAACAAACGCGTGGATAATGATCTCAGCGTCTTTAGTGGACAGAATGGAGCGAATTTTAGCGATATTACAGAGATGAAAGAAGGCCGTTTTAGTAACGCTTTTAATGTGTGCCTCAAAGGAGAGAGTTGGGTCGAAGATAATACCCAGATTCTTTACCGTGTCGCCTTGTTTAATTGTTTGGTTGTCAAATGTTACGAGTTGTATTATTAAATAGAGTTCGGTGTCTAGCAGGACCGATAATCAGCATTTCCGTTTACCGAATTATTGCTAATCAGTTTAGAGTGCACGAATGCAGCGCGAAGAGGTTTGTGTATGTTTTTTTCTTTGCCTTACAATCTACTTGATCATTCTTTTCCACAATCTCACTTGTGTTTGTTCTTCCGAATGTTTCCCCAGCTACAATTTAGCTTATGTTTTTAGTGAATGGGATCCGCTTTCGGGTTGTATACCACGCGTTGAGACTGGTGCATGCCCGATACGAAGGGTCTCACATCCACTCGAGAGATCAGGTTTTCAATGGCATAATCTAGGTGTTAGTCTGATTTTTCTAAGCCAAACACGATCGGATGAAGGTGTTTCGACAGGTTGTAGAATGCTTATCTTGAGTCAGATTATTTGAGAAATCAGACTAATTTACTGCATGGAAACAGTCAGTGGGCTGTTGGTGATTAATCTCAAGTACAGGGTAAAAAAACAGGGATCCCAGTGAGGTAAAAAACTAATCTAGACAAATAAAAAATGATCAGATGGGGTACAATGGGACACTTTTGGGGGTTGAACAGATTGTACCATTACTGAGATGCTTTAGAAGGCATTTTTTACATTGAAATTCTGTAAAAATTAGAGATGTCCGATAATGGCTTTTTTGCCGATATCCGATATTGTCCAACTCTTAATTACCGATTCCAATATCAACCCATACCGATATATACAGTCATGGAATTAACACATTATTATGCCTAATTTTGTTTTGGTGAGCCGCTGGATGCATTAAACAATGTAACAAGCTTTTCCAAAACAAAACAACTCAAGTTATGGAAAATGTTTTATTATTGAAGTCACAAAGTGAATTATTTTTTTAACATGCCTCAAAACAGCAGCTTGGAATTTGGGACATGCTTTCCTTGAGTGAGCATGAGGAGGTTGAGATGGGCGGGGTTGAGGTGGGGGGTCAGGGGGGGGTGTATATTGTAACAGAAGAGTTAGTGCTGCAAGGGGTTCTGGGTATTTGTTCTGTTGTGTTGATGTTGTGTTACGGTGTGGATGTTCTCCCGAAATGTGTTTGTC
This sequence comes from Nerophis ophidion, assembly GCF_033978795.1. Classification (NCBI taxonomy): domain Eukaryota; kingdom Metazoa; phylum Chordata; class Actinopteri; order Syngnathiformes; family Syngnathidae; genus Nerophis; species Nerophis ophidion. The sequence continues at coordinate 25,237,838 of NC_084627.1, forward strand.
ATTCTTGTTTGGTGTGGGTTCACAGTGTGGCGCATATTTGTAACAGTGCTAAAGTTGATTATACGGCCACCCTCAGTGTGACCTGTATGGCTGTTGACCAAGTATGCATTGCATTCACTTGTGTGTGTAAAAAGCCGAAGATATTATGTGACTGGGCCGGCACGCAAAGGCAGTGACTTTAAGCTTCATTGGCACTCCGTACATCTCCCTACGTCCGTGTACACAGCGGCGTTTTAAAAAGTCATACATTTTACTTTTTGACACAGATACCGATCATTTTGAAACCGATACCGATATTTCCGATCTTACATTTTAAAGCATTTATCAGCCGATAATATCGGCAGTACGATATTATCGGACATCTCAAAATGCAAGGAAACCTTCCAATAGTTTATTTCTGTTAGATGCTTTAAACTAAAAAAGGCACCTCATATTCATAACTGTACCAAATTATCAATGGGTCATTGCTTTTGGTGACTTATTAGCCATTATAAATTGTACAACACCGGCAGAACATTTCATTAGTTAAATGTGTTGTCCGGTTTAAGAAATTCTCTTCACTACATCACAATAAGGCCTTCCTGAATACATGTTCACATGGATGTTATTCTTTTTAATGCATAAATACATGCGATCAAAAGTCCGCTAACAAGGAGCTTATGGAAGCCGTTCAATTCTTCCTTGAAAACCCCCAAAAAACATCCAAACACCTCCATTATGGTTTTATATACATGATGTAAGTATGTACATAATGTAGTAAAGGGCACATTTATAATAACATTTATTATTTACGTATTTAGATAATTTTAAGCATACGTGGCAAATTAATTTCAAAAATGCATCACGTTTTCTTTTTATGTTCTTCATCACTGATTATTACCCACTGCTTTATGAGAGCCAACAAACATAATAAAACCTCACTTACTGTACAAAGGCGCTGTCATTAGGATGCCAACTGCTGAAATGTTCATATATTTCCGTTTAGATGAAGAATGTCTCATAATCCTCACGAAGAAACGAGGTGTGGGTGGGAGGGACTAAGCTCTTTTCGTGTCGTTCTCGCCAGTTTCAGGTGCTAAATGGCGTTCAATGTTAAATGGCATTTTAAATGTAAAATTTTATAAAATATATTTGAAAAAAAAAACAACTAAATGGTGTTCAAGGTTTCCAAATTTGTTAGATTGTATTCTTAGCCATCTATTGTTCAGGTGAGAGGCATGATTTATGCTCCACAATCAACTTCCAAGGAGCAGGGACGCAAGGAAACATCAGACCACTCGATAATGTAAACATAGGCACACACAGTGGTGATCACGGCGCCACTATGATTATTGTGTGTTCTTTAGCCTTTATAATAACAATAACACGAATACTTGCTTGTTATTGAAGCCAAGAAATGTAAATAGAGTAATGTTGGTGCTTTACAAATGGTTGTGTATCTGATTATTTGGGCGGAATAGAGGACCTCCCATTGGCTCCGCTGTTAGCAGACTTTTATTTACGCTTTTTTTTCAATCGCTAACTAAGCGCTTAACCATACTTTAGATACTTTTTCTTAACTCTTAACACAGACGAAGTTGGTATAAGGTGGGGATTGAACCAGGAACCTCTCAGGTTGCTGGCACAGCCACTCCCCTAACCTCGCCATGCCATCCCCTTACTTATGTCTTACTCTCCCTCGCCCACACAATATTGTTGTTTTTTTAAGTTTCTGCATTTTTTTTTATTTTATTATTGCCATTAAATCATGTTTCTCCTTTTTGTGTTGAGCTGTTTAAAAAAGCATAACGTTTGAAATACATTTTATTCAACCACATTAATTGTCCGTCTATAGCATGGGTGTCAAACTCTGGCCCGCGGGCCATAATTGGCCCGCCATGTAATTTATTTTGGCCCTTGAGACAATATTAAATTAACATTAGAGCTGGCCCCCCGGTATTATACAGCGGCGGTGCATTCACCGCTAATTCTAATAATTGCCAACCCTCACGATTTTCCCAGGAGACTCCCGGATTTCAGTGCCCCCCCCCCCCAAAAAAATTGACCGGGGAAACCATTCTCCCGAATTTCTCCCGATTTCCACTCGGACTACAATATCGGCGGTGTGCCTTAAAGGTACTGTTTTTAGCGTCCTCTACAACCTGTTGGCATGTCCGCTTTTCTGCCATACAATCAGCGTGCCGGCTCAGTCGCGTAATATATGCGGATTCTACACACACACAAAAGTGAATGTAAGGCATACTTGGTCAACAGTCATACAGGTCACACTGTGGTTTGCCTTATAAACAACTTTAACACTGTTACAAATATGCACCACACTGTGAACCCACACCAAACAAGAATGACAAACACATGTTGGGAGAACATCTGCACTGTAACACAACATCAACACAACAGAACAAATACCCAGAACCCCTTGCAGCACTAACTCTTCTGGGACACTACAATATACACCCCCGCTACCAACAAACTTCGATTTTGCATGTCACTATAAAGTTATATAAGTTGTTCAATATTCAATACAAAACTTGTTTGGGTCCCTATTAAAAGGTGAAGTTCTTCAACTTTGGCCCGCGGCTTTGTTCAGTTTAGAATTTTGGCCCACTGTGTATTTGAGTTTGACACCCCTGGTCTATAGTGTGAAGACTTTTTGTTTATTGTTGTTCTTCGGTCAATGGTCAACAAAGCAAAACAAACAGTTGTATATTCATAGATTGAAAATAAAAAATGTTGCAGACCGAAAGGGTTTAAGCTGAAGTTAAATACTTGAAAATGATCTGTCTATGGTACACCTATCAATGATGAAAAATGATGTATATCTGCGATTAATTTTGAGTTAACTATGAACAATGTGATTAATCACGATTAAATACTTTATCGTTTGACAGCCCTAGTAAAAACTAAAATATTCTGATGAAATGAGTCACTTAGTAAAGTCACGGACTAAGGTATCTTCTACAAGTTTGTTTGTTCATTTATAACACAAAACTTTTCATGACGGCGATATGAAGGAGGCAAAATGTGCACAAGTTCGCCTTTGATTTGATTTTACAAAACCAACATTATATAGCTTACAGGCAGGAGTTGCCTTGGAGAAGTATTTCTAGCACAAGTTAGTGGGTTAAGTATTTTAAAACATGATTAAAATCATGACCAGCGATATATTCATGAAACAGGATGTGTGTTACAGCACTCCTGTTTCCACAAGGATATGTCCTGCTTTTGTCTATCTACTGATTACTTTCATCCTCTTTACTGCCTCAGTAGTAAACCTACACTATAACGGGGTCCAAACTCGACAGTTTTTTATAATTATTCAAAGTATTCACTCTATGATTTTTCATCGCTTCACACGCAGGCTAGCTTAGCCTCACATTGTTAGCTCCGAAAACTTCACCGGTCCAGTGCCAGCATAAACGCAAGTTTTGGCTCCATATAACAATTGCACACTTCTCTCAGAGGTTGTTCCTGCTTCAGGGACGTGTCTCCACCTGTTGGAACACAATAATTACCGTATTTTCCGCATTATAAGGCACATCTTCAATGAATGGCCTATTTTAAAACTTTGTTTCATATATAAGGCGCACCACATTAAAAGGCGCATAGAATAGATGCTACAGTAGAGGCTGGGGTTACGTTATGCATCCTTTAGATGGAGCTGCGCTAAAGGGAATGTCAACAAAACAGTCGGATAGGTCAGTCAAACTTTATTAATAGATTACAAACCAGCTGTTGCGATCCGCTACTTGGATCACCACATATTATTGTTTATACTTCCAGTTGTTGTATCACTCTTGTCGTTCTACCCTCTTACTTCGTGGTTAGTCAGTTACCATGGTTGCTCATCACCTGCTAATCACGGTCCCTGTGTAATAGTGTAATGTTGTTGCGCTATATTATGAACGAGACAGGGTGTTATGTTTTATTTTGAAGTATTGGTTTTATTTTGAAGAACCGGATGTCCGGTGCAGGAAGTGACTGCGTTTTTTTCGGATATTTACTTCCTCTTCTATTGGACTTTTGATGATGAGGTAATAGTTCTTCATTGCTCTGTGTTTCTTGTGTAAATATTATTTCTAAACTTTCATATTACTTTAAAAGTTAAAACATTAATGTTGTAGGTATAAGTGATGTGAAGTAAGGATTAGAGCGTCGAATGTTTGAAATTTTTGGTCATAATTACACATGGTATTTACGCAGGTATCACTCCGCCAGAAAAGTAGAGACCTGTGTATGTATTTCATGTTTCCAACAAAGGTATGTGGATTTGTGTATTATTATTATTTTTTTTGTGATAAAACGTTTTTGTTAATGTAATTTAAATTATTATTTTTATATGAATGAATGTTGTTTACTTCCTCTTCTATTGGACTTTTGATGATGAGGTATCCCTACGCCAGAAAAGTAGAGACCTGTGTATGTGTTTCATGTTTCCAACAAAGGTGTCTAATAAAGGATGAAACGACGGAATGGTGGAGCGTCTCCTACTTATAAAAAACTACACAACGCAGAATAAGACTCACTACAAAATTGGTGCCGTGACCCGTCGACTGTTCGGCTGGAGCTGACCACCGCCGTTGCTGCAGTACCTGAGACAGAGCAGATGGGGCTGATTTCTACAGTTCCTGTTTTTGAGGACGACACACGGGCGCTACAGATCGACTGTGAGGAGCAGAATATCGCCGTGTGCTGAACCATCCGGAGCTGTTGCTACAGTACGGTATTCTCATCTGTAGGTTGGTTGATTCCAGAGACTTGATATTTTTTTGCCGCTTCTTTTTTGAAAAAGATCGAAAAAAAAAGAAAAAGGACTAATTTGCTCAAATTGTGTTATCGGTGTTTTGGTGCGGTACAAGGGTATATGCTGGTTCATTGTGGTGTTTTTGGTGTTGCTGGGCTGAGTTAGCATATTTTGCTGTAAGTTAGGTTCGGTTGTCAGTATGGAGGTATTTAATGTACATGGGTCTGAAAGCCCTAGTGGCGCAATTAAGAGTGTGGGGAGGGGCCGGGGTGTTTTGATGTACACTCCCCTGTCAATGTCCACGCCAGGTCGACCTGTATCACAACCAGTCCATTCTACCCTACCTTTCACTGCAGGGGTATCACCAGTAGGTCCCGCACCTCAAAATTTACCCAGTACTGTTTTGGAGTTATCTTCCAGTCAGCTAGTTGAATTAGCTAGGTCAATAGGGGCAGAGATTGGAGAATCTATCAAAGCCAGTTTGTGCCAAAATGTTATGCCTCATCATACATCCACTGTAAGCCCTGACCGACCGCAGCATGTCTCCTACTCTGACCAGTGTGGCACCACTGTCATTGATGCTTTAAAGCTGAATTTAGTACTACGTTCTGAAGTCAATATTCCACCGTACTTTAGAGGGGATAGCACAGATAAATACTCCATCTTGGAGTGGGAGGAGTTAATGAGGGGCTACACTTCCAAACAGGGGTACAGTGGGACAGACAGTATTGGGGAGGTTGTAAACAAACTCCTGGGCAAGGCCAGGGATGTCACCAAGGTATGGCTGCGCAGCAATCCTGACACGATGTATGTTAATGTAGTCTATAGTGTGTTTAGGCGCCATTTTGGTGACATTGTGCACTCCGACCTACCTCTAGCTGACTTCTATGCAGTACAGCCTGTTGCTGGGGAAAGCCCTCTAAACTACTGGGTTAGACTCAACAAATCAGCTGAAATGACAGAGCAATGCTTAGTCTGTAAAGGTGAGCCTGTTACTGATTTGAGTCGTCATGCAGTTATTTTGTTTGTCCGTAACTGCCCTGATAAAGAACTTGCACTGATATTTAAAACAAAGCCACCTCGTGAATGGTCTGCCCGGGAGGTACAAGAACACCTTGATAACCATAGGAAGGTGCGGACATTTTGTGGGAGTCAACTGTCAGTACAGAAGGATGTGACAGTGGGAGCGATTCAGGAGGGGATAGTCAGTGATATTCAGATGGCGGGGATTTTATCCACTGCTCCCAAAGTCGTGCCGAACCAGTTACCCTCTGCTGAGGAAAATTCCACCATGGACACAGTTTTGCAGTTACTTGAGCGTACATTATCTAGTAATGCTCAACTGGCACACAACTCGCCTCATAATACGGCACACAACTCGCCTCATAATACGGCACACAATTCATCGCAGAACAGGGCACCCAGATATACTCGCGACTGTAGAGTGTGTGGCAGTTCTGACCATAACACCAGTGTGCACTGTCGGATGAACAAGTTATGCTTTAGGTGTTACTTACCAGGCCATATCGGTGCTAATTGTAGTCAAACAGTTCCGACTCAGTCACCACCCAATCGGGTCCCTCAGAGTTCGGAAAACTAGACAGCTCCTCTTTGGCGGAGGGCAATGTGGGGCTAAGTTGTTTTCCCTCTATTGATGATGATATTCAATCAGTGTTTTCTGCTGCCTGTGAATTAGTGCCATCAGACAAAACAGTGATTTTTCAGAACACAATAAGAACAGGCGAAAGTGACAGTTTGTTTTTCACCACTGTGGTAGCAGGGGACAAAGTCAAGGTTCAGGGGATGTTAGATAGTGGGTCCATGGCCACTTCTCTGCGCGCAGATCTTGTACCTCAGTTGAGGGAGGCGGGAGTAGTGGGTAGCGATTTAATATCCTCTACAGACATTGTTCTCATTGGCTGTGGTGGGAAGCAGACAGAGCCAGTGGGGATTTGTGAGATGAAACTCAGACTGTTTGACTCTGACTATCTTGTTCCAGTGCTGATTATTGACGGACAGGTGGATGAAATGATTGTGGGCACTAATCTTCTAAAACCGATCATCAAAAGATTTAAGTCTGATGAGGCTTATTGGCGTATAGTGGGAAAATCTGATCCGTTGCAGCAGCAAGAGGCCAGTGAGTTCATTTCTAGCCAATCTGGAAAGGTGGAGGGGGGACAAGATTCCGGACAGAGTGGGGACAGTCAAGCTTAAACAGGCAGTAACATTGGAGCCTATGAGTGAACATGTTGTGTGGGGCCGCCTTCCCAAAGAGACTAAACTCTCAGTTGGCAGTACTGTTATCGTGGAGCCAAGTTCATCACGTTGTGTGCCCCGTAACATACTAGTCGGTAGAGTAGTGACTCCTCTGTGGGGAGATGGTTGGGTCCCCGTGAAAATAATCAACCCGACTACATCCACATTGACTTTGCGAAGAAATGCAAAAGTTGCAGATTTTTCCCCGTGCATCGCATTGGAGGATTTTGATGATGGTATCGAACAGCCTGTTAACCACAATGTGGTGAGAGTTAACAGTGACGACTGTCGTGGTAGTTTGACAGCGCAGAGCTCGGTGAGCGGCAGTGTGATAAGAGGGGATTCTAGGCTCGAGGGTCTGGGTCTCCGAGGGTTGTCAGTGAATGAATGTGACATATCTCCAGCTTGGAAAGAAAAATTGACTGATTTGGTTGTGAAATATGAAAGCGTGTTCTCCAGACACACTCTGGATTGTGGAGAGGCTACTGGTTTTTGTCACCGTATTCGTTTGACTGATGACCGCCCATTTAGGTTGCCTTATCGGAGGCTCTCTCCAGCACACTACCAGAAGTTGAGAGAGACTCTGGATGAGATGGAGGAACGGGATATAATCAGAAAGTCAAGTAGCGAGTACGCTTCACCTTTGGTGTTGTGTTGGAAGAAAAATGGTAATCTCAGAGTTTGCACAGATTTTCGCTGGTTAAACGCCCGCACAGTCAAAGACGCTCTCCCTCTGCCTCATCAGGCGGACGTGCTAGCAGCGTTGGGAGGTAATGCCTTATTCAGCATGCTTGATCTAACGTCGGGCTATTATAATGTGCCACTCCATGAGGATGATAAGAAATATACTGCCTTTTCGTCACCTCTGGGATTGCATGAGTACAATCGCATGCCTCAGGGCCTCTGTAATAGTCCAGCAACTTTTATGAGAATGATGCTCACCATCTTTGGTGATCAGAACTTCATGTCTCTGCTTTGCTACCTTGACGACGTGTTGGTCTTTGGCAGGACGGAGCAGCAGAGTCTGGAAAGGCTGGAGCTGTTTTTCAAGCGTTTGCAGCAGCACAACCTGAAGCTCTCTCCGGCTAAATGTAAATTATTGCGGGGATCTGTAAAGTTTTTGGGCCATTTGGTTTCTCAGGAGGGTATATCCACTGATTCAGACAAGGTGCGGGCCATTGTGAGTGTGAGTGAGTCTGACATGATGGACAGTGATGGGGTCACGCCGTCAGTTGATAAGTTGCGCTCGTTCCTTGGTATGGTAATATATTATCAACATTTCATTGAGAATTGTTCTATGATAGCTAAGCCGCTTTTTCAACTTCTCTCAGGGGGTAAACACCCACGTGGAGCTTGTGGTAGAATGCGTCGAAAAGCTGTACGCAGACTTACTCCTGCCGATTGGAATGAAGAGTATAAGCAGGCTTTTGAAGCTCTGAAGCAGGCTCTTGTTGACCAGGTTTTGCTAGCCCATCCTGATTTTTCTAAGCCTTTTATTCTGTCTGTCGATGCATCCACCAGCGGACTAAAGGCTGTACTTTCACAAGTTCAGGACGGTTATGATATAGCTAGGCCTGTTGCCTTTGCTAGCAAGTCATTGAATCATGCTCAATCCAAGTACCCAGCTCATAGACTTGAGTTCCTTGCTATGAAGTGGGCCATTCATGATAAGTTCAGTCATTGGTTGCAGGGACAAAAATTAACTGTGTGGACGGATAACAAACCGCTCAAATATATACTGTTGAAACCAAAATTGGATGCATGCGAGCACAGGTGGGTGTCTAAACTGGCTCCATTTGATTTCGACATCCAGTATCTTCCTGGACCCAAGAATACAGTAGCCGATGCTCTGAGCAGACAGCCTTTTGTGAGGTGTAAGGTGATGTATAGATTGACGAGAACTCCTTATGATGTTTTGTTAAGAGAGGCGAGTGGCGTTTTAGGCCCCCAAGTGCAGGATATGTTTTATCTGTCCTGTGAGCGCCCAGGAAGGAGTGAGAAGCCTCCAGCTAACTCCAGTTCCTCCATAGTCCATGGGGGTGACGATTGTGTTGCCGGTAAGATTACGAGACTGGAAGTGTCCGCAGTATTGGATGCACATTGTCACTGGGAGGATGGTGTTTCGGTGAGGGCCGTCTCTCAGGTGCAGCAATTACAACAGTTGTCAGCAATGGGTCAGACCCCGTTGCCCGTTTTTACTCATGAAGAGCTGCATAAAATGCAGTCCCAGGACCCTGTGTTGAGTAGAGTACGGTACTTTATGGACCGAGGTCACCGTCCTTCTCGTAGGGAAAGAGTTAAGGAGTCTGAGGAGACTAACAGGACACTGAGTCAGTGGGAAAAACTCACAACCCGGCTGGGTGTGATTTATCGTGTTTCCAAGCATCTGGTGAGCAAAAAGAAAATTTTCCAGTATGTCGTCCCAGTTGCTCTGAGGAGTCGAGTGTTGAAGGGCTTGCATGATGACGCTGGCCATCAGGGTCAGCAACGCACTTTGTGGCTCGCAAGACAACGCTTCTATTGGGACACAATGGCCACTGATGTCAAACTGTATGTCACACAGTGTAAGAGATGTGTGTTGAGCAAAGCTCCAGAACCTGAAGCCAGAGCTCCACTATTGTCTATTGTAACTACTGCACCGATGGAGTTGGTTTGTGTTGATTTTTGGTCAGCAGAGGATTTTAATAACAGGTATGTTGATGTACTGGTAGTCACCGATCATTTCACTAGGGTAGCTTGTGTGTATCCCTGCCCTAACTAAACTGCTAAGACTGTTGCTCGAGTGCTGTGGAATAATTGTTTTTCTTTGTATGGATTCCCAGCACGTCTCCATTCTGACCAAGGGGCTAATTTTGAAAGTTTGTTAATAGCTGAGCTTTTACTAATGGCCGGTGTTGAAAAGTCGCATACCACGCCGTACCACCCTATGGGGAACGGCCAGGCTGAGCGATTTAACCGCACCCTGGGTTCGATGATTCGAGCTCTACCGCCACATTTAAAAGCAAAATGGCCTCAGATGTTGACTTCACTGACTTTTGCATATAACTGCACAGTTCATGAAACCACAGGGTTTCCACCATTTTTCTTGATGTTCGGTCGCACTCCTCGATTGCCTGTCGATGTGATGTTTGAGAGCGTTCTCTTAGATGGAGAGACCGTGGATGTGGACAAGTATGTTCAGTCTCTGGGACAAGATCTGAGGGAAGCAATGACACTAGCTCAAAAAAATATCAGCAAACGACTGGCCAAGCAAGCTGAAGTGTATAATCGAAAGACGAAAGGATTCTCGGTAGAAGAAGGTGATCGAGTTTTGCTAGCGAACAAAGGAGAGAAAGGGAAAAAGAAATTATCAGATCGTTGGGAAAGTGCAGTATATGTGGTGGGAAGTAAGAACGACGAACTTCACATATACAGCATTCGACACCCGGTCACTGGCCGGATCAGGACAGTTCACAGACATTTGATCATGCCAGTTAAGTTTTTGCCGCTTCCTTCATGGGAGGAATCAGATGAGGAAGTTGAGTTTTCCGTCCTCAGTGATAGTCAGAGTCTGCAGTCTGGGGGTTCGTTGGGCCAGGAAGAGCAGAGTGATGCCAGAACTGCACGTTGGGTATCTGGTCTTTCTAAGTCGCCAGTAGAGGGGGTGGCTGATTTTTCTGTTTTGTCAGATTTACTTGAGGGTCACGGGGAATTAAGAGAAGGACAGCGCTTCGATAGGGGGGATGCCAGGGGTTCTCCTGAAACAGTCGAGGCTAGTTCAGGTAATGTTAATTCGCTTGACCATTTAATCTACGCTCGTGCTGGGTCTGAGGTAAAAGATTTCGCATTCTCAGTTGTGACTCCGTGTGTGGATTCTGTTGCTGGGAGCGAGTCCCAAACTGTAGTTACTGTGCAGGAGGGGGGTTCTGTGAGTTTTCTGAGAAGTGGACTCCGCACAAGATTAGGTAGATTAGTTAGGCCGGTAAATAGGCTTATCCAAGTTATGTCCACACAAAAAGTTGAGGTTAAGGGTTAGAGACTTCCATCTTTAAGGGTGAGTTTTTTTCCCCTTGTGTCTTCTTCTCTCCTCTTGTTTTTATAGTGAGGAGTTTTTGAAATGCTGACAGAATTTCTTATTTTTTTTATCAATTTTTTTTCCAGATGTTTATAGTATTGAGTACATATTGCTGCACTATGTATTTCTAAAGCCTTAAAATGTGTATATGGCACTTTTCCCTATGGTTGAGTAAGAGATTGATCACCTCGTGCTCATCCTAATCCTGAGTTGGATAGTTTTATTAACTGGGTAGGCTGGTTTATAAGTTTGTAATGAGAGAATTACATAGTGGTACCTGAAGATACTATACGTACACATTTTTTTTGCTGTATTGTCCAATTAAAGCTGTAAGTCTTGTTCATCTTATGGCGCAAAACAGTGGGGGTGAATGTAATAGTGTAATGTTGTTGCGCTATATTATGAACGAGACAGGGTGTTATGTTTTATTTTGAAGTATTGGTTTTATTTTGAAGAACCGGATGTCCGGTGCAGGAAGTGACTCTGCGTTTTTTTCGGATATTTACTTCCTCTTCTATTGGACTTTTGATGATGAGGTAATAGTTCTTCATTGCTCTGTGTTTCTTGTGTAAATATTATTTCTAAACTTTCATCCATCCATCCATCCATTTTTCTACCGCTTATTCCCTTTTGGGGTGGCGGGGGGCGCTGGCGCCTATCTCAGCTACAATCGGGCGGAAGGCGGGGTACACCCTGGACATATTACTTTAAAAGTTAAAACATTAATGTTGTAGGTATAAGTGATGTGTGGTTTTAAGTAATTTTTCATGCACAATTTTGTTAAGTAAGGATTAGAGCGTCGAATGTTTGAAATGTTTGGTCATAATTACACATGGTATTTACGCAGGTATCACTCTGCCAGAAAAGTAGAGACCTGTGTATGTGTTTCATGTTTCCAACAAAGGTATGTGGATTTGTGTATTATTATTTTTTTTTTGTGATAAAACGTTTTTGTTAATGTAATTTAAATTATTATTTTTATATGAATGAATGTTGTTTACTTCCTCTTCTATTGGACTTTTGATGATGAGGTATCACTCCGCCAGAAAAGTAGAGACCTGTGTATGTGTTTCATGTTTCCAACAAAGGTGTCTAATAAAGGATGAAACGACGGAATGGTGGAGCGTCTCCTACTTATAAAAAACTACACAACGCAGAATAAGACTCGTATGGACTTATTGATCGTTTACAAACTGAGTTTGGAGAGGAACTGACGACAGAAAGAACGTGCCACAGCCAGCTTCATAATAAAGTGGTTTCGTAACTCGGACGTAACCACTGGAAATATGGAGGCGAGTCATCCAGACATGTCCGTGTTTCTCCTTCCGTCTGTACAGACGCTTGTGGAATTAGAATTCGATTGCAGCTATGTCGGATACAACACTTCTCAGACGGCAAAATAGTGATGGGATCGGCAGTTCTTTTGACTGTAGTGAATCACTAGAATTAGTTCCTTAAATTGAGTCGTTCAAAAAATGTGTTCACCAAATCACTTCTGCAGCAGCAGTTCTGTGTGCAGGTCGGCGAATCATGAGTCAGTCAGTAACAGCTTCCCCAGCGGCAGATCTCGGTGTGTGTCAGTTCGCAAATGACACAAGCCCTCAGCACCCAATGAACAACGCGCACAGTGACTGAACGAGAGCCTCAATGTGACGTCCGCCTCCGCGACACAGTCAGTTCTCTGTGTCAGTAGGTTCACGAGTCCTGATTCTGAATGAGTGAGTGAGTGCAGCGCGAACCTGAATCACGTCCTCAGTGACAACCAGTCAGTTCTTGTAGGTTCGTGAAGTGAACCTGAATCACTCAGCTACAGTTCTGTGGGCCAGAGGGCGACAGATGTGAATCACTCTCTGCCCTGACAGACTCCCCTTGACGTTCGCAAACAGACATTGCAGCTGTAGTAGAAATTATGTTACTTTTAAAAACACTGTGTGTGCCTTTCCGGCCTGTCCAATAAACAAAGTGTGACTAAATGTCTTGGTTGTTAAATATGTTTTATTGCACTGAAATGAAAATAAGATGTAAATAAAAGTGGGAAATAAAAAAAAAAATAGTAATAGCCTAGTAAAATGCTTGCAATCAACAGTTTAATAAATAGGTATCGTTTGTTTAGTGCTAAAACAAATATTAAATTAAGAAACCCTTAACAAATGCCAACATAAAAACTAAATGTTCTGTAGCAAAGAAAATGTAAACTTAAATATGCAAACAAAAAGAAAATATATACCTTCAAAATAAAACAAATACATTAAAAACCAGAATTGCCAACTAAACTAAATGTTCTGTAGCCTACGTTTAAAAATATAACAAAGAAAATATCAAAATATCACGAGAGCGTTGTCGTTCACTGAGTGATTCATGTCGTTAATCCGCGGTGAACGAATCGCTCGCTCAGTCCCTCCTCCCGCCCCCATGTTGAGTAGCTGGCTGTGTCGTTCGCCGACGTCGAGGGTTCAGTGAGTCACAGAACGCGCCAGTTCCACTCATACCAGCATGGTCGCGGCAGAGCTCAACTTAACTGAACTGAGAAAGGACCGAATCAGTTCATGAAGTGATTCGGTTCAGTACATTCACTCAAAAGATTTGTTTGTTCGAATAAATCATTCGCGAACGACACAACACTACGGCAAAAGAACTTTCGAATGTCCTAGTCAGCTGTGATTGTACTTACCGAAAAACGTTGTCCATTTGTCGAAGGAGAGACGAGAATGCGGGTTCCTATGGATGTGATTAAAAAAAGGTAGCGTGTGCTTTGTATCACCTGGCCGTTGAGGGAAGACTACGGAAAAAGGCGAATGCTTTTGGACTGGCAAAGCAGACTGTATCAGTTATTGTCCGCCATGTATGTCACGGACTCAAAGTCTAGGTCCGGGGTATATAAAGTCACCAACAACGTATGGACAATGAAGGTGAAGGCAAAGGAGTGAGGATTGTCCTGACCAGATATCTAGATCCCTAGATTGATTGATGTAAAATGTTCTTTATCACATGTTTTACTTTCACGTGTCCTTTAAAGATGTGATTAATTTATGATGGCTCAGGTGTGGTTCATTACAATAAGCCCCCACAGTACACTGGATTCCAGTTAATCGAAGTACCACAACACTAGATGTTGTTCAGATAAGTTAAATTTAATTCTAAGAACTTGCACACAAAGTAAAACAGGAGGTGACCACATTGCAAAAACTGAAATCTAAGTAAGATGAAATATGTCAAATAAGGGGTGATATTTGCTTATTTTCTGTCTGATAAGATAATTCTTCTCACTAAGCAGATTTTATGTTAGTGTTTTACTTGTTTTAAGGGTTTTTCTCCTAAATGATCTCAATAAGGTATGACAGCTTGTTGCTGAGATGTGATGACCTATATTGAGTAAAACATGCTCGAAACTAGAATATCAAGTGTTGCAAAGCTGTGTCATCTACACTCACAAGTATAAAACTACTTTTTTAAAGTAATAATTTCTTACTTCAAGCATGAAAAAAAATCATGATGTCGAGCATATATCAGTATGTCAAGATAATGGCAATAACAGTTACGTCATTTGAGAATATTTTTGAAGATATTGAGCAAAAATGTCTCATTTTTTTCTAACAAGAAAATGCAGTTGTTATTAGTGAGAATAGACTTATTTTAAGTCATTTTTGGGTTCATTGAGGTTAGCTCATTTTACTTGTTTTGGAAAGTCTCGACAAGCCAAATTGTATTGTTGTACTGGCAGATAATTTTGCTTAATTCAAATAAAATAACCCTAAAAAAATGTTTTTCTTGTTTTTGAACACTGACTTTTTGCAGTGATGATGTGCACATTTATCCGCACATGTTTACTAGGTCACTTTGGACGGAGGGGGTTAGGGACAAGGATAAGCTTAGGTGGGTTGTACCCTTAGTGTAGAAGGGGCCTAAGCTGCCGGTGAGCCACGGTTCGCCAGAAAGCATGAACAAGTCAGTTAATGTAGGTTGGACTCAGCCTGCTAGCGTGGTCAGCTCTAAGCAGACAGCTAACTACGGTGCGCCGTAGAGCGGCCGAGTTAGCGGTTTTATACGGAAATCCAAAAAAAAAAATACCACTTTGGCTAGAAAAATATCAGAATGCTGCTAAATAGCTCTCCGCCTTCCAAGCCACCAAGAGAAGTCTGAAACGTCGGAAAAGTTCTGTCTAACATTCTTTAGAGATCCCAGAAGCACCGTTGACCAAGTCTAAAACACATTAATGCACTTAATAAAGATAAAAATAAAACAAAAATAAATGATTTATAGCACTCACTCATCCTGCGAGGTGATGAATGATAGATGTGACTAGTGGCACCGGCTATTAGCCTGGAGAACTAAGGCAGTGGGAACAGGTACAATGGGAGCATTTTATTGTGATGCAGCGTGTTAAAGGGGAACATTATCACAATTTCAGAAGGGCTAAAACCAATAAAAATCAGTTCCCAGTGGCTTATTTTATTTTTCAAAGTTTTTTTCAAAATTTTACCCGTCACGGAATATCCCCAAAAAAGGCTTTAAAGTGCCTGATTTTCTGTAAATCCACCCGTCCATTTTCCTGTGACGTCATATAGTGATGCCAATACAAACAAACATGGCGGATAGAACAGCAAGATATAGCGACATTAGCTACAGACTCGGATTTCAGCGGCTTAAGCGATTCAACGGATTACGCATGTATTGAAACAGATGGTTAGAGTGTGGAGGCAGATAGCAAAAACGAAATTGAAGAAGAAACTGAAGCTATTGAGCGAATAGCTATTGAAGCTATTCGGCGATCGCCTTCTAACCAACGATTGCATCTTTTGACCACTGGAGCAACTTAAATCCGTCGATTGGTAAGTGTTTGTTTGGCATTAAATGTGGGTGGAGGAAAAGGCTGGATGCAAATATAGCTACAAATGTACATACAGCTAGCCTAAATAGCATGTTAGCATCGATTAGCTCGCAGTCATGCCGTGACCAAATATGTCTGATTAGCACATAAGTCAATAACATCAACAAAACTCACCTTTGTGATTTTGTTGACTTTATTGTTGGAAATGCATCTGCTTTGAGTGTCGCAGGATCCACACATCTCTGTACCATCTGTCGTAGCATAGCTGTCGTCGGTAAAATGTGCACAACAAACGAGGGACTTTCGCATCTTTTGACCACTGGTGTACTTGAATCCGTCGATTGGTATCTGTTTGTTTGGCATTAAATGTGGGTGGAGGGAAAGGCTGGATGCAAATATAGCTACAAATTAGGCATAACGATGCAATATGTACATACAGCTAGCCTAAATAGCATGTTAGCATCAATTAGCATGCCGTGCTAATCGATGCACACTCCACGTAACACAACTTGAATCCGTACCTGATCGTGTTGTTACATCCTCCGACAACACACCGACAAGGCATGATGTCTCCAAGGTACGGAAAACAGTCGAAAAAACGACTGTTTTGTGTGTGTAATGTGTTTGAGAAAATGGTGGATTGCTTCCCATTGTAACGTCACGGGTGAAAGGTCATCGCTCCGACAGCGAACAATTGAAAGCCGTTTAAATCGCCAAATTCACCCTTTTAGAGTTTGAAAATCGGTTAAAAAAACATATGTTTTTTTTCTGCAACATCAAGGTATATATTGACGCTTACATAGGTCTGGTGATAATGTTCCCCTTTAAAGCGGCTGTTTTCAATCTCTATGCAGATGCTGAGAGGAGGCAAACTTTTACATGTGTTTTGAGCATTATATCCCGGCAAGCATTGTCATTAAACAAACCATAGAATAACCGGACGGCCTGATGAATTATAGGCGGACCAAAGAATCACACATTGGTGTGACAGAGAGGATCGAGTCACCTTCAGTCACAATTCATCTTGGAGCCAAAAAGGACAAACTTGACACATGTTGACATGATGAGTAAAGAGGCCAGGTTTCACAGTTAGTGATTGTTTATTCACTGCCAGGACTGCTTTTCTAGAATCAAAAATGTCACATACAGTTCTTTAAGTGTGTAACTTGGGCCATACAGGTGACAAAGTGGGCTGAATTCTTATAAATAAGAGATTGTCTATGATGCTCTTTATCAATATTTTTAAGTATATATATATTTTATTAAGATGACTAAATGAGGCCCTGGTGGTGTAATGGTACACCTTGCAGATGGTGCAGGTTTTGGCCCCCTAGCTATTGGAGATGTCCAGTGCCGGTCCCAAGCCCGCGTAAATTCGAGGGTTGTGTTAGGAAATGCATCCAGCATAAAAACTAAGCCAAACAAAACATGCAATTTGGGGCGACCCCTATGGGAAAAAAAATTCCAAAGAAAAAAATAAATGATTAAATGGTTAAAAAAAAAGATAGTACCGTATTTTTCGGATTATAAGTCGCTCCGGAGTATACGTCGCACCGGCCGAAAATGTATAATAAAGAAGGAAAAAAAACATATTGTCACACCTGGGTGAAGTATTGTCTGGTTTCATGTTGTCTTGTCATTTCCTGTTTTATTTTGAAAGGTTAACTCTCCCTCTTGTTTCAGGTCACTTGCCCTTCCTCCTGTTTCACTGGTCTGATGTCTCTCCTCATTGTGCCCACCTGTGTCACCCTCCCTCATGTGTATAAATGTCTCGTCCTCCTCTTGTCTTGTGCCAGAGTATCTCGTCTCGCTACGCGTGTCCAGCCCTGTCCACAGCCTTGTCCACAGC
The DNA here is from genome assembly GCF_033978795.1 of Nerophis ophidion. Lineage (NCBI taxonomy): Eukaryota > Metazoa > Chordata > Actinopteri > Syngnathiformes > Syngnathidae > Nerophis > Nerophis ophidion. The sequence goes on from NC_084627.1 coordinate 25,255,566, forward strand.
CTTGAATCACGTTCGCTAAGTATTGCCTTGCCTTATTTATTGATTTCTTTGTTTCCTCTGAGAAAGAGTGATTTTGTTTGCTAAAGTTTTTGGTCTAGAATTTTGTGTGTTTATTTCAGTGCTTTGCCTCCTTTTTTCCCCTCCTCTTGGAGCGCTTTACTTTGTAGTTATCTCAGCTTCTTATAGCGTACTTTCTGTTTAGAGTTTCGGGTCTCCTCTGCGTGAGTGATCTACTTTTTTTTGCTAATGATAGATTGTTCTTTTTGTTATTAGATTCGTGTGTAATTTTGCTATTGCCTTTTTCCTCCCTTTGGAGTGATTTTCTGTTTATTGCGTTTTGCCCATTTGTCTTTTGTTATCATAGATTCTATAGCCGCCTTGCCTTAATCACTCTGTTCACAGAGACTTCAAAGAAAACTTTTAAATAAAGCCTGTGTCAATTGTCCCCCTTCTGCACCTGAGTCCTCATTCTCGCCCAGGTTTAACACATATATACGTTGCACAGGAGTATAAGTCACATTTTGGGGGAAATGTATTTGATAAAATCAAACACCAAGGATAGACATTTGAAAGGCAATTTAAAATAAATAAAGAATAGTGAACAACAGGCTGAATAAGTGTACGTTATATGAGGCATAAATAACCAACTGAGAATGTGCCTGCTATGTTAACCTAACATATTATGGTAAGAGTCATTCAAATAACTATAACATATAGAACAGGGGTTTACCAACCTTTTTGAAACCAAGAGATACTTCTTGGGTACTGATTAATGCAAAGGGCTACCAGTTTGATACACACTTAAATAAATTGCCAGAAATAGCCAATTTGCTCAATTTACCTTTAATAAATAAATCTATATATATAAAAAATGGGTATTTCTGTCTCTCATTCCATCGTACATTTTTTTTCCTTTTACAGAAGGTTTTTTGTAGAGAATAAATGATGAAAAAAACACTTAATTGAACGATTTAAAAGAGGAGAAAACACAAAAAAATTACAATGAATTTTGAAACATAGTTTATCTTCAATTTTGACTTTTTAAAATTCAACCAAAAAAATTGAAGAGAAAAACTAGCTAATTCGGATTTTTTTGAAAAAATTGAAACAATTATTTATGGAATATCATTGGTAATTTTTCCTGATTAAGATTAATTTTATAATTTTGATGACATGTTTTAAATAGGTTAAAACCCAATCTGCACTTTGTTAGAATATATAACACATTGGACCAAGCTATATTTCTAACAAAGACAAATCATTATTTCTTCTACATTTTCCACAACAAAAAATTCAAAAGAAATTTAAAAGTCTTTGAAATAAGATTTAAATTTGATACTACAGATTTTCTAGATTTGCCAGAATATTTTTGGGGAATTTTAATCAGAATAAGTTTGAAGAAATATTTCACAAATATTCTTCGTCAAAAATACAGAAGCTAAAATGAAGAATTAAATTAAAATGTATTTATTATTATTTACAATAAAAAAAATAATTTACTTGAACATTGATTTAAATTGTCAGGAAAGAAGAGGAAGGAATTTAAAAGGTAAAAAGGTATATGTGTTTAAAAATCCTAAAATAATTTAAAAGGTTGTATTTTTTCTCTAAAATTGTCTTTCTGAAAGTTATAAGAAGCAAAGTAAAAAAAACAAATGAATTTATTTAAATAAGTGAAGACCAAGTCTTTAAAATATTTTCTTGGATTTTCAAATTCTAATTTAATTTTGTCTCTCTTAAAATTAAAAATGTCGAGCAAAGCGAGACCAGCTTCCTAGTTAATAAATACAATTTAAAAAATAGAGGCAGCTCACTGGTAAGTGCTGCTATTTGAGCTATTTTTAGAACAGGCCAGCGGGCTACTCATCTGGTCCTTACGGGCTACCTGGTGCCAGCGGGCACCGCGTTGGTGACCCCTGAAATAGAACATGCTATACGTTTACCAAACAATCTGTCACTCCTAATCGATAAATCTCATGAAATCTTCCTCAATGTCGCTTCTAAACAACTCTGCAAACTCCAAAGGTGTGCGCCGCTTCCTCTTGTCGTTTTCTGCTGCATATTTCACTACGTCCAGCTTGTAATCTGCAGTACATGATTTTCTTTTCGGTGCCATTTTTGTTCAGCCCTTCTCAGTTTTTAAAAGTTACCGCCAACAAAAAACGACTTCCGGACGGCTTCGAAGCGATTCTGGACCACCGTCCGCCGCCTCAGGAAGGGGAAGCAGTGCACTATCAACACCGTGTATGGTGCGGATGGTGTTCTGCTGACCTCAACTGCGGATGTTGTGGATAGGTGGAAGGAATACTTCGAAGACCTCCTCAATCCCACCAACACGTCTTTCTATGAGGAATCAGTGCCTGGGGAATCTGTGGTTACCTCTCCTATTTCTGGGGCTGAGGTCGCTGAGGTAGATAAAAAGCTCCTCGGTGGCAAGGCCCCGGGGGTGGACGAGAACCGCCTGGAGTTCCTTAAGGCTCTGGATGCTGTGGGGCTGTCTTGGTTGACAAGACTCTGCAGCATCGCGTGGACATCGGGGGCGGTACCTCTGGATTGGCAGACCGGGGTGGTGGTTCCTCTCTTTAAGAAGGGGGACCGGAGGGTGTGTTCCAACTATCGTGGAATCCCACTCCTCAGCCTTCCCGATAAGGTTTATTCAGGTGTACTGGAGAGGAGGCTACGCCGGATAGTCGAACCTCGGATTCAGGAGGAACAGTGTGGTTTTCGTCCTGGTCGTGGAACTGTGGACCAGCTCTATACCCTCGGGAGGGTTCTTGAGGGTGCATGGGAGTTTGCCCAACCAGTCTACATGTGCTTTGTGGACTTGGAGAAGGCATTCGACCGTGTCCCTCGGGAAGTCCTGTGGGGAGTGCTCAGAGAGTATGGGGTATCGGACTGTGTTATTGTGGCGGTCCGCTCCCTGTACGATCGGTGCCAGAGCTTGGTCCGCATTGCCGGCAGTAAGTCGAACACATTTCCAGTGAGGGTTAGACTCCGCCAAGGCTGTCCTTTGTCACCGATTCTGTTCATAACTTTTATGGACAGAATTTCTAGGCGCAGTCAAGGCGTTGAGGGGTTCCGGTTTGGTGACCGCAGGATTAGGTCTCTGCTTTTTGCAGACGATGTGGTCCTGATGGCTTCATCTGACCGAGATCTTCAGCTCTCACTGGATCGGTTTGCAGCCGAGTGTGAAGCGACCGGAATGAGAATGAGCACCTCTAAGTCCGAGTCCATGGTTCTCGCCCGGAAAAGGGTGGAGTTCCATCTCCGGGTTGGGGAGGAGCCCCTGCCCCAAGTGGAGGAGTTCAAGTACCTAGGAGTCTTGTTCACGAGTGGGGGAAGAGTGGATCGTGAGATCGACAGGCGGATCGGTGCGGCGTCTTCAGTAATGCGGACGTTGTACCGATCCGTTGTGGTGAAGAAGGAGCTGAGCCGGAAGGCAGAGCTCTCAATTTACCAGTCGATCTACGTTCCCATCCTCACCTACGGTCATGAGCTTTGGGTCATGACCGAAAGGATAAGATCACTGGTACAAGCGGCCGAAATTAGTTTCCTCCGCCGTGTGGCGGGGCTCTCACTTAGAGATAGGGTGAGAAGCTCTGCCATCCGGGAGGAGCTCAAAGTAAAGCCGCTGCTCCTCCACATCGAGAGGAGCCAGATGAGGTGGTTCGGGCATCTGGTCAGGATGCCACCCGAACGCCTCCCTAGGGAGGTGTTTAGGTCACGTCCAACCGGTAGGAGGCCACGGGGAAGACCAAGGACACGTTGGGAAGACTATGTCTCTCGGCTGGCCTGGGAACGCCTCGGGATCCCCCGGGAAGAACTAAACAAAGTGGCTGGGGAAAGGGAAGTCTGGGTTTCCCTGCTTAGGCTGTTGCCCCCGTGACCCGACCTCGGATAAGCGGAAGAAGATGGATGGATGGATGGACCGCCAACAAAGAAATGAACCGTTTTAATTGCTACGGCAGTAGCATATAGCATATAGCAGTTAGCATTCCATGACCCACAATGCATTTCTGCAAATGACCCTCCCCCGCTGAATTCTTATTGGTTAACGTGTGTGTGGCAATTGCTGACATTTTCTTTATCTCTTCAGCAAAGGAGATAAATAATATTATTTGATATTTTACGGTAATGTGTTAATAATTTCACACATAAGTCGTTCAAACTATAAAAAAAAAAACTGTTACTTATGGTCCGAAAAATACGGTAAATGGGCTGACTTCAATTAAGATCATCAAAAAGGGAACATAACTAATATAATAGATAAGTGCACAAAAAGGGGAGAAGAAGTATCAACATAGAGAAGCCAACCCAAAACTTCATTTTACAAAGTGTGACTGCAACGATACTAACTTGACATGTCGTCAGGAGCATTTGTTATCTACACTCCTTTATTCCAGGTACCAGATCCAACACCATGCTCCTTAACATCATGGATCGATCTGGATGCTGGAGTGAAAGCAAAAAAAAAAAAACACCCAAAGAAAAGGTTTTTTACAAAATGTTACTGTACATACCTTTAAATTAAACTCTGCAAGTATATAGGTAGAAAACGTATTCAATAATCTATAACTGTTGATTTGCGTACAGGGCATACAGCAACTCTGCAAGAGCAAGCAGAGCACAAACAATACAACATTAAAATATAAAAACAGAACCAAATTACCGGACTCACAGTATATGGAAATCGAATACAAAGAACAAACATTTAAGGTAAGCAACAATATCAAGTTTTTTATCTCTTTTGTAACAATGTTGTGATGCTCTGTCAAATTCTTCTCACGTCCAGTCTGTTGTCCTTTTTTGGTGCCGTCACGGGTCAGCATCAGCTCCAAAGTACAAGCCAGGTGCTTGTAAAACAAGAGCAAACTTTATTTCTGCATCACTTATTTCGTTTTTATTATCCATTCACATTCTGAAGGCAGTCAGGTGAGTTTCACTTAAGTTCACTGAAGCCCCTAAGCAATGTTCTTATTAGCTTTCTCATTCAACTTGTCCATGTAGTTCCTAAGATCCTTAGAATCCCCGAGCTCAATGTCCGGACAAACCCACTTTATCTCGCTGGTTTGCACCAACGCTAATGGGCTTAGCACAGGACATCCATTACTGGATTTGACGGTGGAAAAGGTGGTGAACTTCACCCTCTTTCGCTTGGTGGTTGGGGAGTTAAGTGACTCATTCCTGTGATCCCGGCATCCTCCCGTGCCAATAATCCCATGCTGGGCCACTCCGTTTAACAATTGGCTCCCTTCCTCGGGGGTGCCTCCCAGCTCGTCCAGCTGCTGTTGCTGCAGGCACAGCCCTTCCTCTTGGCCTAGCCAAACCCAGTCATGAGAATGGGGCATGGTTTCTGGGGCCTCTAGGGACAGGTGCTTGCTCCGGTACTTATATGTGTAAGATATGCAGTTAATGAGGAATACCAAAATGGCCAGGCAGAAGACTCCCAAGAGCGCGTACATACCAATCTCAAGGTCGGTCATAGCCCTTCGGGCCGGCAGATCGTCATCAGTGCTGCGACTTCGAGGATGCTCATTCTGGTCTGGATAGTCCGAAAATTGACCTGGGTTCTTACGCCCAGTCTCTGCAGAGAGACGGCCTCCATTTGGCCTCCCGGGAACATGCCCCCTGATGGTAGTGGCTCCACGGTTTATTAACCCAGTTTCCACATCAGCGGTAGACCCGCCGTAGTAGGGTGGATCTGGCCGCATTCGCCGTTCTCCTGAATGTTTATAGTGATCCTCTGCTCCACCAAACCTCACTTGTACGTTGGCCATCCCAGTAGCTAAACTGATACGGCGTTTCCCTTTCTGGCACACCTCCGACATTTCAACACGCACAAGCAGACCTTGACCTTCACCTTTAGCCACGATAACGGGCCACCTCCAGGCTGTATTTCGCTGCACAGCCACCACCCGCTCATCTAATGAGGTGGCAGTTAGTGTGAAATGGGCAGGGTTGTAGTTCTCCAGTGGTGTCATGGAGCCATCGCTGAACTGCAGCCAGGCGCTGATGAAAGACTCCTAGGAACACAACATTGATGAACCAATGATTTAATAATGTAAAGTGGCTCTTTATAGAACACTCACTGACATACAATCATATACTTTCTAGATCAGGGGTCACCAACGCGGTTCCCGCAGGCACCAGGTAGCTCGTAAGGACCAGATGAGTAACCCGCTGGCCTGTTCTAAAAATAGCTCAAATAGCAGCACTTACCAGTGAGCTGCCTCTATTTTTAAAATTGTATTTATTTACTAGCAAGCTGGTCTCGCTTTTAATTCTAAGAGAGACGAAACTCAAAGAGAATTTGAAAATCCAAGAAAATATTTTAAAGACCTGGTCTTCACTTGTTTAAATACATTCATTATTTTTTTTAATTTGCTTCTTATAACTTTCAGGAAGACAATTTTAGAGAAAAATAGAACCTTAAAAATTATTTTAGGATTTTTAAACACATATACCTTTTTACCTTTTAAATTCCTTCCTCTTCTTTCCCGACAATTTGTATCAATGTTCAATTATTCTTTTGAATTTTATTGTAAAGAATAATAAATACATTTTAATTTAATTCTTCATTTTAGCTTCTGTTTTTTTGACAAAAAATATTTGTGAAATATTTCTTCAAACTTATTATGATTAAAATTCAAAAAAATTATTCTGGCAAACCTAGAACATCTTTAAATTCAAATTTAAATCTTATTTTAAAGTCCATCCATCCATCCATTTTCTACCGCTTATTCCCTTTTGGGGTCGCGGGGGGGCGCTGGCGCCTATCTCAGCTACAATCGGGCGGAAGGCGGGGTACACCCTGGACAAGTCGCCACCTCATCGCAGGGCCAACACAGATAGACAGACAACATTCACACTCACATTCAAACACTAGGGCCAATTTAGTGTTGCCAATCAACCTATCCCCAGGTGCATGTCTTTGGAAGTGGGAGGAAGCCGGAGTACCCGGAGGGAACCCACGCAGTCACAGGGAGAACATGCAAACTCCACACAGAAAGACCCCGAGCCTGGATTTGAACCCAGGACTGCAGGAACTTCGTATTGTGAGGCAGACGCACTAACCCCTCTGCCACCGTGAAGCCTTTCTTTTAAAACTTTTGTTCTGGAAAATCTACAAGAAATAATGGTTTGTCTTTGTTAGAAATATAGCTTGGTCCAATTTGTTATAAATTCTAACAAAGTGAAGATTGGATTTTAACCTATTTAAAACATGTCATCAAAATTCTAAAATTAATCTTAATCAGGAAAAAGTACTTTTAAAGAGTCAAAATTTGAAGACAAACTATGTTTCAAAATTTTATTTAATTTTTTTTTCCCGTTTTCTCCTCTTTTAAACCGTTCAATTAAGTGTTTTTTTCATCATTTATTCCCTACAAAAAACCTTCCGTAGAAGGAAAAAAAAAGTACAACAAATGACAGACAGAAATACCATTTTTTTTATATATATATTTAGATTTATTTATGAAAGGTAAATTGAGCAAACTGGCTATTCCTGGCAATTTATTTAAGTGTGTATCTAACTGCTAGCCCTTCGACTTAATCAGTACCCAAGAAGTAGCTCTTGGTTTCAAAAAGGTTGGTGACCCCTGTTCTAGATGTTATCGAGGTTGTTTTATATTACCGTATTTTTCGGATTATAAATCGCTCCATAATATATGTCGCACCGGCCGAAAATGCATAATAATGAAGGGAAACAACATATATACGTCGCACTGGAGTACAAGTTGCATTTTTGGGGGAAATGTATTTGAAAAAATCCAACACCAACAATAGACATTTGAAAGGCAATTTAAAATAAATAAAAAATAGTGAAAAACAGGCTGAATAAGTGTACGTTATATGAGGCATAAATAACCAACTGAGAAGGTGCCTGCTATGTTAACCTAACATATTATGGTAAGAGTCATTCAAATAACTATAACATATAGAACATGCTATACCTTTACCAAACAATCTGTCACTCCTAATCGATAAATCCCATGAAATCTTCTTCCTCGATGTCGCTTCTAAACAACTCTGCCAACTCCAAAGGTATGCGCCGCTTCCTCTTGTCGTTTTCTGCTGCATATTTCACTACATCCAGCTTGTAATCTGCAGTACATGATTTCCTTTTCGGTGCCATTTTGTTCAGCCCTTCTCAGTTTTTATAAGTTACCGCCAAAGATGAAATGATCCATTTTATTAGCTACGGCAGTAGCATATAGCATATTGCAGTTAGCATTCCATGACCCGCAACGCACTTCTGCAATGACCCTCTCCCTCTGAATTCTTATTGGTTGACGTGTGTGTGACGATTGCTGACATTTTCTTCGTTTCTTCCGCGAATGAGATAAATAATATTATTTGATACGGTAATGTGTTAATAATTTCCCTCATATGTCGCTCCAGAGTATATGTCGCACCCCCGGCCAAACTATGAAAAAAACAGCGACTTACATTCCGAAAAATACGGAATATTATTCTATATTCGGGGTTTAGAGATGTATACATGCAAATCAACTTCCCCCCCAAGCAAGTCGGACCTTTTGTCCTTGTCACTCCCACACACCATTGACCGAAATACATTTCAGCTGTGATACAGAGAACTGCATAAACCGTTTCTCAAAGGTTGGGCAAGTTACAAATAAACACCCAAAAATGATTGAAAAAGCAAAATTGAAGTGCTCAAAGAAGCAATAACAAGTCAAATAGCTAAGAACTATATATGTTTTTATTGCAACCAACCAGACAATGATGTAAACAAAAACCTAATTGAGAAAAAAAGCTGTTTGTTTTTTGTCTGTGAATTTCCAAAAGCAGGTCTCCAAAAAGAGACGTCGGTCTTATCGTTAGGGCCATATTGTATGCAGGTCAATATTTTTGTTTTACATAAACATTTTGTCTTATCAGCCGGTGGAAGTTCCTTAGTTTTTACAAACTTACAGTACGCGAGGTGTGTGTGGTCCAAAGTGAACACCCACTAAACTTTCGATATGTACAGTGGAACCTTGTTTTACATAACCCCTTATAGACCAAACTTTTCAATTTACAAACCACAGACCGAATAAAAAAAAGTCTTGGTGTACAAACCTTGTCTCAATGTACACGTTTTTCATCCACCTATTGTGTGCCTCACAGCGCAGCCATTTTGTGCCCGGCAGCACATCCATCATACCGTCAGCACAGCACTGCTGTTGTTAGCTACTATGCTTGGCGCTACTTGCTGTGCCTTTTGAATTTTTTACAGCATTATTCCACTTTTTCCAGCTCAATATGAGTCTGGAGAAAGCAATGGACAAACAATGTGCGGACTGAAACGCGTTGTCGACACTGCCCTACACCTCCATTCATTTGAACACCAATAAGATTAACAGACAAGGTAAAATGGATTTTTTTTTTATTCCTGATCATGGTAAAGGCTGTTAAATTTAGGGAGTTGTGTTATGTCAAACTTTAAGGGCTACCACAGGGCTATAGACAATGTGTGTATGCGTGTCAGTAAGGCAGTTGCAAATGCCAACAGTTCAGCTTGTTGTTGTTGTTTGACTTTGTTATTAAATAGAAATTTGATCCATCACACCGTTGTTATGTTTGTTTGACATACCGTACTGTATAGCTCTACGTTCTGTTTTCAAAGTGTACAAACTTCTCTTAAAATATGGACTTTAGTTGAGGCTGGAACCTACTATTCATCTTTACGTTGTTTCTTATGGAGAAATTTGCTCCAATATACAATCTTTTCTAAAAAACAATCACATTCGTAAATCGAGATTCCAATTTAGTTATTTTACTCCGAAAGGATTAGACCAGGCGTGTCAAACATACGGCCTGTGGGCCGTATTAGGCCCGCGAACAGGTTGTATCCGGCCCACGGGATGAGTTTGCTAAGTATAAAAATGAGCCGGAATTTTTGAATGAAAGAAACCGCTGTTCCAAATGTGTCCACTAGATGTCGCAATAACAATTATGTGTATCTTTGTAGATGGTGCTACATATGTAGAACAAATAAACCACATGATGTTAGTGCACCAGTCAAGGAACATGAGCAAACAACATAAATAACATCATGTAATTTGATTTTAGTATTATTTTTTTTATCTTGATACCAATGAATTGACTGATGAATGTTATCAAATAATGTATTCAGAAAGTATAAATAACGACATATAAAGATACAATACTATTATCCGTAACATGTAAGTGTAAAAAAAACAACTACATTATAATTTGTATATTTTCAGAATGTGATTGTTCTATTTTTAAATAAAGAAATCAATCTGAAGTCGTCTTTATTTTTAAGTTATCGTGCTGTGATTTCACAAAGTTCCGGCCCACTTGGGAGTAGATTTTTTCTCTAAGTGGCCCCCGATCTAAAATGAGTTTGGCACCCCTGGATTAGACTCTATAAGAACATGATGCTTGAAAACTTGGATCTTAGAAATAATCAAACAGAACAAAATGGATAAGGCTGTAACTATTAATTTAAAAACTCACAGAGGTGTTGGCAAGCCAGTATTCAAACAAACTCTGAAATATGCACGTCTTACAAAAATATAAGAAACGCAGCTATATGTAATTGCAAGTGAGACTAGAATATTAAGACACATAGAAATATTGGAGAGAATATACCCCTTAAAGGCAAATAATAGTTTCTCTCCAAGGGAAGAGTCAGTTGCTTTCTGCCGTTTGAAATTATAATTACAGGAATAAAAGAAGAGTTCACTGGTTGTATATGAGAATCAAAGAGAAAGATTCACGATGTGAACGCTTAATTAATTATGAAAAGAAACATAAAAAGTACAGCAGATTTCATTGTCACCCTGACTTAGCCCTACACTGCAAAGCAAACAGTACAAATGCATTCTTCTTTACTCGCCGCATGATAAAGACGAACCAATTATAGCAGATAACGGCAAGATAATAATACGTGCAATTGTGAATGAAAGGTTCTACCTGCTGGGGAGCTTCGATGACTTCCTGTGTGGTGGCAGTGGCGACTATGGCTCTGTTGCTGCCAGGGCTAAGGTGCAAGGACAGCGACAGTCCAGATACCAACTGCAACCCCAGCTCTGTCACACTCACTTTATCATCCAGCACCCTGATGCTCCTCTCAGCCAGGACCAATGATGTCAGGGGAGACAGCACCTGCAACACACTCAAACACTTACTCCACTTCTTTGTCCATTTTTCGCACAACATCAACTGAATCCTCATACGTTGACACAATTACTGGATTTTTTTTTTTTTTCCCCTTTATTATGAAAACGGGAGGTTTTTGTCATGAAAAATGGAGGTTTTTTGGGTGGGTGCACTAATTGTAGGTGTATTTTGTGTTTTTTATGTTGTTTTAATAAAAAAAAAATAAAAAAAAATTAATATATATATATATACATATATATATATATATATATATATATATATATATCCATCCATCCTATATATATATATATATATATATATATATATATATATATGTATATATATATATATATTTCCATCCATCCATTTTTCTACCGCTTATTCCCTTTTGGGGTCGCGGGGGGCGCTGGCGCCTATCTCATCTACAATCGGGCGGAAGGCGGGGTTTTATTTTATGTTATTATTTATTTATTTTTTTATCAAAAAATAATTAAAATTAAAAAAAATATATTCTGCGGCCCGGTACATATCGGTCCCCAACCGACCACCGGTCTAGATCATGTTTTGTTTGGTTATGTTTTGTTCGTTTTGGACTCCTCTAGTTCCTGTTTGTGCACCTCCCTGAATCTGTTTTTGTCACACCTGGACTTGGATTGGTTTTGCTTCTTCCACTCAAAGGTTGATTGGCACGAGCCAGACGAGAGTGTAAGTACATATTTGTTTATTTAAACACTATAATAAAAAATAAACAAACTTAGGGCGCTCACAAGGAGGTACAAAACTTGGCTACAAAAATACAAACATGAAAACAAAACACCTGCTCGATGGCATGAAAGACAATAAACTATAAACTTAAACTTGCACTCTGGCAGAACTATGAACAACTAAAACAAAAACTCTTACTGTGACCGAAACAAGGGGCATGGATAGCAAGGTGCGTAGCAGGTAATCGCGGGTGCGTGAAGGCATGAAGGCAAGCACATGCAAAGTTCCCAGACTGATGGACAGAAAGTAAAATCCTTAAATACTGGCTGTGGTATTTAGTAACAGGTGTGAGGGGGTGGGGATCGGGGCGTGACTAGGGGGACAAGGTGGAAATTAATGGGTTGGCATGGAAACAAACAAAACCAGGAAGTGCAAAACGTGACTGAATGTCCAAAAATCAAAACATAACATGATCAAACATAAACCCTGCTTCACAGGCATGACAGTGCCCCGCCCATTAAGGACAGATTCTACATGTCCAAAAGGATAACAATGATCAAGAATAAAGGGAGGGCGGGAGGGGGACATGGCGGTGGATCGCCAAACCGCGTGTCCCCATATCCATTGGGGCAGAGTCAGGTGGCGGCGACGCGTAGGGTACCGAGGTGGGTGACCTGGGAACGCCCATATCCGTGGCCGACCCCCTTGGCGTGGCGGACGACCACGTAGAGGCTACAACTGTGGCCGATGAGGAAGTCGGCACCCTTGGCGTGAACTTGATGTTGGCGCTCGACGTGGACTTGGCGTTGGCTCTCGACGTGGACTTGGACTTGGACTTGGAGCTCAACTTGGACTTGGAACTCGACTTGGACTAGGACTTGGAGCTCGACGTGGAGCTGCGACTGGCGGTACTTGGGGTCGTGGAGCTGCGACTCGCGGCACTTGGCGTCGCGGAGCTGCATCTGGCGGCACTTGGCGTCGTGGAGCTGCGACTGCCGGCACTTGGCGTCGTGGAGCTGCGACTGGCGGCACTTGGCGTCGTAGAGCTGCGACTGGCGGCACTTGGCGTCGTGGAGCTGTGACTGGCGGCACTTGGCGTCGTGGAGCTGTGACTGGCTGCACCTGGCTTCGTGGAGCTGCGACTGGCGGCACTTGGAGTCGTGGAGCTGCGACTGACGGCACTTGGCGTCGTGGAGCTGCGACTAGTGGCACTTGGAGTCGTGGAGCTGCGACTAGTGGCACTTGGAGTCGTGGAGCTGCGACTGGCGGCACTTGGCGTCGTGGTGCAGGCACTGGTACTAGCCGAGGGCGTGGACTTGGCGTTGGAGGTTGGCGCAGACTTGGCGTTGGAGCTTGGCTTGGACTTGGACTTGGTTCTGGTCTTGGACTTGGTGCTGAACTTGGACTTGGTGCTGGTGGAGGTGTCCTCGCTGGAAGCTGCGGCTTAGCAGGCCGAAAAACTGGAGGTGGGGGACGTGCTGGTCGCTGTGGCTTGGAACCGCACCGGGCAGAACCAACCAACAAGCTCCCAACACCCCCACCCCCCTCAAGGAGTGGCTCCAAGACACTCTCACCGTGACCCGGATCAGTCTCTTGGGGTGGGTGGAGGGCAGAATCTTCCCCTTTAAATTGTCCATATTGTCTTTTTTTATTGTCTTGGTTTGATTATCTGAAAAAAAATATTGTGGCTTGGGGGGGCTTGAGTCCCGGGGGGTGGGGCATGAACTTTGGATGACTGTCACAGATGTGATCTATTATGCAATATCATTTTTTTGTAATAATTAATCATGGTTATGGGGTTTGAGACTTCTGATGGAGGTGGGTGATCAATTGTGAAAGTCCTGAAAAAAAATCTTCCTGGTCTGAGATGTAGTCTTATGACAGTGGTGTGACGTTATCATGGGGAGTCCGGGCAGCACGCGGTCAACTTCCGCCCTGAGTGGGAGGAGCTTGATGGCACGGCTCTTCCTGTCCGCACCTGGAAGCCTTCCCCGACGTCGAGGGTGACGCTTCCGGGAAGTCGGCATCATGTCGTCGTCTTCGGGCCAAATGAAGTCAATGGGGACCTCTTCACCATTCGGCCCAAATGTCAAACCTCTTTGCGCGAGGGAAGAGTAGCGCCGTGTTTCCTCCTTCATCGCGCTCAGCACCGCCAAAGACTCCTCGTCCAAATCTCCCGCGAAGAAGCTCTTGTGCTGGGAACTTTCTGTCACACCTGGACTTGGATTGGTTTTGCTTCTTCCACGCAAAGGATGATTGGCACGAGCCAGATGAGAGTGTGAGTACATATTTGTTTATTTAAACACTATAATAAAAAATAAACAAACTAAGGGCGCTCACAAGGCGGTACAAAACTTGGCTACAAAAATACAAACAGGAAAACAAAACACCTGCTCGATGGCATGAAATACAATGAACTATAAACTTAAACTTGTTCTGTGGCAGAACTATGAACAACTAAAACAAAAACGCTTACTGTGACCGAAACAAGGGGCATGGATAGCAAGGTGCGTAGCAGGTAATCGCGGGTGCGTGAAGGCATGAAGGCATGAAGGGAAGCACATGCAAAGTTCCCAGACTGATGGACAGAAAGTAAAATCCTTAAATACTGGATGTGGCAATTAGTAACAGGTGTGAGGGGGCTGAGGATCGGGGCGTGACTATGGGGACCAGGTGGAAACTAATGGGTTTTTATGGAAGCAAACAAAACCAGGATGTGCAAAACGTGACTGAATGTCCAAAAATCAAAACATAACATGATCAAACATAACCCTGCTTCACAGGCATGACAGTTCTGGTTACCATGGTTGCTAATTATGTTCACCTGTCTCTGATTAGTGTTCGGCCGCTCACCTGCCACCCGAGCGCTAATCAGAGGCATTATTTAAACCCGCCATTGCTGGTCAGTCGGCCTGGCGTCGTTGTTTCATGAAATGCCATAGTTTATGCTGTTTGTACGCTTCATGCCGAGTCCACGTGAGTTTTAGTTGCTTAATGCAATCCTGCTATGTAAGTTGTTTGTTTCACGCCAAAGTTGCATGTTTATTTATTGTCCATAGTCCATGCTAATAGCACCATTAGCTTCGAGTGTGACTTGTTTTCCGTTCTTTTGTACTACTTTGATATTTTATGGAATAAATAATGTTCCAACATGCACGCTATGTCCGGAGTGGTCCGTCTGCATTTCGGGAGAACGAACCTCGCAATAAGGTGCCAAAAACCCCCCCGTCATGACATTGAGATCATGAGTTGTTGTCAGTAATGTTTTTTAGCTGGCCTAAGGCAGATATATGTAGGGATGTTATAAGCTAGGTAACAAAATAACTCCATTACCCAGAACGCAAAGTAGTGAAGAGCATGCGGAGTAGACATGCCGGCAGCTGGATGTTATTTACGAGCAAGCTGTGGAGTAAACTTTAAGAACTTAGCTAACACGCCTCGTCTGCATCTTTTATGATTAGAAAAAACAACACACAAATTTGCAAGGCTATTTTCAAGAAGGATATTTAAAGAAAAACTACATCTTGTGAGACAATGTCGGCCAACTCGGAAGCTAGCTCAGCTGTCCCAGTGATGAAATGTTAGTTCAGATATTTTATTTCTTTTATTTTTTTCCACGTTTAATATCCATCCATTTTCTACCGCTTATTCCCTTTGGGGTCGCGGGGGGTGCTGGTGCCTATTTCAGCTACGATCGGGCACAAGGCGGTGTACACCCTGGACAAGTCACCACCTTACCGCAGGGCCAACACAGATAGACAAACAATATGTTTTTTGCAATTTTAAACAAAATATAAGTTTTAATTGCTGATGCTGGTTTGTTGATTTTTAAATTTGTCGGAAAATAACCCGTTTTGTACAATGCCCAGTAGTGCGTAAATGTGTTTCTGTATAGTACGGGGGTCGGCAACCCCCGGCTCTCGAGCTGCATGCGGCTCTTTAGCACTGCCCTGGTGGCTTTCTGGAGCTTTTTCAAAAATGTTTGAAAATGGAAAAGATAGTGGAAAAAAATTTAATTTTTGTTTTAATATTGTTTCTGTAAGACAGAAAACATGACACAAACCTTCCTTTTAGAAATCACCGTTTATATTAAACATTCTTCACCGATGAGAGAACGAGAGCCATTTTATCCTTCTAATTTATGCGGTCCTTGAACGCACTGTAGTTTTCTTTTTACTTGTACAACTTTCTCAGACGCAGCCACAGTAAGACATGTTTTAGGCCACTGCTTCTTTGTCTCATTTTGTCCAACAAATGTTTCATGCTATGTGTGAATGTACAAACGTGAGCTTTTTATATTGCTATTGACTTGTGTGGAGTGCTAATCAGGCATATTTGGTCAGTGCATGACTGCAAGCTAATCGATGCTAACATGCTATTGAGGCAAGCAGTATGTACATATTGTATCATTATGCCTCGTTTGTAGCTATATTGGAGCTCATTTAATATCCTTTACTTATGTCCTCACTGTATTTAATTTATATTTGCATGTCTGATAGTTGTTTGTGTGACATGTCATTATAGACCACAGCAAACATTAGCTAGCTTGCCAAAGATAGTAATAAATCCATTAGAAGACGATGGCCTGCTGTTTCCTTTAACTTAGACACCTTACATACCTTTGGACATTCTAAGCAAGACATTTCTAGGAGTAATCTCAACCTCACAGAAGCCTCCGTTTTACTAATTTTTTCCATCCATCCATCCATCCATTTTCTACCGCTTATTCCCTTTTGGGGTCGCGGGGGGCGCTGGCGCCTATCTCAGCTACAATCGGGCGGAGGGCGGGGTACACCCTGGACAAGTCGCCACCTCATCGCAGGGCCAACACAGATAGACAGACAACATTCACACTCACATTCACACACTAGGGACCATTTTTTTTAGTGTTGCCAATTAACCTATCCCCAGGTGCATGTCTTTGGAAGTGGGAGGAAGCCGGAGTACCCGGAGGGAACCCACGCATTCACGGGGAGAACATGCAAACTCCACACAGAAAGATCCCGAGCCTGGATTTGAACCCAAGACTGCAGGACCCTCGTATTGTGAGGCAGACGCACTAACCCCTCTGCCACCGTGAAGCCCTAATTTTTTCCAATGTTACAAAAATGTGTAGAATAAATATTACATTTCAACATTTCTATTGACAAAGATTTGTGTCAGCCTGTGAAACATAGTCATTTTGATAGTTAATAACTAATTTAAAAACAATCACCACGTGTTGTCTTCATTATAAGAATTATATAAGGCTTTTAAGTTTTTGCGGCTCCAGAAGAACTGGTTTTGTTTATTTTTGGACCCATATGGCTCTTTCAACATTTTGGGTTGCCGACCCCTGGTATAGTATTTCTGTTGTTTATATGGTGACATAAATGATGGTATTTTGAGAGGTAATCATTGAAGGCGGACATCACTGAAGGCCTAGGTGGGAAATGCATGGCCTGCCACTACTAACTTTAATACATCCCCTGTGTAGTTGATAAAATTAAATGAATTATTTCACTTTATTTACACAGGAAAAAAATAAGCGTATTAAAGATGCATGTTTGGGAAACACTCGTTCTAGAAATGTGAACTATACTGTGGTAAATGATAAAAAGCATAACTATTAACTATGATAACGTGTTGGGTGAAAATCTATAAAAATGCACACCCAACCTGTATTTTGGTCGTTCCAGCGCTCAGCCCAATTATGACTTGTCCCTCCCATAATTGGGCAATCTTTGTGTCCTCCACCCGCAGGAAGTCCTTGACCAGTTGTGTCATGTCCACCTGCCAGTCGCTGCCCAGCAGAAAGTTCTGCTGATCTTCGTTGTCTTCCTCCACAGCGCCTCTGACCTCGTCAGTTTCGGACACGAAATGTGTGAGGACTTGCAAAGTGGTACTTTGGTACTGAGGTACGCATGCATTATCGGTCCTCTCCTCGCCAGTTGTGTCATCCTCCTTGTCGTCATACCTGAAGCAAAAGCAAGGCGGAGCATGTGATCAAAAACAATACCTTCATAAAAAAGTAATCGGGAATTGAGGCTTGATAGCAGGGATATTCAACTAAATTGTTTTGGCAGCCATATTTCCAGAAAGCCAATGACCCAGGGACCGGACTTCTCCCTTCAATATTAGTTTTATGTTTGGGAGAACCAGCATCTTTTACATACACATTTGATTTTGTCTATTGTATTTTGCGGAGTATAGCGCAAGCCGCAAATTTTAGGGCAAACATTTTTTTACATACAAACCCCGTTTCCATATGAGTTGGAAAATTGTGTTGGATGTAAATATAAACGAATACAATGATTAGCAAATCCTTTTCAACCCATATTCAGTTGAATGCACTACAAAGACAAGATATTTGATGTTCAAACTCATAAACTTTTTTTTTTTGCAAATAATAATTAACTTAGAATTTCATGGCTGCAACACGTGCCAAAGTAGTTGGGAAAGGGCATGTTCACCACTGTGTTACATCACATTTTCTTTTAACAACACTCAATAAACGTTTGGGAACTGAGGAAACTATTTGTCGAAGCTTTGAAAGTGGAATTATTTACCATTCTTGCTTGATGTACAGCTTAAGTTGTTCAACAGTCCAGGGTCTTGCTGTCATATTTTACGCTTCATAATGCGCCACACATTTCTGAAGACGGTAGACATGTCTGGACTGCAAGCTGGCCAGGAGAGTACCCGCACTCTTTTACTACAAAGCCACGCTGTTGTAACATGTGGCTTGGTATTGTTTTGCTGAAATAAGCAGGAGCGTCCATGATAAAGTTGCTTGGATGACAACATTTGTTGTTCCAAAACATGTATGGACCATTCAGCATTAATGGTGCCTTCACAGATGTGTAAGTTACCCATGCTTTGGGCACTAATACACCCCCATACCATCACAGATGCTGGCTTTTGAACTCTGCGCCTATAACAATCCGAATGGTTATTTTCCTCTTTGTTCGGGAGGACACCACGTCCACAGTTTCCAAATGTAATTTTAAATGTGGACTCGTCAGACCACAGAATACTTTTCCACTTTGCATCAGTCCATTTTAGATGAGCTCTGGCCCAGCAAAGCCAGCGGCATTCCTTTGTGTTGTTGATAAAAGGCTTTCGCTTTGCATAGTAGAGTTTTAACTTGCACTTACAGATGTAGCGACCAACTGTAGTTACTGACAGTGGTTTTATGAAGTGTTCCTGAGTTCATGTGGTGATATCCTTTACACACCAATGTTGGTTTTTGATACAGGACCGCTTGAGGGATCAAAGGTCCGTAATATCATTGCTTACGTGCAGTGATTTCTCCAGATTCTCTGAACCTTTTGATGATTTTACGGACCGTAGATGGTAAAATCCCTAAATTCCCTGCAATAGCGCGTTGAGAAATGTTGTTCTAAAACTGTTCGACAATTTGCTTAGAAATTGGTGACCCTCACCCCACCCTTGTTTGTGAAAGACTTAGCATTTCATGGAAGCTGCTTTTATGCCCAATCATGGCAGTCACCTGTTCCCAATCAGCCTGCAGCCTTTGTAGCATATTCAACTGAATTTGGGTTGAAAATGATTTGCAAATCATTGTATTCCGTTTATATTTACATACAACACAATTTCCCCAACTCATATGGAAATGGGGTATGTACATTAGCCGCGCCGGACTATAAGCAGCACATAGAGTACATACGTTGCAAAATGAGTTATTTACACACAAATATTTTGTAAATGTTTATTTACATACTTTAATTGTATTCAAACGGGGCCTGAAATACGACAGTAAAACGGCTGCTCAAACAAAACAGAAATCATCGTCACTCACTCACCTCATCCAGTAGCTGTGGAAGCTAGCTCTCCAATCAGCAAAACAGACTCAATAACACCACAGTGACGTTTTGGTAAATTTACTGAGGAATTTATGAAACTGAAACAATACAAAAAAGTCCTATTGTAAGCTAAAAATACTATTATGGACACTCGTAAATGTGTTAGCATATTTACAGTGCTAGCTTGATTACATTACGATATTTATGCATATAATACAGATATGCATAAAAAGACGGTTTAGTAAGTATAAACAGTTTATGTTATATTGTAAAACAATACTCGGCGTGATAAATGGAGAATCCATATGAGTAAAAACGCTGGGGACGGCTCGAAGACTTTACAGTTGAAAGGACTACATGGAAAGACACTGCAGAACCTGCAGTGAGCAAAGTCATCCAAAATATAGCGTCATAGCACAAACAATAACACACCTAATAAATGTGTTTGCTTGTTTTTTTGTTTTTTTTTCATTTTGCATTACGGCCGTTAGCAAAGAAAAATCCACAAATTAGCCGCACTGTTTATAATCTGTAGGGTTAAAAACGTAGGAAAAAGGTAACGGCTTACAGTCCGGAATTCACCGTACCTTTTTTGTCAGAGTTACAGCACTGCTCTGCTGTTTTTAAAGACCTTCCGCAAAAAAGTTTATACGACTAAACTTGCAAGTTGAATTGCCCAAATGATGAAAAAGAGAGGGCCTATAATGGAACCTTGAGGAACACACTACTAGTATAATTAAATAAGTTGAACTAATGACTACTGACTGCAAATATTTTTAGATGCCAAAAAAGAGAGGACCTAAAGTGGTGCCTTGAGGACTGCTTCAGTTATGTACATCAGGGTTCTATGTTTGCTAGCAAAGTTAAAATGCTAATGCAAGGGTCTGCCAATGTGTCAAGTGGTCCAAGTTCCTCTATACCAGTGATTCTTAAACTTGTTTTACCAAGTACCACCTCAGAAAACACTTGGCTCTCCAAGTGCCACCACAACGACCAAAATTTAAAATGCAGTAGTGTAGTAGTAGTAGTGTAGTAGTAGTAGTGTAGTCCTAAATATTAAAACAAGATATAGGTTTTATTTAACAAGCATAGCTATTTTTTTTTGCAACTGTAACATTACCCTGCGATGAGGTGGAAACTTGTCCAGGGTGTATCATGCCTTCTGCCCGATTGTAGCTGAGATAGGCATCAGCACCCCCCGCGATCCCAGGGGGAATAAGCGGTAGAAAATGGATGGATGGATGTAACATTACCCACAGTTTCAACAGTAACGCTTTGTTTGAATATAGAAAAATACAACACTGTAATTAAAAAATGTATCGAATGAAATTAATTGGCCACAACAGGAGCACTCCAGTGTTTTTTGGAATTTGCTGCATTTTTGGAGGAGAAAGCAGAAGCTTGTTAAAATGCTTTCGTGAACTCGGACAAATATCTTTTTGATATTGAACACGTTCAGTTCTATTTGTTTTCTCATCACCATTAACTCAGTCAAAGCTGCAATGGCTTGTTTTGTTGCTGCAGGTTTTTAACCTCTCAAAAGTCGGAGGCTCCAGGTATTTTCGAAAATCCATTAAAAAAACAGCTTCCAGAGACAAACTGCTGCCGAGCTTGCATTCTCATTTTGTTCTAAAGGGCAACTAATATTTTGTTATGTGTCTGTCATTTATTTTGCCCATGGCATATGCCCTTTGGAGATATAGCCATTTCAGAAGAAAAAGAAAAAAAAAAAGGTTTAGCAAGCCAAACATGAAATCCCTTCATACATTTGTTCTTGTCCGTGCCTTCTGTTTATATAGACTTTTATCTCAAAGACCCACATTAAACTGAAGGGGAGTAACCATTATTTTTAATCATAACATTTGACTCAACCTACGGCTTCGGTTTATGCTATAAATCAGGGATTGGCAACCCGCGGCTCCGGAGCCGCTCTTTGGCCACTCTGATGTGGCTCAGCTGCACATGGCTCAGCTGCATAATCGCCGACCCCCCACCCCCCGATTGTTTTATGGGAGTTTCCGGATTTTGGTGCACCCGAGGTTAACATTCTCCGAATTTCACTCGGACTACAATATTGAGGGCGTGCCGTGATGGCTTTACATGCATCCATGACTTTTACAGGCTATATTATACACCCCCGCACCCCCAACCCCGCCCACCTCAACCGACGCACGGAGGGGGGTTGGAGGGTGCGGGGTTTGGTGCTAGCAGGGTGTAAAATATAGCCTGGAATAGTCATGGATGCATGGGATTCTGGGTAATGGTTATGTTGCGTTTATGTTATGTTACTGTGAGGATGTTCTCCCGAAATGTAATTGTCATTCTTGTTTGGTGTGGGTTCACAGTGTGGCGCATATTAGTAAGAGTGTTAAAGTTGTTTATATCACAACCTTCAGTGTAACCTGTATGGCTGTTGACTAAATTCCTTGCAGTCGTGTACGTTTATCAGCGGAAGCCACGTACAACATGTTGCTGGGCTGGCAAGCTGTTTGTACATGCTGTAGAAAGCGTTAAAGGCAATGGTTTCAAAGCACACCCTTTTTAGACCAGTTGATCTGCCGTTTCTTTTCTTTTTCTCCTATGTCCCACTCTCCCTTGTGGAGGGGGTCCGGTCCGATCCGGTGGCCATGTACTGCTTGCCTGTGTATCGGTTGGGGACATCTCTGCGCTGTTGAACCGCCTCCGCTTGGGATGGTTTCCTTCCTGCTGGCTCCGCAGTGAACGGGACTCTCGCTGCTGTGTTGGATCCGCTTTGGACTGGACTCTCGCGACTGTGTTGGATCCGTTATGGATTGAACTTTCACAGTATCATGTTAGACTCGCTCGACATCCATTGCTTTCGTCCTCTCCAAGGTTCTTAGTCATCATTGTCACCGACGTCCCACTGGGTGTGAGTTTTCTTTGCCCTTATGTGGGCCTACCGAAGATGTGGTAGTGGTTTGTGTTGGGGTTTGTGCAGCCCTTTGAGACACTAGTGATTTAGGGTTATATAAGTAAACATTGATTGATTATTATTGTTATCTGGTTGACCACCAGTAGATATTAGCGAGAATGATTGCGGCTCCAATTATCTTCTTTTTTTTGTGAAACGGGTCACAATCGCTTTTTGAGTGGTAAAGGTTGCCGACCTCTGCTATAATTCATATTGAACATCATCCTGCTGTATTTGTTGCACTTGCTCGTAAAATATGACACAGTTATGCTGTATGCATATATGCATTGAGTGTATAGATCTACATGGTGGGCCATATGTTTCTATACATAGGGACATGTATTATGTATATATGTTTCCTGTACCCTAGAAGGTGTGTTCGATGAAAGAGCAACCAATTTAAATCATACTGATGGCTTGCACTGAGCAGAAAACATGGAACGAACATGAAACATGTATGGAAACTCATGTCCAATCATGTACATTAGTCTTTGCACATTTGCATTTGTACTTTAGACCTGATATATTTTACATACGGTTACTCTATTTAATTTTGGATTGGTCTAATAGTTATATGTGGATCAATACTGATTGATGTTTTTTATTAAAAAAAGAAATAAAAAAATGCTAAAAACATATTTTGTGTCAGCGTTGTATCATCGGTGACTAAGCACCGTATTTTCTGGACTATATGGCGGATTATAAAGTGCACTGCCAATGAGCAGGTCTATTCAGGTCTTTTTTCATACCAATGGCGTGCCAGATTATAAGGCGCATTAAAGGATTTTTTTTTCAAAATTTAAAACATTTCTTTGTGGTCTACATAACATGCATTTGGTGAAAATGTTGCATATATGATGTTTTACACATTGTCTTCGAGCCAGTTTCTGACAGTCCCTTCTGGTTGCGCCGTTTTGTGTGCGGTCTTTCTTACTTGGCTCACCTTCGACATCATCTTTTCCCCGTCATCTTTGTTGTAGCGGTGTAGCGTGCAAGGACGGGAGTGGAAGAAATATCAAAAGATGGAGCTAACTGTTTTAATGACATTCAGACTTTACTTAAGTCAATAACGGAGCAGCATCTCCTCATCCGTGGCTCACTAGTGCAACGGTGAATGCTGTAAAACCACTACACTGGTAGTTTCGCCACGGACTACAGTGGCGGATGTGCGCAAATTTTCAGGACTTATGCAGATCTCAAGTACACATCAGCACGTACCGAAAGGTAAGAAAAGTTGGTTTTGCATAATATTGTGGAACAAAACAGCAGCTAATATGTCTGCTAATGTGTGCCATTTTGCGGTCCTTGTACACACACCGTAGTTATACTTGTATCTAAGACTATGGTTGCCGTAATGGGCCAACAATCCATCAAGCGGATCGGCTTCAAAGTCATACTATAACATTTTGACGGAATTTTGTGTGCCGTTTGAAATTTTCTTTATTTTTAATGGGACATTTAAAGTTTTGGTGTTGTTTACTGGCGTCATATTGCAGTCTACACATATCTCTTATGTGTGACTACCATCTACTGGTCACACTTATCATTACACCATGTACCAAATAAAATAGCTTTGGGATCAGTAAGCACAACCAGAATTATTCCGTACATTAGGCGCATCGGACTATAAGGAGCACTGTCGATTCTTGAGAAAATTAGATGATTGGGGCACACATGCACATGTGCACACATACAAATACAATTTTCCCCAGACAGTGTGTGTTGTCAGCTGGTTTCATTTATAGGGTGACTTTCTTGTGTCGTCACAGAGACAGCATGCTGATGCGTTTGACCATTCATGTGTGCTTTAAATGTTTTGATAGCTTTTTTTTCCATTTCGAAATCCAGAAGTGATAAGGTGGGGTCTAATTTCACAGAAAATAGTTTGAGTTTGTCCTGGTCACGGTAATTGCCTTGCGATAAAACACAAAACTCTCTTCTGTACTGCATTATAATCAAGCCAAGGAAAGTCGTTTGACCACTTCTTTTGTAAAATTCAAGTTTTGTTTGACAAAACTTTTAAGTGTGGCAAAAGTCACAATGCCACTGAACTGTACTTACTACAAACAAGCAACCATATTTTGCTCGTGTGTGTGTGTGTGTGTGTGTGTGTGTGTGTGTGTGTGTGTGTGTGTGTGTGTGTGCGCGCGCGCGCGTGTGTGCGCGTGTGGATGAGGTTTAATCAGATGCTTTCACCCACAGTGTGTCTAGGGTCACCAACGCGGTGCCCGCGGGCACCAGGTAGCCCGTAAGGACCAGATGAGTCACCGGCTGGCCTGTTCTTAAAATAGCTCAAACAGCAGCACTTACCAGTAAGCTGCCTCTATTTTTTTTTTTTACTTATTTACTAGCAACCTGGTCTCGCTTTACTCAACATTTTTAATTCTAAGAGAGACAAAACTCAAATAAAATTTGAAAATCCAAGAAAATATTTTAAAGACTTGGTCTTCACTTGTTTAAATAAATTCATTTATTTTTTTACTTTTCTTCTTATAACTTTCAGAAACTGCGATGAGGTAGCGACTTGTCCAGGGTGTAAACTACCCTCAACCCAATTGTAGCTGAGATAGGCACCAGCGCCCCCCGCCACCCCAAAAGGGAATAAGCGGTAGAAAATGGATAGATGGAACTTTCAGAAAGACAATTTTAGAGAAAAAATACAACCTTAAAAATGATTTTAGGATTTTTAGACACATATACCTTTTTTTACCTTTTAAATTCCTGCCTCTTCTTTCCTGACAATTTAAATCAATGTTCAAGTAAATGTATCTTTTTATTGTAAAGAATAATAAATAAATTTTAATTTAATTCTTCATTTTAGCTTCTGTTTTTTCGACGAAGAATATTTGTGAAATATTTCTTCAAACTTATAATGATTAATATTCAAAAAAATTATTCTGGCAAATCTAGAAAATCTTTAGAATCAAAATTAAATCTTATTTCAAAGTCTTTTGAATTTCTTTTTGTTTCTGGAAAATCTAGAAGAAATAATGTTTTGTCTTTGTTAGAAATATAGCTTGGTCCAATTTGTTATATATTCAAACAAAATGCAAAATGGATTTTAACCAAAACATGTCATCAAAATTATGAAATTAATCTTAATCAGGAAAAATTACTATTGATGTTCCATAAATTATTTTTTTAATTTTTTCAATAGGATTCGAATTAGCTAGTTTTTCTCTTCTTTTTTCCGGTTGAATTTTGAATTTTAAAGAGTCGAAATTAAAGATAAACTATGTTTCAAAATTTAATTTTCATTTTTTTTCCTGTTTTCTCCTCTTTTAAACCATTCAATTAAGTGTTTTTTTTTCATATTTTATTCTCTACAAAAAACCTTCCGTAAAAGGAAAATAAATGTACGACGAAATGACAGACAGAAATACCCATTTTTTTTTATATATACTGGAATATAGATTTATTTATTAAAGGTAAATTGAGCAAATAGGCTATTTCTGGCAATTTTTTTAAGTGTGAATCAAACTGGTAGCCCTTCGCATTAATCAGTACCCAAGAAGTAGCTCTTGGTTGCAAAAAGGTTGGTGACCCCTGGTCTAGGGGGTGGAATCTAACCCCACTCAGAGGCAGAACGATTTGGAGCAGTGTTTTTTAAACTGTGGTACACGCATATCACTCGGGCTTCATCTAGTGGTAACGCCAAATAATTGCTCAATTCAGGGTCCAATTAATCAAACACCAACACAGAACGTTAAAAATGTGATACAAAAACACACAAGTTGCCCACTGAACTATGTGGCTATTTAAAAAAAAAAAAAAGTCTGATAGTACCAAACACAATTAAAAAAAACTCCCATACAACCCGTTTACTAGGCCTGATGGGTAATATGCAAAACACTTTCCATATTTGACATCCTCGAGGGACATCGATAGAAATGGGCTGGATGGCCAGATATTGCTGATGGATTACAACATTTTAAGGAGTTTGTCAAGGAAATAAACATGGTAGGAATGGTTCACATACTCTTAATATTCAATGTTTTATCATTTATACTTCATATTGTAGTGGCTGACAATCTTATCCGGTGCACATCTTGAGGGAGCAATCTTATTCGGGTGGCACATATCCAGGTGCTGGGCATCCGTGATCCTTCACTAAATGCAAGTCATTTTAGTTACATTATATTTTTTACACGTGTGTTTGCCTGCCAACACATGAACGGGCACATTCATCTGTTTTAAATGTTTTTCCAGTCCCAACATCTTTTGTTGTTCTACCATGACTATAGTTCTACTCAGTCCAAGTAATTTATTTGTTGTGAAAATACTCTTAAAGGCACACTATGTAATATTTAAAATTATTATGTTGTCAGCACCCGACCTCTATGCAATGTGAGCTGGGCGGCAGCCGAAGGCAGGGCACTTGGCGGTCCGATCCTCGGCTACAGAAGCTAGCTCTTGGGACGTGGAACGTCACCTCACTGGGGAGGAAAGAGCCTGAGCTAGAGCGCGAAGTCGAGAAGTTCCGGCTGGATATAGTCGGACTCACTTCGACGCACAGCAAGGGCTCTGGAACCACTTCTCTCGAGAGGGACTGGACCCTCTTCCAGTCTGGCGTTGCCGGCAGTGAGAGGCGCCGGCCTGGGTGGCAATTCTTGTTGCCCCCCGGCTCAGAGCCTGCACGTTGGAGTTTAACCCGGTGGACGAAAGGGTAGCCTCCCTCCGCCTTCGGGTGGGGGGACGGGTCCTGACTGTTGTTTGTGCTTATGCACCAAACAGCAGTTCAGAGTACCCACCCTTTTTGGGAGTACTCGAGGGAGTGCTGGAAAGTGCTCCCCCGGGTGATTCCCTTGTCCTACTGGGGGACTTCAACGCTCACGTTGGCAACGACAGTTAAACCTGGAGAGGCGTGATTGGGAAGAATGGCCGCCCGGATCTGAACCCGAGTGGTGTTTTGTTATTGGACTTTGGTGCTCGTCACAGTTTGTCCATAACAAACACCATGTTCAAACATAAGGGTGTCCATATGTGCACTTGGCACCAGGACACCCTAGGCCGCAGTTCCATGATCGACTTTGTAGTTGTGTCATCGGATTTGCGGCCTTATGTTTTGGACACTCGGGTGAAGAGAGGGGCGGAGCTTTCTACTGATCACCACCTGGTGGTGAGTTGGCTGCGATGGTGGGGGAGGATGCCGGACAGACCTGGGAGGCCCAAACGCATTGTGAGGGTCTGCTGGGAATGTCTGGCAGAGTCTCCTGTCAGAGAAAGTTTCAATTCCCACCTCCGGAAGAACTTTGAGCATGTCACGAGGGAGGTGCTGGACATTGAGTCCGAGTGGACCATGTTCCGCACCTCTATTGTCAAGGCGGCTGATCGGAGCTGTGGCCGCAAGGTAGTTGGTGCTTGTCGAGGCGGCAATCCTAAAACCCCTTGGTGGACACCAGCGGTGAGGGATGCCGTCAAGTTGAAGAAGGAGTCCTATCGGGTCCTTTTGGCTCATAGGACTCCGGAGGAAGTGGACAGGTACCGACAGGTCAAGCGGTGTGCAGCTTCAGCGGTCGCTGAGGCAAAAACTCGGACATGGGAGGAGTTCGGGGAAGCCATGGAAAACGACTTCCGGACGGCTTCGAAGCGATTCTGGACCACCGTCCGCCGCCTCAGGAAGGGGAAGCAGTGCACTATCAACACCGTGTATGGTGCGGATGGTGTTCTGCTGACCTCAACTGCAGATGTTGTGGATAGGTGGAAGGAATACTTCGAAGACCTCCTCTATCCCACCAACACGTCTTCCTATGAGGAAGCAGTGCCTGGGGAATCTGTGGTGGACTCTCCTATTTCTGGGGCTGAGGTCCCTGAGGTAGTTAAAAAGCTCCTCGGTGGCAAGGCCCCAGGGGTGGATGAGGTACGCCCGGAGTTCCTTAAGGCTCTGGATGCTGTGGGGGGTTCTTGGTTGACAAGACTCTGCAGCATCGCGTGGACATCGGGGGCGGTACCTCTGGATTGGCAGACCGGGGTGGTGGTTCCTCTCTTTAAGAAGGGGGACCGGAGGGTGTGTTCCAACTATCGTGGGATCACACTCCTCAGCCTTCCCGGTAAGGTTTATTCAGGTGTACTGGAGAGGAGGCTACGCCGGATAGTCGAACCTCGGATTCAGGAGGAACAGTGTGGTTTTCGTCCTGGTCGTGGAACTGTGGACCAGCTCTATACTCTCGGCAGGGTTCTTGAGGGTGCATGGGAGTTTGCCCAACCAGTCTACATGTGCTTCGTGGACTTGGAGAAGGCATTTGACCGTGTCCCTCGGAAGGTCCTGTGGGGAGTGCTCAGAGAGTATGGGGTATCGGACTGTGTTATTGTGGCGGTCCTCTCCCTGTACGATCAGTGCCAGAGCTTGGTCCGCATTGGTGGCAGTAAGTCGAACCCATTTCCAGTGAGGGTTGGACTCCGCCAAGGCTGTCCTTTGTCACCGATTCTGTTCATAACTTTTATGGATGGAATTTCTAGGCGCAGTCAAGGCGTTGAGGGGTTCCGGTTTGGTGACCGCAGGATTACGTCTCTGCTTTTTGCAGATGATGTGGTCCTGATGGTTTCATCTGACCGGGATCTTCAGCTCTCACTGGATCATTTCGCAGCCGAGTGTGAAGCGACCGGAATGAGAATCAGCACCTCCAAGTCCGAGTCCATGGTTCTCGCCCGGAAAAGGGTGGAATGCCATCTCCGGGTTGGGGAGGAGGCCCTGCCCCAAGTGGAGGAGTTCAAGTACCTAGGAGTCTTGTTCACGAGTGGGGGAAGAGTGGATCGTGAGATCGACAGGCGGATCGGTGCGGCGTCTTCAGCAATGCGGACGTTGTACCGATCCGTTGTGGTGAAGAAGGAGCTGAGCCGGAAGGCAAAGCTCTCAATTTACCGGTCGATCTATGTTCCCATCCTCACCTATGGTCATGAGCTTTGGGTCGTGACCGAAAGGATAAGATCACGGGTACAAGCGGCCGAAATGAGTTTCCACCGCCGTGTGGTGGGCTCTCCCTTAGAGATAGGGTGAGAAGCTCTGCCATCCGGGAGGAACTCAAAGTAGAGCCGCTGCTCCTTCACATCGAGAGGAGCCAGATGAGGTGGTTCGGGCATCTGGTCAGGATGCCACCCGAACGCCTCCCTAGGGAGGTGTTTAGGGCACGTCCAACCGGTAGGAGGCCACGGGGAAGACCAAGGACACGTTGGGAAGACTATGTCTCCCGGCTGGCCTGGGAATGCCTCGGGATCCCCCAGGAAGAGTTAGATGAAGTGGCTGGGGAGAGGGAAGTCTGGGTTTCCCTGCTTAGGCTGTTGCCCCCGCGACCCGACCTCGGATAAGCGGAAGAAGATGGATGGATGTTGTCAGCAAGAGAGTGGATTTTAATGAGGACCTAATCTGTTTAAATGTATCCATCCATCCATCTATTTTCTACTGCTTGTCCCTTTCGGGGTCATGGGGGTGGCTGAAGCCTATCCCAGGCAGAAGGCAGGGTGCACCCTGGACAAGTCACCACGTCATTGCAGCTGTTTGAATTTAAATAAAAGTTCATGAATGTTACAATGTTGCTTTATGAAAGCATCACTAAGAAACTTTTCAACCCACCTAAAATATTTTCATAACTTTTGGGAAGATACATCAACTTAGTACTTGTTGAATGGCACCTCTATAATGGCCTGATGGGTTCCAGGTCGCTTCTCCTGGCAATAAGCAACTTTAGGGAGAGTGGCAGGAACCCTGCGTCACAAAATACTATTAAAGTGCAGACTGCTGTGCGGTATATGTCACTTCCCCCTTTTCCCATTCGTTACCAAGACTGAAGCGGATGCCAACGCCTACGTGCAATTGCTGCGATCATGATAGAATCTGTAAAACAACAAAAACGAAAAGTTTTGTCTGAAGAGACAAAGAAAAAAGGAAGGCTACCCGGATAAAAAGACGTTCAAGGATCAACAATGGCCCGGCTTTCACTTGGTGGCGTTAGCTCAAACAGGAAGAGGGATTTCCCACCGATGCCGCCTTGGCTCTTTTCCTGCTTTACTAGTAAGTGTCATGTTTTGTGATCATGTTTTGTGACCATGTTTTGTTTAGTTATGATCTGTTTGGTTAAAACTCAATTAGTTCCTGTTTTTACCCACCTTTGTTTGTTTTGTCACCATGACGACACATTAGCATCACCTGCCTAATTCATGTGACTCACGCACCTGTTTCAATGATGTTATTATTATTTAAGCCTGTTTTTTCAGTTGGTTGTCCTGGCGTCATCACTCTGCTTCATGCCATATTTACTGTTTCATGCTCAGTTCACGCTGCTTGTTTCATGCAATTCCAAAGTTCATGCTGCTCTGCTCACGTCACCGTAAATGTTTTCGTTTCATGTCCATAGTTCTGCCCTAGTGGTAGTTTTTTGTATCCTGAGCCAAGTTTGTGTCTCCGCCTTGTGCACACCTTTTGTTTGCACTTTTTAGAGTAAGAATTAAATCATGCTGCACCTAGCCAGGCAGCTACCTCCGGCCCGGCCACCACCACCAATTTTTCGGCATGTCCAGCCAAAACCCCCAGTTAGGCCACCTCCGCCAAAGCCAAGGCTAACGACCCTTTCTGCTCCACACTAGCACCTGCACCTCCACCATGCCAATCTCCACCGTGCCAAGATCCACGCCTAGCACCAGTACCTGCACCACAGCAAGCTCCAATCGCAGCTTCACGCCGCCAAGTGCCGCCAGTCCCAGCTCTACATTACCGCTGTAGTCCACTGGCACCGCCAAAATCAACCAAAACTGAAAGTTTTTGAAGTGGGGCTTTAAAGAGGAAATTTTATTTTGCGCCAACTGTTGCAAGTTGTCTGACATACTGTAATAGCCCAATGCTTTGCAGTATTGTTAAATGTCAGCAATTATCTTACAAGAAGATTCACTGCATACTTGGCGGTGGTAACCGTGGTAAAATACTATATTAGCTACTAGCTGCTCCTGGGATAGACTGACTGTTATATGGGTGCCACCTCTGCAGAAGTACGTGCCACCTCTGTGCTACCCTGGAAAAAAAACTGTCTATAACACGTGAGCAGCGATAACAATGATTTAAGTTTGTATATACAAACCCCATTTCCATATGAGTTAGGAAATTGTGTTAGATGTAATTATAAATGAAATACAATGATTTGCAAATCTTTTTCAATCCATAGTCAGTTGAATATGCTACAAAGACAACATATTTCATGTTCAGACTGATAACATTTTTTTTTTTTTTGCAAATAATCATTAACTTTAGAATTTGATGCCAGCAACACATGACAAAGAAGTTGTGAAATGTGGCAATAAATACTGATAAAGTTGAGGAATGCTCATCAAACACTTATTTGGAACATCCCACAAGTGTGCAGGCTAATTGTTAACTGGTGGGTGCCATGATGGGGTATAAAAACAGCTTCCCAAAAATTGCTCAGTCTTTCACAAGAAAGGATGGGGCGAGGTACACCCCTTTGTCCGCAACTACGTGAGCAAATAGTTAAACCATTTAAGAACAACGTTTATCAAAGAGCAATTGCAACCATTGAGGCAGAGTCTTTGGTATGACTAGGACGGGGTTTGAACTCACGACCTACCAATCTCAGGACGGACTCTCTCACCACAAGACCACTGAGCAAGCAAGGAAGGAAGGACTGGGACTGATGAATCTCTCTAAGTCTCTCTCACTCTCTCTCACACACAGTGCAGGTTCCTACGCCCTTGTTTCAAAGACACAACTTTTTAAATTTGAGAAGATCCCGCCGCGACCCCGAACGGGACAAGCGGTATAAAATGGATGGATGGAAGACTCATTACTGTATTTTCCAGGCCATAGGGAGCACCATATTATAAGGCACATTGCTGATGAATGGTCTATTTGTGATCTTTTTTTTATATTGTAGGCTTTTTTGATCTTTTTTCATATATTAGGCGCGTTTAAAATGTCATATTGTTATTATTGTTTTCTAAATGGAAAAACTTCCTTGTGGTCTACCTAACATGTAGGTTCTTTGGTCAAAATATTGCATGGATTATATTTTACGGATCATCTTCAAGCCACTTTCTGACAGTCGCTTCCGGATGCGTCGTTTTGTGGGCGGTCTTATTTACGTGGATCACCTTCGACAGCGTCTTCTCCACGTCATCTTTGTTGTAGCGGTGTAGCGTGCAAGGACGGGAGTGGAAGAAGTGGAGTGTGGAGAGGGGTGTGTTCCACGCGTCCCCTGCGGGCGGGGTATGTGCAGGGGCCGGCCATGAAGCAGCCAACAGGTTAGTGGATACCTCAGCTGGAACGAGTTATCTAATCACCTGTTTCCTTTATTAGCAGCGCTGGAGACCATGAAGCGAGACAGACGCATGCGAACGCGGGAGAGACGCACAGAGACGAACAGAGACAGCTGAAAAGCTTGAAAGACGGACAATTGTGTAAAGTAAAAGATGTATTAAATACTGTGTCAAACCTGTATCCTGAGCTGTGTGATACTGTGGTCAGAAGAAGCCGGGCGAGACGCAGGAAACTTCCACATGGAGCTAACTGTTTTAATGACATTCTGACTGTGACTTTTGCTCGGCATGGTGATGCGGATGCGTTCTCTCTAGATGCAGTTCGCGCTCGGACACAGCGTAAGGTAAGAAATAATGATTTATTTAAAATAAGGAACAGACTATAAACAGAAAACTTGTACTAGGCACAAAAAGGCAAAGCAAAGAGCTAGCATGGGAGCTAGGAAAACACAGAAGCATAGCGCGGAAGCCAACAGGTTTACCAGAGTCGGGAATGAGCGTCGTCACTTGTTGCATAGAACAAATACTAGGAAGCGAGGACGAGTCAACCGAAAAGGCAGGCTTAAATTAGGACAGTAATTACAAACAGGTGTGAGTCAAAAACAAGAGGCAGGTGATACTAATTTGTGACTATGGTAACAGAACAAACAGGAACTAAGGAAGTCAAACACTAGCAGAATATAATACAATAACGGAACAAAACCAGAATGATATGACCTGGGCAGCGGATCATAACACTGACTTTACTTAAATCAATTAAAGAGCAGCATCTCCTCATCCGGAAACAACAACAAGGCCGGAAATATGTCCCTTGAAAAACCGTACGACCGGAACTCTAATAACCAAAGTCGCCAGAGTTGTCACTGAGTTTGTTTGTGTTTTAGTTTCTCCTCTGTGTGTTTAGTATTTCCTGTCCTTAGTTCCTGTCTAGAGCTCTTATTTTGGTTCAGCTTCCTGTTTGTCTCCCTGTGTCCTGTTTTCACTCAGCTGCGGCTGATTGGCATCTGGTCACACCTTATGTCAATCGGCCAGCTCTTATTTTACCTGCTTTGTTCCTCCAGTCAGTACTGGATCATTGTATTGTCATTCGGACTTGTCGTTGCCATATGTTGCTCTTGTCGTGTCTGTGATTCTTTTCAGCTATTACCTGTCGTGCTATATTTTGTCCTGGTCGTCGTAGCGGTTAGCTTTCTTGTTAACCATTAGTTATTTCAAGTTTTTCTGTTTGCTATCCTCTAGCTTCCATGCTAAAGTTCCTTTTTGTTTTCTAGCTTCCAGTGCTAGCTCCCTTTGTTATTTTATAACCTCTAAGGCCCCAGTGGCCACATGTGTGGACAGCACCTTTTAGCTCTTATTTCCAAAATTGTGTACACTACTGAATTGGAGTCTTACGGCCCTTATGTGGACATTTAAACTGCCCTCTGGTGGTGTCAGAAGAGTATAATATACAATGGAATTTGGAAAAAAAAAGTGTAAAAATAAGAATTACCATGTCACTTAAAATGAAGTACACGTTTGTTACTTATAGACTAAGTACATCATAACAAAAGATGATTCTTAGTTTTGTATTCTAATTGGGGTCCAATAAGCCCAAATAGCAAAGAGAAATAAAAAAACATGTAAACAGCTTGAACCTTAAGAGGTTTTAAGTGCGCCATATAGTCGAGAAAATACGGTAAGTACATCTGCCCAAAGTGTTGCTATCGGCTTGGTGTCACTGATACCAGCCTCAATTTACTCGTATCGGATTGGGAAGAACATCAATGTTATTGCCCATATATTGTCTAGGTTTCTCTTCTACTTGCTTTAATACTTCAACTGTTGCAACAAAGGGACTTCCTGCAAAAGGATCAAATCAGTGTCTGTCCCGACTCCAAAAAGTCACACGAATGACAAGGCGAAGCAACGTGGTTATCATTTAGGCAGTTACATCAAAAGCACTCTTTTCCTCAAGCATCTTATCATCCGTGTTTGTGTTGAAGTGTTTGTTCAGATTCTGCAAGATCATTATTTTTACTTCTGGCACACTTTTTCCTCAAGTCGCACACAATTCCATTCCATTTTTCTACCGCTTATTCCCTTTGGGGTTGCGGGGGGCACTGGTGCCTATCTCAGCTACAATCGGGCGGAAGGCGGGATACACCCTTGACAAGTCGCTATCTCATCGCAGGGCCAACACAGATAGACAGACAATATTCACACTCACATTCACACACTAGGGACCATTTAGTGTTGCCAATCAACCTATCCCGAGGTGTATGTCTTTGGAGGTGGGAGGAAGTCGGAGTACCCGTAGAGAAAACCCACGCATTCACGGGGAGAACATGCAAACTCCACACAGAAAGATCCCGAGCCTGGGATTGAACCCAGGACTACTCAGACCTTCGTATTGTGAGGCAGACGCACTAACCTCTCTGCCACCGTGAAGCCCGTCGCACACAATTCTCTCCATAATTTTAATCTGAGTCACCTGTTTCCTTTTGCCTTCATTTTTTTTTAGGTTTTTTGTTTCTGCCTGCTATTTGACACTCTCCTCCTCAGGTGGTCGGGGTGGGGTGTGAGGGAGGGAGTTTGACGTCGGGGTTGATGGTGACAGTGTCCATTAGGTCTAATGAGGCACAGTCAGTCGAGCATAAAAACGGGTTGACAGGTTAACACGCTGTGGTCCAATCGCTTGGCTCAGCATCCCTTTCACATCTCTTAAATCGACATCTGCGAGGGGGGACAGCGATCTAAACGGAGGTGACATTTATGGCTCACAACCCACACATGAGATCAGGTCATGTTGAAAGCACCACGGGAAGGCTCAGCAAGGAGTCAAGTGTTTAATTTGGTTCCTTAGTTTGGGTAAATTTTGCACATTTCCATACAAGTGACATTATGTATTTTTGATTTGTGCTATGGTTTTGTACCCTATGCTCTCATGTAACCTTCGATTGTAGAGGTGTAGGGGGCTGTATTTCCGTCGCAGTGCCTTAGCAATTAGGTATTTCAATAAAATAGTACAAAATCAATATGTCTGAAGTAGGGGTGTAACTATGTGTTTAAACAAATTGTTTCGATTCAGAATTTGTGGTTGTTGATAAGATTTGGGGAAGATATTATTTTTTAGAACAATGCCATCCGAAGGGCAGCATGATGCCACAGGGGTTAGTGCATGTGTCTCACAATACGAAGGTCCTGAGTTGTCCTGGGTTCAAACCCCGGCTCGGGATCTTTCTGTGTGGAGTTTGCATGTTCTCCCCGTGACTGTGTGGGTTCCCCCCGGGTACTCCGACTTCCTCCCACCTCCAAAGACCTGCACCTGGGGATAGGTTGATTGGCAACACTAAATGTTCCCTAGTGTCTGAATGTGAGTGTGAATGTTGTCTGTCTATCTGTGTTGGCCCTGCGATGAGGTGGCAACTTGTCTAGGGTATCCTTCCACCCGGTTGTAGCTGAGATAGGCTCCAGCGACCCCAAACGGGACTAGCGGTAGAAAATGGATGGATGGAATACAATCCGAAATGTTTCAGCTAGTTGAAATCGATTCAGTAACTTTTTAGCAAAAAAAAAAATCAACGAGTAAAAAAAACACTGAACTCTGCAGATGAAGTTTCCTATATTCCTTTTACTTCTTGTGGGAGGATTCAATAGAAATGTATTATGAATTATTCATTTACTTGCAAACAAGCAAGTGAACGACAAGTAATGCCCATTGTATTCAAATCTTATTTGAATAAAGTGCATCCGAGATTCTAGTTTGAATTAACCAGGAAACCTTTTTAATCCGTAATAAAGGGGATCCTTTTTGCACACATGTTCAACATTCAAGACATTTTCAGTAAGTACAGTAACCAACATTTTACCAGTAGGTTTACCTGCTACTTCTGCTCTTGTTCTTCAGCATACAATATTCATATGAAAAATATAGTGCAATCAACATCTCTTCAGGTTGAATTAGCAGCATATATACCGGATGAGCAGTGGTTTAACTTGGTGGTTTAATTTTCATTTTAATAAACACAAAACATCATAAAGTCGTAATGGTATACACAAGCTATGGAGATGATATCAGTAGAAAAAACTGCATTTAGTTTAGATAACTAATCGTATATTGGAATATGGGATGTTGTGATCCGTTGTTCGGATCACCACATATTGTTGCTTTGTTCCTTTTTTTACATCCTGTTGTTTCAACTTCCTTATTTCCTGTTTGCTTTGTCACCATGGCTGCTTATTATTTCCACCTGCTACTCTCGGTTCCCGCACACCTGTTTCTACTGATCACTGCCTTATATAAGTTGCCCCTTTTCATTCTTCTTTCTCAGATCCTAGTTTGCTTTCACGCAACTGTTGATGACTTACTTTTCATCCTATTACTCGCTAGCTCTCGCGCTGGGGTTTATTTTATTCCTAGCTTTCATGCTAGTAGTTTTTGTTTTCCCTTTTTGTGCCTTTGTGCCAAGTTTAGTGTATCTGTTTGTATTCCTAGCTTCCATGCTAGCGCCATTTGTTTGCCTTTCTGCTTAGCACCAGTATTTTTGTTCCTAGCCCTTTTTATTAGTTTAATAGCTCCTTTGTTGCTTACATTACGCTGTGTTCATGCCTGACGCATCCACGGAGGAACAAATCCGGCATCGTTATGCCACACAAGTGGGATCCATTATTTAAATTTGTTTTAACTATTAAATGAACCAAAAATATGACAAATTTTTATCTTTGTGAAAAAATTGGACGCAGTGTGCCGTCAAACTTATGAGATGCGATGCAAGTGTAAGCATTTTTATTTATTTTTTTTACTTTTTATAAACGTCTAATGATAATGTCAATGAGGGATTTTTACTCACTGCTATGTTGAAATTGTTACTGGTATTGATACTGTTGTTGATAATATTATATTTAGTTTCACTACTTTTGGATTGTTCTGTGTCGTGTTTGTGTCTTCTCAATTGCTCTGTTTATTGTTGCTGTTCTGAGTGTTGCTGGGTCGGGTTTCGTTCTGGAATTGGTTTGCATTGTTATGGTATTGCTGTGTATTGTTTTGTTGGATTGAATACATTTTCAAAAAAATAAATACAAAAATAAAGACGTGATGGAAGTGACAGCGTACAACTTTTGGCAACAGACGGACCAAATTGTGCAGGGTACAATGAACAAAGTTGGAAATGTAAGTAAAGTGTGACCACTTTATCAGTCATAAATAAATGTATTTAACTTTGTCATAAATACTAATATAGCATGTTTATTAAATTGTTTTTCAGGGGACCACGTGGCACAGTTGGGAGAGTGGCTGGTTCAATCCCTACCTTCTACCGTCTTGGTCACGTCCGTTGTGTCCTTGAGCAAGACACGTCACCCTTGCTCCTGATGGGACCTGGTTAGCGCCTTGCACGACAGCTCCCGCCATCAGTGTGTGAATTGGTGAATGTGGAAATAGTGTCAAAGCGCTTTGAGTTCCTTAAAAAAAAGTTAGAAAAGCGCTGTACAAGTATAAGCAATTTACCATTTTTTTAACCTTGCGTCACTACCCGGTGCGTCGGTGAACCAGCTCTGCTGTCACTTCTGTTTTGTCCGTCGCATCCTCTTTGGTTTACAGTTAAGTTGTGGCTTTATATTATTGATTTACGTCGTTTTTATTTGCTGTGGCTTTTGCAATCGTGCTGTAGCTTAATGTTTTTGTGTTGTAATTAATGATAAAGTCTAGTGGCGTCTGCAGTTAGTACAAACTTTCTTGACCACTTTTGTTTTGATGACGTCACCGACGGGCAGACATACTTAACGTTAACTTCTTTATCTTAAAAAGTGCTAAACTTTGTATAAAATGTACCGTTTTTAAATCCAATATTTTCTTTTTGCTATTATTGATAACATAGATATATTGCCTTTTAAATTGATGTTGGATGGATACCTATCGTCCGGAAGGCTAGCTTGCCGAGCATAGATCGATATACTTGTAATTTAGGAATACAAATCAATCTATTGATAAATGGAGCAATCGTTACACCCCTGATCTAATGTGATGCTTATTTAATGTCTACAAAATACTGTACATATATCCTCCTGAGTATAAAAGAGCTCTTTCTTTCCCGAAATGTGACAAAATCTGACAAAAGAAATATACCGAACACAAATGTCTAATGCAAAGAAAGATGGTTCTCAGGAGCATACCTGTTTATGATGGATATTTCCAACATAGAAAATTCTTTAAATTCCAATGCACTGTATTTTCAGGTTGATATAGTATGGTAATTAGTAGAGGTGGGACTCTTTGGGCACCTTATGATTGGATTTGATTACAATTCTTGGGTTGACGATTCAATTCAGAATCGATTCTCGATTCAACACGGTTCTCCTAATATATTATTTGGTAAATGAATTAGAATAAAACATTTTTAAAACATGATCCAGGTTAAAAAAGTTCCTCTGGGCTACTGGTATATGACTTCTGAGCGCAGTGTTGGCTTAAAAACGTCTTTTTTAGAAATATTTTTACAAAATCACAGAATTAATCTGATAGAAGGAAATAAAGCAAACCCCACTCTCAGCTTTACAATAGACATTTACAAAGCAATTGAGAAGACATACAAATACGATACTAAAATAACAGCAACAAAGTTTAATATTCTAAAAAAAAAAAGGAAAAAAATAAAATATAAAAGCAACAGTATCAATAATAATATTTATATCAATAATCATCGTTTAATGTTTTCAATCCAAGATTGTGTTTTTTTTTTTAAATGTGCAAAAAAAATACATCAAATTATATTTATTGTTACAAGTCGATTCTTGAAAATTATGAACCCTAACCGTGAATTTACAATAGGCGAAAACATTTTTTGAATGTGAATCTATTTTTTTTGGAACATCTCTAGTAATTATGATAACAACCTTTGCACACTGCATGGGGAATGTATTGATGGTGACATGTCCAAGGCTAAATACACACTTTACTGCTACTAGTTCACTTAATTAATGGAGGCATTATAGATTGACAGCACAAAAGGTCAACTTACACCTGCATTAAAACATTTGCGTCGACTGCATTCAAATAGAAATAACATTTAAAAATGTTGAGCTTTATTAAAAAAAACAATTAAGTCATTATCATTATTTACAATCAGTGTGAGACATTCTGCAGCTGCAGTCAAATTAAAATGCCTAATTACCAAGCTAAATATTGTTCTGTTAAAGGGGAATTTGGGGAATTTTGCCTATGGTTCACAACCCTTATGAAAGACAATAAAAAAGACAATACCAATTCTAATGTGCTCTAATTTGCTTGTTCCAGGTGGCTAGCAATGCAGCTAATAAGAGCAATCCTAAAACCTGCATGTATGTTCCATAACTTGTATGATAACAAGATTGTTATTATAAGAATGAACACTAAGGAACAGTTTTTGTTATAGTAACACATCGCCTTGTGACGCCATGCTACAGAATTAAACGTAAGATAGCTTCTGCGTCCTCGGCTGGATCGATTTTGTGTTTGCAATGCACAACAGAATGCGATAGGACACCAATCTATACTGACTGAAAAACATAAACAATCATATTACAGTATCTGTAAAGTATTAGCCCACATTTAATGTTTTGTTAGCAGACAGCTAACTCGACAGTGCAATAACAGGCATGATGTGCTGCATGTATCCTGATTAGGGCTGTCAAAGTTAACGCGATAAAAACATGTTGTTTCCTTTCATGGCGATCATTTCTTTTTACGCGTGATCAACCTGCATATGCCTTGACTCCTTTTTGACCCTCAGCCTCTTCCGTAGTTTGGTGATATGTAATTGCGTCCAGTTACTGTGCAGTCACAAGCAGGGCAAATAGTGAGCATAAGTGCACAAGGAAAGTGGGACATTATAGAAGGCTCAGGTCCAAAACCATAATAAGTCGTTCTAAGGCAGTGGTTCTTAACCTGGGTTCGATCGAACCCTAGGGGTTCGGTGAGTTGGTCTCAGGGGTTCGGCAGAGCCTCTGCCGCGGATGTCAGGACACACCCGACTCATCGTGTGTATAGAATGTTCTCCCTATCTGTGTATCATGTATACGGCAACCGCAGAAGTCCCACTAATTTTGGCAGAACGAGGGCTATGATGTGGTTTGTTTTCATGGAATGCAAAGGAAGGTAAAGACATATTTGAATGTATCTATTAAAAAAAAAAGTGAAAACTAAAGGCAAGCATAAGGCGGAGAACAAACTTGGCTAAAATTAAAACTACCACAAAGGCAAAACTGTGGATATGAAACAAACGTGACATGAATAAACAAAACTTACTTGGAAGGAAATGAGCAGAGGGATACATAACCAGAGTGAACAGAGCATGGAGCAACAACAATGACGCCAGCCCGACTGCCTGGCAACTACAAGCTTAAATAATAGTGACATGATTAACACAGGCGCATGAGTCCCAAAAATATCAGGTGCGTGAGTCCAAATGAGTACAGGCGAACTAATTGTTCACCATGGTGATAAAACAATTGAGCGTAAACAGGAACTAAAAAGAGTCTTCCACTAACAGAACATAACTAAAGAAAACGTGACCACAGAACATGAAACATTTTCAGATGTGTAATTTGTTGTGAGTTCATGCTCTGTGTTGGTTTTGTTCTTTGAACAAAGTGATGTTCATGCACAGTTCATTTTGTGCACCTGTAAAAACAATATAAAACTTTGTCTTGAATTTGAAAAAAAAAAAACTAGGGCTGGGCAACGATTAAAAATTTTAATCGAAGTTAATCGCACTATTTCTCCGATTAATCGCGATGAACTGCATTGTATACGCAAAGCCCAATAATGAATTCAAAAGTAGTGTGTAGTGC
This sequence comes from Nerophis ophidion, assembly GCF_033978795.1. Classification (NCBI taxonomy): domain Eukaryota; kingdom Metazoa; phylum Chordata; class Actinopteri; order Syngnathiformes; family Syngnathidae; genus Nerophis; species Nerophis ophidion. Next base: position 25,297,203 of record NC_084627.1, read on the forward strand.
ACCTTTATTGGAATATTCTCCCACATGAACAAAAGGGCCAAAACATTTGTTGTGCAAACACAATTTAAATCAGTCCTTGTTAAACAGTAGCAGTTAAATAGCATATTTTATGAAAATCAACTCAAAAAATTTAAATACAAACATTTAAGCTTATTGCCACTGCCAGGGTATTTAAGTTATCCTTTTTGTTATGGAAAATAAATATAATCTGCATACAAATCTCTGAGCCACAATCATAACATCTGAACAGGCAATTTCTGAGGTAACAGCAGAAACATTTTTTTTTATCAGGGATCTTATGTTTAAAAAACCTATATTATAGGTAGTGGGCTGTTTTAGGGAATTTTTGATCAAATTATTCGTAGTAGCAATATTAATAATGTTGTGTTTAAACTGCATAGTGCACTTAAAATAATTATGACCATATCTAGGAATTGATATGATGGGAATCTTCCGATTGTTTGCTTGGTGCTTTGATAAACTGAACTCATCATATACATGGTACCATACTGTGATGTTATGAGCCAGGGAATAAAAGAACTACCCTACCCAGCATACAACAGGAGTGACGAACATGCGCGGTATAGGTTGTTGTGTGTCGCCATGACGGCATCTTGTATGTTGTGATATGCACGCTCTGAAAGTAAACATTAAGAACTCATCCAACACGCCTCGTCTGCATTATTCTTAAATAGACAGACAACACATATACTCCGCTGCTTCACAGGCCGCTGGATGTAGCCGGCAAAGTATTCCCATGCTAGCTAGCCGGTCTAGCAAGCACGCGTCATTCAGTCCAAAACGGCCCGATCTATCCACATCCAGAATTGTCTGGCGGTCGTAAGTGATCCCGGAGTGACAACGCTGTAAGCCAGCCATGAAATTTGCAGAATTGTCCGGTATTTTTGCCAAATGTTGCATCTTTACCAAGAGCCCCTCGACGCCGAAGCCCATCCGGGCGACGCCATCTTGTTAAGAAAAGGCGTTAACAAAATAAAAGCATGTAAACAACATACGCAAATATGCGATAAAATAATTGTCGGCGTTAATAGATTGATGAGTTAACTCGTAATTAACGCATTAATTTGCCCACCCCTAAAAAAAACATTTACATTTTCACTAAAGAAGGGTTCGTTGAATGCGCATTTGAAACTGGTGGGGTTCGGTCCCCCCAACAAGGTTAAGAACCACTGCTAAGGACAAGACAATAAAATATAAACTTCAATCGCCGTGAGTCGACATTGTTGGAACGATTGGTGCTGGTGAGCTTTATACGCTTATAGAGAGGAGAGTTTCACATCTGTGTTCACATTACATTTAGGTACATTTATAACAACATTTAGATTGTTAATCAAACTGCTTTATATAGTTATTAATTCAGAAATTTAGTGGGTGAGTCTTAAATAATTGAGGGCATTGAAGACAACACAGGTGACTCCCATTAGCCGCATTTTGCAAGCGTTTTTTTTTTTTGTCTCTGGGCAAAATTCCAAAAAACTGCAGTTCCCTTTTAAATTAATAACGTAATCTTAACTTTTAAATAGGTGCTATTATAGACAACTTATTGGATTCATGTGTAAAGAGATCCTTGAACATATTAACACAGCCATTTTATGTTGTGTTATTTACAGAAGCCAACATACACTACCTGCACCAACAAATGCTTTAAATAATAGAAACAAATTTGAAAAGCAAAATGGTGTTTTTTGTTCAAATGTAAAGTATTTTCCGATTTAAATGGCAGGGCTGTGCATCTCATACAGTAGGTAACTCAGATACTTAAAGCTCCACTTAAAGGGGACTATTTTTCACAATCATTATGAAAGACATGACCAGTGTTTTTTTTTTTTTTTTTAAATGCATTCTACTTATTGAATTAATTCAATCAAAAGTCTGCTTAAAATGAAGCCCATGGGAGCCATTCATTTCTGCTCACAGAGCACAGGAAAAAAAACATCCAACCTTCATTAGGTTTTTATACACATAATGTAAGTATATATGTAATGTAGTACCGGGCACATTTACAATACCATTTATTATTTACGTATGTTGATCATTTTAAGCCTACCTGACGCGGCTGGAGAAAAACAATTTGACTAGTGACTGGAACGAGCTTACCTGATGGTCGAAGAAGCTCGTACAGCTCATATAATTCCAAACAGTGGCACTGAGCATAATCGGTGCGTTATTCTAATCCATGACAACTTCCTGAAGAATGTGATGATACCTGTAAGCGCTGTTGTTGGTAGTCTATGTATTGTTGATGTTGTCATCACTATCCCATCAGTCCGAGCGTGAAGCATTTGACATTAACCAGACTGATTTTGGAGAATCTCCCCTCCCTAAAGCATAGTTGACAGAGCTACGTCAAAGGTTAGACGAAAGAGCAGCTGTCTTTTCCCTCGATGAATTTGATGTTGGTTTAGCGAAGAGAGTCGAGCATAATATTCGCATGACGGACCAAAGACCATTCCGTGAACGTTCCGGATGCATTGCTCCTGCAGACATCGATGACGTGCGTCGCCACATTCAAAAGTTGCTTGCGGCAGGTATCCTCAAGGAGTCTGGAAGCCCCTACGCATCTCTAATTGTCACTGTGAGGAAAAACGAATGTTGACGTTAGGATGTGCATCGACTATCGCACGCTCAATAGCCGTACCATTCCTGATCAGTATACCACGCCACACATCAATAAAGCATTGGACTGTCTCTCTGGTAGCAGTTTTCCGTCCTCGATTTGAGAAATGGCTACTAATACATAAGAGGAGAAGGACAAAGAAAAGACAGCCTTCCTTTGTCCCCTAGGCTTCTATCAGTTTGACAAAATGCTCCAAGGCATCACTGGAGTCCCCACAAATTTTCAATGCTTGGTGGAGAAAGCGGTTGTTGACATAAACCTCCTTCAAGTCCTCGTGTATCTGGATGATCTATTTGTGTTTGGGTGAACACTTGAGGACCATAAAGAAAGGTTGCTTAAAGTGCTTGATTGGCTTCAGGAAGTTGGGCTGAAAATCTTGCTTGACAAATGTCAGATCTGGCCGACAAAAGTCAATAATGTTGGCCACATCGTCTCTGCGGATGGCATTGCAGCTGACCCAGATAAGATAGAGACTGTCACCAACTGGCCCAGACATCACAACCTGAAAGTTCTCTGATCCTTCCTCAGCTTTTGTGGGTACTATCGTCGATTTATCCAGAGCTACTCGTCGGTTGTCCGCACACTCACAGATCTCACCAGAGGTTATGCTCCCACAAAGAAAAGGGAAAAGCCCCAACAAGGCAAAAAAGAACCCTTGCCTGAATGACAAAGAGCCATTTGGTTGCAGACGGGATGAGTCCTGCACAGAGGCATTTAAAAAGATCAAACTTTGCCTTACAAATGCTCCAGTATTGGCTTTCACGGGTTCAAACAAGCCTTGCGTTTTGCACGTGGACGCAAGTCTTAGTGGCCTCGGAACAGTTCTCTATCAGGACTAAAATGACTGAGACCTGTGGCGTTTGTTAAGTCAATCTGCCAGCGTGTCGGCGCTCTTGAGTCCCACAAAGAATCTCCCAATTATGTGGAAAAACTGGGCATGCCTCCTGATTGTATCCCTGAAGTGTATGCCTACCCAACATGTATGTAGCTGAACATGTTAAATCAATTCCTCCCACTTCCAAAGACATGCACCTGGGGATAGGTTGATTGGCAACACTAAATTGGCCCTAGTGTGTGAATGTTGTCTGTCTATCTGTGTTGGCCCTGCGATGAGGTGGCGACTTGTCCAGGGTGTACCCTGCCTTCCGCCCGATTGTAGCTGAGATAGGCGCCAGCGCCCCCCGCGACCCCGAAAGGGAATAAGCGGTAGAAAATGGATGGATGGATGTTAAATCAAATGTCCAGACCGGAGCTAATAGCAGCTCTAAGTCAAGAAGCTGTGTTAAAGGTCACAATGCAAGCAAATAAATCCGGTAAATGGCCTGAAGAGATCAGGTCCAATCCCAAAATGCCTGACATGATAAGAGAAATTGCAAAACTTGTGATGAAAGATGGACTTCTCTGTTGTGTCAGTACCAGTCAAACTGGAAGGCAAAAAAATCAACTACTGCCTACTGAGTTTAGAAAAATTGTCTTCAAATCTGTACATGATGATCTTGGCCAGTTTCTTTAGGCCGAAAATGGCCTCAGACGTGGAGCAGTACATAAAAAACTGTGGAGAGTGCGTGCTACAAAAAACTCCAGGCCAATGAGCTGCCCCCCTCCGCCAGATTGTTTGCAAAAGACAGATGGACCTGGTATGTATGGGTTTCTTCTGCATGGACAGACGTTTAGAAAGGGGAGCGTGTAACCAGCAAAAACTATAATTACTCAAGTTTATGTAAAAGCACAGTTCATAATACCAGGTATAGCTACAAAAACAGTAAACAGCATAAATAAGTCGTATATGTTATAAATAGCTAAAATCGTACTACATTTATGGATTAATGTAAGTATCTGTTAACTACAGCCAATCTACTTTATTTCATGTTATTTTGAAGGGTAAACAGGAAGTGACTATCCTTTTACCTGGAAGTGACTATCCTCTTACCTTGCCTCCCTTTTTCTTTTTTTGTCTCTAGAGACCAAACTTTTTGTTTCTTTGGTTGTTTTGCAGCTTCTGCTATGATAGCAGTAACTGCACGTAGGTGTTTGCATCAACTTCCGTCTTTAGTGGCGCTAATGCATCATTAAGATGGATGCCAACCGCCGTAAAACACAAAGAAGAACAATTATGTCTCTGTATTGCATGCGGAAGTGGTGAATGACGTGTGCCGTAAAGCAAGTCAGCACATTCGTAGTTTTTCTTTTTTTTTTGTGGCAGTGTTCCTGCCACCCTCGTCAAAGTTGCTAAGTGCCAGTGAGAGAGATACTGACCCCCTCAGGCCATGACAGAGGTGTCATTCAACTGGTTGAAAGTCGATGTATCCCAAAAGTTATGAAACTATATAATGAAAGTTGAAAAGTTTTTTAGTGTTGCTTTAACAATAAAATAATTTAATAACCATGCGTTAAAATTTAGTCAAGTCTTTTAGCTGTGCACTTACTTTTGAACAAGCCTTGATTAAGAATGATGATCTTGGACTGTTTAAGTCCTACCTTTTTTTTCCTTTCATACCGGGGACCCTCCAGCCCCTGATTTGACTGAGTTCAGGGTCGGCCATGTCGATGAACAACGGGAGGCGTGGCATCCATACGCTCATCTCCAGCTGTGCACTCAGGAAGCTGTAAGTGAAGTTCAGCATCACGCCGCGCTTTCCTCTCGTCTCTTTTCCGTTCACATACACATAGTCACATCTCTCCGACACCTTGAATGGAGCAAAGTTGGGAGAAAGGGGAAAAAATATTAATAAGAAGAAAATTATTAAGTCGCAGTGCTTCACAAAGTGAAGTGTAAAGACCGGTGCTGCTTTTCATGACCATACATACTTGCCAACCTTGAGACCTCTGATTTCGGGAGGTTGACTGTCAGTGATATCTAGCTATTTATATATATATATATATATATATATATATATATATATATATATATATATATATATATATATATATAATATATATATATATATATAATATATATATTATATATATATATAAAAAAGAAATACTTGAATTTCAATGTTCATTTATTTACACATATACACAAACATAACACTCATCTGCTCATTGTTGAGTTAAGGGTTGAAATGTCCATCTTTGTTCTATTCTCTGTCACTATTTTTCTAACCATATGCATGCACAGCTAGACTCTCTGGCAGAGAAGAAGTCTAGCAAAACTCCTAGCCATTATGGACAACACCTCCTACCCACTACACTCGGACCTTGCGGAGAGAATGAGCACGTTCAGTGGAAGGCTCGGACTCCCCAAATGTAACACGGAACGACAGAGGAGGTCCTTCATACCGACAGCCATCAGACTGTATAATGCATATGTTCCTTGACTGCACTTAAATGTAGAATATATATAGAATATATTTATATTATTCTTTTATTATATATATAATATACTATATATATATTATATTATTTATTATTATGATTGTTTATTGTGAGCAAACTGTGGTGCTTAATTAAATAAAGTACATTCTATTCTACATTCTATTCTATTCTATGTACAGTAGATGGCAGCATTGTCCTGTTTAAGAGTGTCACAAGTTCACAACATTGGAGCTTACGGCACACAAACTGCTTTACGGTAGACGAAAATGTGACTGCTGTTGTGTGTTATTACCGGGCTGTAAGGACGTCATTAGGCAGGCTCGGTCTTTATACAGTGGTAAAGCAAACGTGAAAACAGACTGTCGACACGTCACTCAGGTCCGCTTGGAGCTGGAGGGGGCGTGGCCTCCAACTCCGCCTGAATTTTGGAAAATTTTCGGGAAAAAAATTTGTCCCGGGAGGTTTTCGGGAGGGACGCTGAATTTCGGGAGTCTCCCGGAAAATCCGGGAGGGTTGGCAAGTAAGTTACCATCTCAGTATTGTGTGTAGTTATTAGCTATTTTTATATCAAACCTTTTGTTATTGATTCTTGATTAGAAGTTCAGACCACTTTCAAGAACATATAGGAAATAGTCAGCTACTAGAGTGCCAGTAATAACCAGACACATACTCTATTAGCAGTGTACATCTGTCTGGCTGTTGTTGTTAATATCCACTCAATGTGTGTGTTGCCTTTACATATAAAACAGGAGTGTCCACACTTTTTCAGCAGGCGAGCTAATTTTTAAATGACCTCATCTTCATATATATATATATATATATATTCATATAGATATATATATATATATATATATTCATATATATATATATATATATATATATATATGTATATTCATATCTCTATATATATATATATATATATATATATATTTAAAACGTTTACATACACTTGTAAAGAACATAATAAATACTTTCTACAACTTTTTTTTGAGAGAGTGAATGGAGCACATATTTGTTGGTCACAAAAAACATTTATAATGTTTGGTTCTTGTTGGCTGCTGTGTCACAGTGTGATGGTGAAGTGAAGTGAATTATATTTTTATATAGCGCTTTTTCTCTAGTGACTCAAAGCGCTTTACATAGTGAAACCCAATATCTAAGTTACATTCAAACCAGTGTGGGTGGCACTGGAAGCAGGTGGGTAAAGTGTCTTGCCCAAGGACACAACGGCAGTGACTAGGATGGCGGAAGCGGGAATCGGTGCTTCTTCATGTTTGATATCAAGTTGCCTTGGCAACATTCGCGCACGGGAGAGGGAGCTACGGAGAGCGGGGAAGCCTCCGGTGTTGGCACCTGTGAGCGGACGAGGACCTGGCTGTGACGAGCGCCAGGAGGTACCGGAGAGGCCCGGACGGCGAAACTGGATAGCGGCCAGTGGCAGCGGCGCTGTGAGCGGACGAAGACCCGGCTGTGACGAGCGCCAGGAGCTACCGGAGAGGCCCGGACGGCGAGGCCCAGCTAGCGACCTGTGGCAGCGGTACCACCACCTTACGCTTGCCAGACGACATCTGCCTGGACTAGGCAGCAGCCGTGGTCAACATGGGGCCGAAGAAAGTGCTCTCTACGGATGAAAGTGAGGAAATAAGAAGATCTCTGGAATTTTTGACAACAGAAATTTCAGCCATCAAACAATATCAGCAGACAATCATGCAACTGGTGGAGGTAAAAACTCTACGAGTTGAGAATGAAGCAAAAAACTTACAGATAGAACAATTAACAGACAGAGTGGACGAACTAGAACAATACACTCGAATGAATGATGTTGTTCTGACCGGGTTTAATGTTAGGCCCCGTTCGTATGCTCGGGCGGTGGCCGCCGACGATGGAGAGGAGACTGGAAATATGGACATGTCCACCGAAAGTCAGGTAGCAACATTTTTGGAGTCCAAGGGTATAACAGTGGATATTGCAAATGTAGAAGCTTGCCACCCACTCCATAGGAAGAAGGACGGAAAAACACTAGCAATAATAATGAGGTTCGTCAATAGGAAACACAAAATTGCATTACTAAAACAAGGGAAGAAGTTAAGAGGAACAGATGTGTACATAAATGAATATTTAACAAAGGAAAACGCAGACGTAGCCAGAAAAGCACGTAGTTTAAGAAAACAAGGCAAAATACAACAAACATGGACTGCAAACTGCAAAATATTTATTAAACTCAATGGAACACCAGAAGAAACAAGAGTAATACTCATAAGGAAAATAGCAGAGCTCGATAAATATCGATAACGATAAATAAATTAACCACAATCATGACACAAACAAACAATAATCAATCAGAAAGAGAATTCATAACCTTTTCCAGCATTGATCATAATGAGACAGAATTGGACAGTGTTGTAGATCCAGACACTAACTTTTTTTCTCACGTGGACAATAATTGCTTATATTATACAGAAGTGCAATTCAACACCAACATTATTTCCAGAAACAAACTGTCAATTATTCATATTAACTGCAGAAGCTTGTACGCAAATTTTAACAATATGAAATCATTTTTGGAACAATTTGTAGAACCTTTCAAAATTATTGTTGTATCAGAAACATGGATGGACACAAAAAAAGGAAAGGACTTTGAACTAGAAGGATATGAACTCAATTATATTAATAGATCAAATAAGAATAGAGGTGGAGTTGCTGTGTATGTGATGAAGGACTTCCATTACAGGGTGGTAAAAAACATGTGACTCGCTATTGACAATGTTTTAGAGTGTATAACCATTGAGGTATGTCATGAAAGAAGGAGAAATATATTGATCAGTTGTATATATAGAACACCCAATTCAAGTATTGAAGGATTTGAAGACTGGATTAAGGGAACTTTTAGTGCAATCAGCCAAAAAGTACTTTTTCTATGTGGAGATTCCAATATAGATCTCTTGAACCCCAATAAGCAAAAGTCCATTAACGATTTTATAGATACAATGTACAGTATGAGTTTGTATCCCCAAATCACAAGGCCATTCAGAATTGCAAGTCACGGTGCTATACTCATTGATAATATTTTCACCAATGTCTTTGATAATAATACAATAAGTGGACTGTTAACAACTGACATCAGTGACAATCTGCCAGTTTTTACTGTTTATGATGGGAATTACAAGAAGAAAAACATCGACAAAAAGACATTTCAAAGACTATGCACAGAGGAAAGAATAAATTCAAATCAAAGAGGATTTGGGGAGACAAACTTGCGACAATGTATACAATGAAGATGATGTGGATGATGCATATGGGAAATTTTTCAACACTTTTGTAACACTCTACGATAAACATTATCCTTGGAAAGAACTCAGTAAGAAGCAAAAGAAAAAATATCAACCATGGAATGACAAAAGGATTGAGAAATGCATGTCACAAAAAAAATACTTTATATCGAATATTTATAACACAGAGATCCATAGAGGCAGCAAATAAGTATAAGAAATATAAAAACAAGCTAATTGGTATATTTAGGGCATCTAAGAAGGAATACTATAGTCAATTATTAAACAGGAATAGAAACAATATGAGAGCGACTTGGGGCATCCTAAATAGCATCATTAAAAATGGTGCTAAGAAAAATTACCCCCAGTACTTTCTAGATGGGAATACTAAAAATGACAATATGAATCAAATAGTTGAACGTTTTAATGACTACTTTATTAATGTCGGAAAATATCTGGAACAAAAAATTCCAAAAGCAGATGATGGGTCAGTTGAGGACTTGAGTGAGCTCATAGACAGAAATCCCAATTCCATGTTTTTAAAGAAGGTGACAAAAGAAGAAGTCATCAAAATTGTAAATAATTGTAAATCTAAGACCTCAACTGACTGTCATGGAATAAATATGGTAACAATAAAAAACGTTATACAAGACATTTCAGAACCTCTTATATATATTAGTAATGTATCATTTTTAACCGGCAAATTCCCTGACAAAATGAAAATTGCTAAAGTTGTACCAATTCATAAGAAGCACACACCAGTTCACTAACTATAGACCAGTTTCATTCCTTCCACAATTCTCCAAAATAATAGAAAAACTATTCAATAGTAGATTAGATACATTTATCAAGAAAAGTGGGACGCTCGTGGAGAACCAATTTGGATTTAGAGCAAATATCTCAACTTCAATAGTTACGACTGGTTGGCATAGAGATGCCAAATTGGTCCCTTTGTGGATGCGTCGGCATGAACACAGCAACGGTAAGTTTAAATGATTTTTTACATTTAACAAAAACAGACTATGAACAAAAACACTGGAGCTAACAGACAAAAATAAACCAAGGGCGCTAGCATGAAAGCTAGGAATAGAAAATACAAAAAAACTATACTTGGCACGAAGCACACAAAAGAGTAAACAAAAAACATTCAGCATGAAAGCTGGAATATCGAGTGGCTTAGCGTAAGAGCTAGCGAGAAAATACATACGGGTAGTAGACAGTCGTGAATGTTGCTCGAAGGCAAATTAGAGTCCCAGAAAGAATGACGAAAAGGGACGGGCTTAAATAGGTGAGTAATCAAAAAGTGACAGGTGTGCAGAAACCGTAATTAACAGGTGGGATCAATGAGGAACCATGGTGACTGACTAAACAGGAAGTAAGAGTGTAGAACATTGATACAACAACTGGAAGTATAAAACATATGTGGTGATCCAAGTAGCGGATCGCAACAGTATCCCCCCCCCAAAAAAGACAGATTCTAGATGTCCAAAAAAAAACAAAGAAAAAACTTGAACCCCCTCCCCACAACAAGACAGTCCACAGAAGAAGGGAGGGCGGAGGGAGGCCATGGCGGAGGGGTCGCCAGGTCGCGTGTCCCCCGAATCCACCGAGGACAGGCAATGTGGCGGCGGCGGATGGAACGCCGGTGCCGAAAGAGTTTTGGCGGCCGACCTCGAAAAGGCCACATCAGTGGCCGCCTTGCAGGATGAGGTGCCCGGCGAGGCGGACGACCTCGCAGAGGCCACACCCGTGGCAGACGTGGAGGAGGCTTGGCAGCAGCAGACGAAGCTGCGGGGGCTGCAGCCGAAGCAGGTGCAGAGGCCGGCGGAGGATCAGGTGCAGAGGCTGGCGGAGGATCAGGTGCAGAGGCCGGCGGAGGATCAGGTGTTGGCTTCAGCCGAGGAGCAGGTGTTGGCTTCAGCCGAGGATCAGGCGTTGGCTTCAGCCGAGGATCAGGCGTTGGCTTCAGCCGAGGATCAGGCGTTGGCTTCAGCCGAGGAGCAGGCGTTGCAGCCGAAGAAGGCGGCGTTGTGGAGTCTGGCGTAGTCGTCGCCGTCGTAGAGGTCGGCGAAGTCGTCGCCGTCGTGGAGGCCGGCGTAGTCGTCGGCGTCGTGGAAGAAGGCGTAGTAGTCGGCGTCGTGGAAGAAGGCGTAGTAGTCGGCGTGGAAACTGCAGTCGTCGACGCAGGTGTTGGAGTGGGTTCCAACTTAAGAGCTGGTGTGGACTCCAGCTTTGGAGCTGGTGCTGGAGCGGTCTCCAGCTTTGGAGCTAATGCTGGAGTGGGTTCCAGCTGTAGGGCTGGTGCTGGAGTGGGTTCTAGCTTAGGAACAGGTGCTGGTGCGAGGACCAGGAAAGAGTCAATTGCTGGCGTGAGAACCAGACTAGGATTCGGTGCTGGTGTGTGAACCAGGCGAGAGACCGAAGCTGGTGTGGGAACCAGGTTAAGAACAGTGCCGAACATCGGTGGTGGAAGACGTGCTGGAGGTAATGACCTCGCAAGTCTGAACACCGGTGGAGGAGGTCTACTTGGTCGTTGTGATTTGACCGGGGGAAACACAGGTGGAGGAGGTCTACAAGGCCGTTGAGACTTGGCCGCGGGAAAAACAGGTGGAGGAGGTCTACAAGGCCGTTGAGACTTGGCCGGGGGAAACACAGGTGGAGGAGGTCTACGAGGAAGAGCTAAGCGGAATACAGGTGGCGGCGGCCTAGGAAAAGCTAGCGGTTTAACGGGCCGAAAAACAGTTAAGGGTGGCCTCAAAGGAGGTTGCGGTTTGACAGTTTGAAGAACAGGTAGCGTCTGTGCCACCTCCGCAACACAGCTATAGGCCATAGCACCCCCCTCCAGACGGGAATCCCAGACCCGTTCCCTGTGGTCAGGGACTGACCATAAGGGAGGGTGGTGGGAGGTTTGGAGGCGGGCAGACTCCTCCCCTCTATATTGTCCAGAGTGTCCCTTTGAAAAGGGAGAAAAAACCTTGGACTTGGGCGGAGAATGAGGTTTTACAGGTGGAGTTGAAAAAACAGATGGATGGGATTTACCAGAATAATAAAAAGCAAAAATGTCCTGGTAATTCTGTATTTTATTATTAATGTTATTGTCATTAGAAAATGGATGAGAAAGAGAATCTTCAAAAAAAACTTCCTCGTTGATGATGTCATCAACAGAGGACGGGTTTGCGTTACCGGGGGGCGTTGACGAAATGACGTCATCTGCGCGGGACACAAGTTGGGAATTTGCCCAGTCGGCAAAACTGTTAGCAAAGTGTGTTATTGGGTCCCCAAACAATGGTGTAGGGGTCTTGTATGCTGACTGTAGGTTGCTGTGTTTATAAGGAGGGAGGCATGGAGTGGGAAAGTCACTGATGGTGCACGAAGCCATCGTTCGCGGCTTCCGCCTACGCGGACGAGCGCGAGCGCTGCAGGAGGGAAACTCACCGGACCCGGAAGCATCGATCGGAACCAGGTTTCCCTCAAAGTCCCACATCATGCTATCGTCTGGATTGCATCGGATAGTTTCAGCCTCCATCGCTCGGAATACCTTCCATGTGCATTCGTCGAAGGTCTCCTCATGGTTGCCAGACGCGAAGGAACTTTTCTTTCTTGCTGGGACTCTACTGTTACGACTGGTTGGCATAGTGATGCCAAATTGGTCCCTTCGTGGATGCGTCGGCATGAACACAGCAACGGTAAGTTTAAATGATTTATTACATTTAACAAAAACAGACTATGAACAAAAACACTGGAGCTAACAGACAAAAATAAACCAAGGGCTCTAGCATGAAAGCTAGGAATAGAAAACACAAAAAAACTATACTTGGCACGAAGCACACAAAAGAGTAAACAAAAAACATTCAGCATGAAAGCTGGAATATCGAGTGGCTTAGCGTAAGAGCTAGCGAGAAAATACATACGGGTAGTAGACAGTCGTGAATGTTGCTCGAAGGCAAATTAGAGTCCCAGAAAGAATGACGAAAAGGGACGGGCTTAAATAGGTGAGTAATCAAAAAGTTACAGGTGTGCAGAAACCGTGATTAGCAGGTGGGATCAATGAGGAACCATGGTGACTGACTAAACAGGAAGTAAGAGTGTAGAACAGTGATACAACAACTGGAAGTATAAAACATATGTGGTGATCCAAGTAGCGGATCGCAACATCAATAGCATTAATCAAAATAACAGAGGAAATTATTAATGCAATGGACGGTAAAGAATGTGCAGCCGCAGTATTCATGGGTTTAACAAAAGCATTTGACACAATTAATCATGATATTTTAATTCAAAAACTAGAACGTTATGGCATCAGAGGTTTGGTCTTGAGCTGGATAAGAAGTTATTTAACCAAAGGAAGCAATATGTGAAGATGGGTGAAAATAGTTCAACACGATTGGATATATCTTGTGGTGTACCCAGGGATCAATACTGGGACCAAGATTGTTCAATCTTTATATAAACGATATTTGCAAAGTTACAAAAGACTTGAAGTTAGTTTTATTTGCAGACAACACAACTGATTTCTGTTCAGGAGAGAACACACCGAAGATAATACAAATAATAACGGAAGAAATTAATAAATTAAAAAAATGGTTTGATAAAAACAGGCTATCCTTGAATCTCAGTACAACTAAAATAATGCTATTCGGTAACAGTAGAAAAGAGCATCAGACATGAATACTAATAGATGGAATAGATATCGAAAGGGTTAAAGAAACCAGATTTTTGGGAGTATTAATAGATGATAAAATGAACTGGAAATCTCATATACAAAACATACAACATAAGGTGGCAAAAAATATTTCAATAATGAATAAAGCAAAATACGTCCTGGGCCAAAAATCACTTTATATTCTCTACTGCTCGCTAGTGTTACCATATCTGAGTTATTGTGCATAAATATGGGGAAACAACTACAAATGTGCGCTACATTCGTTAACTGTGTTACAAAAAAAGATCGATTAGAATAATACACAATGTTGGATATAGAGAACATACAAACCCTTTATTTATTGAGTCAAAAATATTAAAGCTCGATGACTTGATAAAATTGCAAACAGCTAAATTGATGTACAAAGTAAACTATAACCTGCTACCAAAGAATGTAAAACAATTCTTCTCAACTAAAGAGGAGAAATATAACCTTAGAGGAAAATCTAACTTAAAACATTTGTATGCCTGTACAACACTTAAAACTTTTAGCATATCAGTATGTGGAATTAAATTATGGAATGGATTAAGTAAAGAAGTTAAACATTGTACTGATATGACCCAGTTTAAGAGGATGTTTAAATTAATAGTGCTTAAAAAGTACAAAGAAGAAATATTATGAGAAACACTTTCAAACTTATTGAAAATAAGATATTCTTCATCTTAGTATGTTAATGACTGAAATAATTAAGTACATGTTAGAAAACTGCTGTGTTACTCACTCACAGATGTCATTTTGCTATTTGATATTTTGCTGTAAAGAAGGTCAGTGAATGAATGTATATATTTGTGGGCGCTATGAAGTGGAAACGGGGTAGGATTAAATAAGCTTTGCTTCTTCCTACTCCTTTTCGGACATGATGTATTGTGTATTGCGAAATGATGAAATTACCTGATGTATAATGTTGTATGTATGTCATGTTCAAAATAAACTAAGAAAAGAAAAGAAAGAATTTAGTACAAGTGTACTGAAAATGTGACCAAACCTACTGGGTCAAAAGTATACATACAGCAATGTTAATATTTGGATAACATGTCCCTTGGCATGTTTCACTGCAAGAAGGCACTTTTGGTAGCTATCCACAAGTTGTGTGTTTGGGGTCATTGTCCGGTTGGAACACCCAACTGCGCCCAAGACCCGACCCATCAAAAGTGGTAAAGGAATGGCTAAATCAGGCTAGAATGAAGGTTTTAAGGATGGCCTTCCAAAAGTCCTAACTTAAACGTGTGGACTATACTGAAGAAACAAGTCCATGTCAGAAAACCAACAAATTTATCTGAACTGCACCGATTTTTGTCAAGAGGAGTGGTCAAACATTCAACCAGAAGCTTGTGGATGGCTACCAAAAGCGCCTTATTGCAGTGAAACTTGTCAAGGGACATGTAAGCAAATATTAACATTGCTGTATGTATACTTTTGACCCAGCACTTTCGCTCACATTTTCAGTAGACCCATAATAAATTCATAAAAGAAGCAAACTTAATGAATGTTTTTTTGTGAGCAACAAGTACTGTATGTGCTCCAATCACTCTATCACAAAAAAATGAGTTGTAGAAAGACTGCCATGACATCATGTTCTTTACAAGTGCATGTTGTGTATACTTACATCGTAAGTGTTTTTTGGATGACACCTGCAGTGTCCAAGGTCAGACTCACAAGGTAAAATCCTCTGTAATTAATACACTGTCACAACACCAACCTTCAACTTCATCTAAAGAAGTAAGAAGCGCCTGGTAACTTTAATGTTTTGACTTCGAACGCAGAGCCCAGTGAGCCACATAGTCAAACATGAGGCACAGAGCCTGGCTTAGAGTCCTGCCATTGTTTGAGAGCAAAATACAGAAAGATTTACCCAAAACTACATTAAATCATAGAGACAGTTCCTCCATTTCATGACATGGTGGAGACACTGAATTCCAATAACAAAATATAGAAGATTTGTATTGATAAGTTAGCGATATATGGGCAGAAAGGGTTAGTGCGTCTGCCTCACAATACGAAGGTCCTGCAGTCCTGGGTTCAAATCCAGGCTCAGGATCTTTCTGTGTGGAGTTTGCATGTTCTCACCGTGAATGCGTGGGTTCCCTCCGGGTACTCCGGCTTCCTCCCACTTCCAAAGACATGCACCTGGGGATAGGTTGATTGGCAACACTAAATTGGCCCTAGTGTGTGAATGTGAGTGTGAATGTTGTCTGTCTATCTGTGTTGGCCCTGCGATGCGGTGGCGACTTGTCCAGGGTGTACCCCGCCTTCCGCCCGATTGTAGCTGAGATAGGCGCCAGCGCCCCCCGCGACCTCAAAAAGGGAATAAGCGGTAGAAAATGGATGGATGGAAGTTAGCGATTTAGCATTGTAGCTTAAACGGACTCCATGTAGATGAGATAAACAGGACATTGCTATATTTTTGCATGGATGTATGGTACGTACTCGTTTTTAAAGTAGGCAGAACAACACAAGTACACTATATACTGTATATACTGTAGCTGGGTTGCTTATGATGTCATATCTATTTTTTACTTCACACGGTCAAGTCGCTTAAGCATAGCATTAAAACAAGAGAGAGTGAGTGTAGAGTTTGAGCAGAAAATGCTGTATTGCTGTTCTGTTCTTGGGTGTTCCAATCGTTCAAATAAAGAGATAAGAAAGAGCTTTCATAAAGTCACGAAAGAAGTGGTTCATAAAGGTCATAAAGTCAGGGGAAAAAAGTGAACGCCATTAAAGGAAATGGCTCTTAAAAATATCACTTTCATCATCGTGTGGAATACAATTGGACAATGGTTGTGTGTATGTATATATATAAATATATATATATATATATATATATATATATATATATATATATATATATATATATATATATATATATATATATATATATATATACTGTACATATACGTCTCCCATAACAATGTGACTTCGGAGTATGTTAAGGTAACATGCAGAGTTCCACAGGGTTCGGTTCTTGGCCCTGCATTCTTAAGCATCTGCATCAGGGGTCTCAAACTCAATTTACCTGGGGGCCACTGGATGCAGAAACTGGGTGAAGCTGGGCCGCATAAAATGATTTGTAAAAAAAAATCTATCATGCACTTTTTAATGAATTCATCTTCTTTGAATATCTCTCTCGCCCTAGCAACATACTTGCCATCTCTCGCGATCTTTCCGGGAAAAACACCCGAATATCAGTTGCTTTCCTGACAATCTCCCGGGGCGATTATTTTCCCGGTTTTCACCCGGACATCAATATTAAGGGCGTGCCGTGATGGCACTGCCTCTAGCGTCTTCTACAATCAATCAAATAAGTCTAACCCACTTATTCAACCACACAAACACTGTGCCGGCCCATACACTGATAGTATGAGGCTTTTGCAGACCCACGGAAGCGACTGCAAGACATACTTGATCAACAGCCATACAGGTCACACTGAGGGTGGCCATATAAACAACTTGGGGGGGGGGGGGTATATTGTAGCCTGGAAGACTTAGGGCTGCATGGGATTCTGGGTATTTGTTCTGTTGTGTTTATGTTGTGTTACGGTGCGGATGTTCTCCCAAAATGTGTTTGCCATTCTTGTTTGGTTTTGGTACACAGTGTGGCACATATTTGTAACAGTGTTAAAGTTGTTTATACGGCCACCTTCAGTGTGGCCTGTGTGGCTGTTGATCAACTACGTCTTGCAGTCGCTCACTGCATCTACAGAAGCCAAATACAACATGTGGCTGGACTGGCAAGCGGTTTGTTCAAGTTGTAGAGGACGCTAAAGGCAGTACCTCCACGGTGCTCCCTTAATATTGATGTTTGGGTGAAATTCGGGGGAATGATTACCCCTGCAGGGGCACTGAAAATTGGGAGTCACCTGGAAAAATCGAGGGTATACAAGTATGACGCTGTAAAGCGCCATTCATATAAAACTCCCAGGCCTCCCCAACATTCAATTTTCATATTAAGTTGCGGGCCGCAAAATAACGTCTCGCGGGCCGTGTGTCTGAGTCCCCCGGTCTAAATGATTCCGCTAGGCAACATCATTCAGAAATACAGTGTTAGGTTTCACTGCGGAGTATATTGTGAATACATTGAGAACAGGAAGTGAACAAAAGTTTAAGCAACTGTTATGAAAGGAAAAAGGGGTAGGACTGAATAAGCTTGGCTTCTTTCTACTCCTTTTCAAACATGTTGAATAGAGAAACTGGAAATTGTGATGCATCAAGTTGTATGCATGCATGTTTGAAATAAACACAAACTCAACTCAACTCTTATGCTGATGACACCCAACTCTACATGCCCCTAAAGCTGACCAACAGACCAGAGTCTAGTCACCTGGAGGCGTGTCTTGATGAAATTAAACAATGGCTGTCTTCCAACGTTTTGCATCTTAAAACTAAGAAAAAGGAAATGCTGATTATCGATCCTGCCAGACATCGGCGCTTATTTAATAATACCACCTTAACATTTGACACAAACACAACTAATTACACAAAGCGACTCGGAAAATAATCCAGGTATTATTTTCGATCCAACTCTCGTTTGAGTAACACATCAAGAGTATTACTAATACCTTCTTTTATCTTCGTAATATTGCAAAAGTTTGTCCCATTTTGTCCACCACCATCGCTGAGATCATTATTCATGCATTCGTTACGTCTCGTCTCGATTACTGTAACGTATTATTTGCGGGTCTCCCTATGTCTAGCATTAAAATATTACAGTTGGTACAAAATGTGGCTGCTAGAATTTTGACAAGAACAAGAAAGTTTGGTTATATTGTAACGACCTGCTGGTGTTGCGTTCTTGAGTGAGAGATATTCAGAATTCCTATTGTTGTGAACATAGCACGCCTGTAAGGTGATTGGCGAAGAAGGAGGAAGTGTTGTTGCGGAAATGAGAAATGAGGATAGACGTGCTTGTGGAAGGAACAAGACAAGTTGAACTGTGTTAGATAGGTTGCTCAATAAAAGTTTATAAAAGAGCGTCAGATTTTGCGTGCACTCCTTCAGGACGCTACAATTGGTGTCAGAAGTGGGATAGATGTCCTCGGGCCCTTTCTTCGCACAGAAAGAGGTAACCGTTACATCCTCACAGTAATGGACTACTTTACAAAGTGGCCTGAAGCATACAGCCTGCCTCACCAAGACGCTGAAACTATTGCAGTTGGAGGGGATGTTTAGCAGCTTTGGTGCTCCAGAGATCATCCACACCGATCAAGGCAGAAACTTTGAGTCAAGGCTTTTTGTAACATGCGAGAAACTTGGCTCTCGGAAGACTCGGACAACACCCCTTCACCCACAGAGTGACGGGCTTGGGGAGAGGTTTAACCGCACCTTGCGACAACAGTTGGCAATTGTCACTGCTAAACATCAACATGTTTCCCTTGTGTTAATGGCATACAGGTCCGTAGTTCATGACTCCACTTCTTGCTCCCCGGCCCTTTTAATGCTGGGTCGAGAGATCCGTACGCCTGCCGAAATGATGATGGGCAGACCTCCGGATGCACCGGTTGGTCCACCAAGAGTGGAGTACGCTAAGAGACTACAAAACCGGCTGGATTCAGCTCACGAATTTGCCAGAAACCAGCTGCGGAATGCTGGCCTTAGACAAAAGAGGAATTACGACGTGCACGAAAAAGGGCGACATTTTACCGCTGAAGAGTTGCTGTGGGTGTACAACCTCCAACGGAAAAAGGGAAGATGCCCGAAGCTGGACAGCGACTGGATGGGCCCTTGTAGAGTGTTGGAAAGACTCGGGGAAGTTGTATACCGAGTCCAACTCCAACCCCGCGGCAGAAAAGTTGTACTGCACCGCGACCGGCTAGCATTATACACACATATGTAGCATATGAACTTGGAGTGGAGTTACTGGGGAGATTGGGCCTTAGCCCAGGGACTAGAGAGTCTTGTTCTTCTGTTCCGTGGACTTCGTCTGGGCCTTCACAGGATGTAACACTTCCTGTGACTTCCACCCCAGAAAGGGGGAACACAAGACCCTGGAGGCTTAGGCGGTGACCAGCCCACTTCAGAGATTTTGTTGTCCCCTTCGGGGACGAGGTACTTTGAATGGGGGGGATAGTGTAACGACCTGCTGATGTTGATGTTGTGTTCTTGAGTGAGTGATATTCAGAATTCCTATTGTTGTGAACATAGCACGCCTGTAAGGTGATTGGCGAAGAAGGAGGAAGCGTTGTTGTTGCGGAAATGAGAAATGAGGATGGACGTGCTTGTTGAAGGAACAAGATCATTTGAGCTGTGTTAGATAGGTTGCTCAAGAAAAGTTTAAAAAAGAGCGTCAGACTTTGCGTGCACTCCTTCTGGACGCTACAATATTACGCCTATACTGGCTCACCTGCACTGGCTTCCTGTGCACTTAAGGTGTGACTTTAAAGTTTTACTACTTATGTATAAAATACTAAAAAGGTCTCGCTCCAGCCTATCCTGCTGATTGTATTGTACCATATGTCCCGGCCAGAAATCTGCATTTTAAGAACTTTGGCTTATTAAAGATTGTCGGAGCCCCAAAAAAAGTCTGCGAGCTATAGAGCGTTTTCTATTCGGGCTCCAGTACTCTGGAATGCCTCTACCATAACAGCTTGAGATGCTACCTCAGTAGAAGCATTTAAATCCTATTTTAAAACTCATGTGTATACTCTCGTCTTTTAATAGACCCATTTTTAGACCAATTGATCTGCTGTCTCTGTTTTGTTTTGTTTTTTTATTAAATCAACATAGAAAACACAAGATACACTTACAATTTGTGCACCAACCCAAAACCCCTCCCTCCACCACACTCATTCTCACTCATTCACACAAAAAGGTTGTTTCCTTCTGTTATTAATTTTCTGGTTCCTACAATATATATTGATACAGTCTGCACTGGATACAGTCCTTGAAGCACCCATGATTGTGTGTTCTGCTGTCTCTCTTTTCTGCTCTGCCACCCTCTCTTGCGTGGTGAGGTTATCAGGTGACCAAGGATCAGCCTCCACGGATGAAACGCAAGCTGTTCCAAGTCGGGACCCAGGGTGGACCACTCCTCTGCATCAGTTGGTGACGTCTTGGCTCCCCGACATGTCTACATGCAAGAGGATCCCCATTCTGGCCTCACTATGGACTGGACTCTCACATTATTAACTGTATCCACTCGGCATCCATTGCACCGGTCACCCAGGGGTGGGGGGTCCCACATCTTCGGTCCCTACCAAGGTTTCTCATTGTACCCATTGGGTTGAATTTTTCTAGACCTGATCTGAGCCAAGGATGTTGTTGTAGCTTGTGTAGCCCTTTGAGGCATTTATGATTAAGGGCTATATAAGTAAACTTTGGGAAGACTATCTCTTCCGGCTGGCCTGGGAACGCCTCGGGATCTCCCGAGTCTGGGCTTCTCTGTTTAAGATGCTGCCCCCGCGACCCGACCTCGGATAAGCGGAGGAAAATGGATGGATAAGTAAACTTTGATTGATTGATTGATTGATTGATTGATTAAACGTTGTGCAACATATGACGGTATGTCGATTATTTTCAGGCCATTGAACCGATTTCATTAGTGAGCGACAGCATACTGGGGGTCAGCTATTTAACTGTTTTTTTTTTTTTAATGTTACATTCCCTAACACTAAATATATACTGTATACCCTCTGTATTTATACTGCATTCTATTTAGCTTTTGGTCTATATGTTTTGTTCGAGTTACAGACTTAAGGCCTACTGAAATTAGATTTTCTAATTTAAACGGGGATAGCAGTTCCAGTCTATCTGTCATACTTGATCATTTCGCGACATTGCCATTTTTTTGCTGAAAGGATTTAGTAGAGAACATCAACGATAAAGTTCGCAACTTTTGGTCGCTAATAAAAAAGCTTTGCCTTTACCGGAAGTAGCAGACGATGTGCGCGTGACGTCACGGGTTGTAGGGCTCCTCACATCCTCACATTGTTTATACTCATAGCCAGCAGCAGCTAGAGCTATTCGGACCAAGAAAGCGACAATTCCCCCATTAATTTGAGCGAGGATGAAATATTTGTGGATGAGGAAATTTAGAGTGAAAGACTAGAAAAGAAAAAAAAAGTACAAAAAAAAAAAGGTGATTGCAGTGGGAGCGATTCAGATGTTATTAGACACATTTACTAGGATAATTCTGGAAAATCCCTCATCTGCCTATTGTGTTGCTAGTGTTTTAGTGAGATTAAATAGTACCTGAAAGTCGGAGGTGTGTGGCCACGGGTGTGTTGACGCCAGAGTCTCTGAGGGAATCACGGCAGCTGCAGCGGGACGGAAGCTCAGCTGATGTCTCCGGTAAGAGCCGACTTATTACCACAATTTTCTCACCGAAAACTGCCGGTTGACATGTGGTCGGGATCCATGTTTGCTTGACCGTTCTGACCTATAGTAAAGCTTCATCTTCGGGAATTTTAAACAAGGAAACACCGGCTGTGTTTTTGTGGCTAAAGGCTAAAAGCTTCCCACCTCCATCTTTCTACTTTGACTTCTCTATTGTTAATTGAACAAAATTGCAAAAGATTCAGCAACACAGATGTCCAGAATACTGTGTAATTATGGGATTAAAGCAGACTACTTATAGCTTGGATCGGGCTGGAAAATATTGTCCGCTACAACCGGTGACGTCAAACGTACGCGACATCATATTGCTACGTTTTCAACACGACACTTAGCGGTAAATTTAAAATTGCAAATTAGTAAACTAAAAAGGCCGTATTGGCATGTGTTGCAATGTTAATATTTCATCATTGATATAAAAACTATCAGACTGCGTGGTCGGTAGTAGTGGGTTTCAGTAGGCCATAGGAAAAAATAACACTGCAAAACACTGGTTGTAATTGTCAAAAAGTTCAAAACCAAGTGGATGAAATACGATGTAATCAACAAATGAACTACAAAATGTTCACTAAATTGATCTCTTGAACTCCTGAAATCAAAACCCTTCAGCACAATTCAAATGTATTGATATGCCGTATGTTTTTGTCTGTGCATGCATGAACAGTGACATGTTGCAATGAATGTAATCTAGTATTTGTGTAATGTCTTAGTATTCTCATGAACCTATTTACAGGCTTGATATTTTGTACACTCTATTCGTCTGGTTGGATTTATCTTTTTTACTGTGAGCGTGTGTGTGTTATAGTGAGAAACATGACTACAGTCCAGCACAGCAGATGGAGCTGAAAACAATCTAGGCCTCTTTCATCCCACTTGAAGAGAAAACATATGTACCAGTTAAATTGGTGACTGTTCGGATGAATTTACGCATTGATCAAAAAACAAAATATTATCAGATCTACCTCCAACATGGAGACATAGAGTACAACAATCTGAAGGCTCTGTGGTTCTCTTAGCGAAAACTGCAATCTCCTCATCAGACATTCTATCCTCAGCCAAATCCGGAGAGTCAAATACTTTTCGACAATCTGGCCATGAAAGGTATTTGTTAGTTAATTTCGAACAGTGCCAACATCACAGCGGTTGGCACATTTGGACAGCAATCACAAATGTTTACAACAAACGAGTGCTGACAAGACTGTCATCTGTCTGTGCTTCTTTGCATAAAACTTGGCATATCTACTCGGAAGATGTCAGAGCCGCCAACATCACTGAGGAACAAAACAGTTCAGTGTCTTCCTCCTCCTCACTTGTTCACACGCTGGAAGCTAAAGATTCCAACAGGATGATTACAGTGCTAAAATCAAAATGACTGATATTTATGACATTAGAAACATTTAAAAACTGCCACCAAATGTTACACTATATTCATGAGAATCAAAGTATTTCTTGGACATCTTTCGAAATACAGAAAACAATGTCTGACTTGAATACTGTTTTTACATTTAATGAGTTAACTCATGCGATTAATCAAAAATAAATATCGCATTAATCATGTATACAGTGCATCCGGAAAGTATTCAGCTATTCACTTTTTCCACATTCAGCCCTATTCCAAGACGTAATAGATTCATTTTTGTCCACAAAATTCTGCAGGAAATACTTTGTGATGACAAAATAAATTACCAAATGATTTAAAAATCTAAAACCAAAAAGCACATGTACTTCAGTATTCATAGCCTTTGCTCAATACTTTGTTGATGCACTTTTGGCAGCAATTACAGCCTCCAGTATTTTTGAATACGATGCCACAAGCTTGGAACACCTATCTTTGAGCAGTTTAAGACCCTCTTAAGCTCCATCAAGTTGGATTAGAAGCGTTGGCTTTCATCCAAGATGTCTCTGTATATTGCTGCATTTATCTTTCCCTCTATCCCAACTAGTTTCCCAGTTCCTGCAACTGGAAACCATCCCCACAGCATGATGGTGCCACCACCATGTTTCACTGTAGGTGTGGTGGCCTGGTAATGAGCGGTGCCTGGTTTTCTTCAAACATGATGCCTGGTATTCACGCAAAATAATTCAATCATTGTCTCATCAGACCAGAGAATTTTGTTTCACATGGAGGCAGAAAGCCAAAGCTTGGATGAATGGATGGTCTGAGAATCTTTTAGGTGCATTTTGGCAAAACATTTTACTGGGAAATGGCTACAGCGTGTGGCATCGTGATCAAAAAGACTTGTGCAAACTCCGTTTCCATATGAGTTGGGAAATTGTGTTAGATGTAAATTTAAATGGAATACAATGATTTACAAATAATTTTCAACTCACATTCGGTTGAATATGCTACAAAAACAACATATTTGATGTTCAAACTGATAAACATTTTTTTTTTTGCAAATAATCATTAACTTTAGAATTTGATGCCAGCAACATGTGACAAAGAAGTTGGGAAAGGTGGCAATAAATACTGATAAAGTTGAGGAATGCTCATCAAACACTTATTTGGAACATCCCACAGGTGTGCAGGCTAATTGGGAACAGGTGGGTGCCATGATTGGGTATAAAAGCAGCTTCCATGAAATGCTCAGTAATTCACAAACAAGGATGGGGTGAGGGTCACCACTTTGTAAGCAAATTGTCGAACAGCTTTAGAACAACATTTCTCAACGAGCTATTGCAAGGAATTTAGGGATTTTACCATCTATGGTCCGTAAAATCATCAAAAGGTTCAGAGAATCTGGAGAAATCACTGCCAGTAAGCGACGATATTACAGACCTTTGATCCCTCAGGCGGTACTGCATAAAAAACCAACATCAGTGTGTAAAGAATATCACCACATCGGCTCAGGAACACTTCATAAAACCACTGTCAGTAACTACAGTTGGTTGCTACATCTGTAAGTGCAAGTTAAAACTCTACTCTGCAAAGCAAAGCCATTTATCAACAACACCCAGAAATGCCGCCGGTTTCGCTGGGCCCGAGCTCATCTAAGATGGACTGATGCAAAGTGGAAAAGTGTTCTGTGGTCTGACAAGTCCACGTTTGAAATTATATTTGTAAACTGTGGACGTGGTGTCCTCCGGAACAATGAAGAAAATAACCATCCGGTTTGTTATAGGCGCGAAGGTCAAAAGCCAGCATCTGTGATGGTATGGAGGTGCATTGGTGTCCAAGGCATGGGTAACTTACACATCTGTGAAGGCACCATTAACGCTGAATGTTCCATACAGGTTTTGGAGCAACATATGTTGTCATCCAAGCAACGTTATCATGGACGCCCCTGTTTATTTCCGCAAGACAATGCCAAGCCATGTGTTACAACAGCGTGACTTTGTAGAAAAAGAGTGCGGGTACTTTCCTGGCCCGCCTGCAGTCCAGACCTGTCTCCCATCGAAAATGTGTGGCGCATTATGAAGCGTAAAATACGACAGCTGAGACCCCGGACTGTTGAACGACTGAAGCGCTACATAAAACAAGAATGGGAAATAATTCCACTTTCAAAGTTTCAACAATTAGTTTCCTCAGTTCCCAAACTTTTATTGAGTGTTGTTAAAAGAAAAGGTGATGTAACACAGTGGTGAACATGCCCTTTCCCAACTACTTTGGCACGTGTTGCAGCCCTGAAATTCCAAGTTAATTATTGTTTGAAAAAAAAAAAAAAGTTTATGAGTTTGAACATCAAATATCTGGTCTTTGTTGTGCATTCAAATGAATATGGGTTGAAAAGGATTTGCAAATCAGTGTATTCCGTTTATATTTACATCTAACACAATTTCCCAACTCATATGGAAACAGGGTTTGTATGTATCCCCCTGATGGAAACAGGGGTCGCCGGAGTACTCCTCCTACTTCCCATGTCCACAACCAGTTCCTTGATCTTTGTCACATTAAGCTGGGGGTGGTTCTTTCCACACAATGTGACAAACTCCTCCACCTGTGCCCTGTATTCCTCATCATCACCATCCTCAATACACCCCACTATCGCAGGGTCATCAGAAAACTTCTGAGGGTGGCAGGACTCTGACTGATAGTGGAAATCGGTGGTGTAAATGGTGAAGAGGAAGGTGGAGAGGACTGTGCCCTGCGGAGCCCCGGTGTTGCTGGCCAGCCTGTCATACACACAGTCCTGCACGTACTGTGGTGTGTCAATCAGGTAATCAACAACCCAGGACACCAAGGGGGCCTCTACCGGCATCGTCTTTAACTTCACACCCAGTAACCCAGGTTGATGGTATCAAAAGCACTGGAGAAGTAAAAAAACACGACCCTCACACTGTTCGGTCAGGGTAGGTGAGGGCTCAGTTCAGCAGGTAGATGACTGCGTCCTCCACTCCCAGTCGGGGCTGGTAGGCGAATCGGAGTGAGTACAGGTGGGGCTTGACTGTAGGGCGGAGTTGTTCCAGGACTAACTTCTCCATGGTCTTCATTATATGGGAAGTTAGAGCCACCGGCCTGTAGTCCTTCGACGTGCTGGGTCGCGTGCACTTGGGGATGGGGACCACGCATGAGGTTTTCCACAGTGTAGGGACTTTCTGCAGCCTAAGGCTCATGTTGAAGATGTGCTGGAGCACACCACACAGCTGTGGGGCGCAGGCTTTGAGCAACCTGGGGCTCACACCGTCAGGACCAGTGACGGTCTATGAGTGTGGTTGTGGAAGGAGTGTGAAAGATAGCATTAAAGAAGTGGTGGCGACCGGACATGCTCCAATGACTTCTATTTATTATTTTATTAGATAGGTACACAGAATATGCAAACCCAGGACCCTCGGGTATATTGGTGGCAGCGGTAGGATTTTAACTGCTGCGTTGAAAAAAAATAGAAAGTGTTACATGGGACTTGTGAGTTTCCAGTTAGCTATATGTGTATAGTTAGCTGCTAAGCTTCATGGTTATTTTGCGGACACGTGGTGTGGTGAAGAGGACCCTTTTAAGCCCGGCAAGGCGCTGTTTGACAGACACTCATACTGCATGAATGTCTAAAACTTTACCGCTCCTTTCATCGGCGACGGCAGTTGGGGGTGATCGTAGGCGCGATGGCGGGAGCCGGCCGCAGCTGCAAGAGGAGCTGGTGTGGAGTCTCCCGACTCGTCTCATTGGGGAGAGACTGGGGGGCAGCTCTTGGACAGAGACAATTGATTTGTTTGTTTGTTTGTCGCCCCCTCCAGAGGGTGGCCATGGACATTTTGGAGTTGCCCATGAGTCCCATGGGGGGTACCAGATTTGTCGCCCCTTCCAGAGGGTGGCCATGGACCTTTTCGAGTTGCCCATAAGTCCCATGGGAGGGTCTTAGGGTTGTCGGCCTTTCCAGAGGGTGACCATTGACTGTATGCACTGCCCAACCAAACGGCTCACACTGCCGCTCACTGACTGTTTGAGGACTATGTTTTGGTGAATGGTGTCCCTGAAATCCTGCATAGCGACCAGTTCGAAGCGGAAGTCATCCAGAGACTCTGCCAGTTGCTTGAAAAAAAAGTCAACAACATCAACCATTTTTAACTTATTCAGAACATTCAAGTCTTTTAAAATGTTCCCAAAAATTCCCTCTTTTCCCAAAATTCCTAAATTTCCACAAAATTCCCATGAAATTCCCATTGAAATGAATCAATTCCCACATTTCTCCCCCGATTCATACTGTTCCAACTCCGAACTGTTCAGCCTATTTGGAAATCGTGGGCTTTCCCTTGACAAATTCAAAAAATTATCAGAATTCCCAGAAACCAGGTTTTCAAGGGACATTTATGCCATTCAAAATGAATTGGCCATTTTTCAAACTTCTACTTTTTCCACATTTTTCAACCAATTCAAACCATTCTATACCTTCAACATATCTCATTCAAACTATATTTTTTCAAATATAAATACATTCCAGGAATTCCCAGAATTCCCGTTTTTTCAAACCCTATGTTGACCCTTTTTCTGGCGACTACTCCTTCTACATTTTTAAACCCACTTCAAACATTCCTCTTAATGAGGACAAGAAAACAAAGTTGTTTTCCGAACTGATAATATTCCAGGTTTTCCTGAAATAACAGGAATTCCGTAATATAATTTCCCAAATAAAAAACTGTTACTACTTCAACATTTCTTGACCAACATAAAAAATTTGAAAACCAACCAATTCAGCTTATTCAAACATCATGCTTTTCTTCAAATTCCCAAATTTCCAGGAAGTTCCCATTGAAATAAATGGGACATTTTTCCAAGTTGCATAATTCCCACATTTTTCAACATATTCAAACCATTCCAACATCAAAACATTCCACTCATCCTGGACATTCAAATTAACACTTTCGCAAGTTCCAAACCCAAATATGTTTTTCCTGGAAATTCAAACTCTTCAACATTCAAACCATTCCAACGTTCAAACCAATGCAGCGTTTAAACGATTTCAACATTTAAACCATTTCTACATTCATCCTACATTCCATTAGGATTTCAGTTCAGCATTAGGCTTTTCAACCTTAAAACCATTTCATCATTCAAACTATTCTTACATTCATACTACATTCTGTCAGCATTTCAGTTCAACTTCAGCATTGGGGCATTCCTTCAGGAATTGCCTCATCTAGTTAAATGTTGTAAAAGTAGTCAGTGACCCTCTACTTGTGTAGTTGCTAGCCTCAACCTGAGTGAACAGAATGCTAATGTTAACAAGGTAACGCTAAAGCAGATGTGATTGTTGTCTGTGTGAGAAAAAACTGACATTTATTATTTATACAATGTCAATCACAGATGAAATAAACCACAAGGAGCCGCCTCACCCTAGTTTATTCATCATTTACTGAGAGGACGACTTTCGGACAGTAGGATAATTTGGACAAAAGCCTGAATTTTTATTAAAAATCCGGTACATTTAAATTTTTCAATCATATTGTTTTGAATATTATTTATTTGTACTTAGTTTACTTAGTTTTTAGTAAAATAACTTTGACCTAAAATCGTTCGTTTATTTGCATGGTATCAGTGTAGAAATGAACTAAATTACTCTTCGAATCAGCCTGATTTGTATAAACTACACTAAACTGTGAAATGTGGTGTAAACACAAACCACACACTTCTACAGGAAGTTGTAGTTCCAGGAAAAGGGCATGCTGTGGTTGTTTGTAGCCCTTATGGCCCAAGACAAGAAACTGTAACGGGATTGTCTGGAGCAGAGGCAGCATGTCTGCCATGTGGACTTACTTTACTATATCCCATATATACAGCCATCTACAAAATGTGCAAATATTAAGAGGACATGGCGGCTCTTAAGGAGGGAAAGCTTGCGACAGCACAAAGAAAGTGTGATGTCAGTGAGTGTTTTGGGACAAAACAGGCTGGGAGCTGGGAGTCACAGAAGTGGAATCTCCAAACATGAGTAGAATCTTTAATAACACCAGAAAAATATGCTAGATTTGTTTATATTTGTTTTTAATAAAGAAAAAGTAACACAAAGTCTCTACAAACTTAAACACAATCTCACTAAGTACATTGTGCAATAAGCACAACAATTTAAAAATAGAGCAAAAACATGTAATTGTTACAGTTTAAACACCTGCCGCCTCTCACTCTGTTGTGCGCTCCGCCTTGGGACACGCTCAGGGGCGTTCCTCTCCTGCAGCAGCTGCGCCTCCGCTCACTCTGCAATCAACACACCTGACGCTGGTGAGATAAATAAATGATAAATGGGTTGTACTTGTATAGCGCTTTTCTACCTTTAAAGTACTCAAAGCGCTTTGACGCTACTTCCACATTTACCCATTCACACACACATTCACACACCGATGGAGGGAGCTGCCATGCAAGGCGCTAACCAGCACCCATCAGGAGCAAGGGTGAAGTGTCTTGCTCAGGACACAACAGATGTGACAAGGTTGGTACTAGGTGGGGATTGAACCAGGGACCCTCGGGTTGCGCATGGCCACTCTTCCACTGCGCCACGCCGTCCCTGCCCTCATAAGCCAGCGCGTCCTGCGTTCCAGTGCCAGAACATAGCTCCTTTTACCAGTACAGTAAACCTTACACGCCTCTAGCTCCCTTTGAAATGTGCTTCCTTGCTCTTTGTGTTTCCCCTAGTCATTGTGTCATGTCCTGTATAGTCATTCATCATCCCCTGGTTTCGAGCTATGTGTCTCGTCTCCCCGGATCCCCTCTGGACTTCTTGCTGCCTTCTCTGATCTCAACCTCACGCCTGCCCCTGGACAACGACGATGCCTGCCCCCGAACCTCCGAGCCTGCCTTACCCTTTCTAGACTTCCGAACCGATCTCAACACACACCTTCAACACTACCTCGCTATACGTAGTCACACTATATATATCTGGATTAGTCACACACTACATTTATATATATTAATAAACACGCTGGAAATTCACAACATTTCTGCCTCTGTGCCTTCTCCTTCTCCCACTGTACAGTTACAGTAATATAAAAAATATAATATACAACGTAAAAATACTTTGTGAATTATTTTGGTGGCCACCATATATTATATTACTTTACTTGTTTCCAAGTAATAATACCTTATTTTTAAGGTGCGGCCGTTTTTTGTTTTTTTTGCCATGACGGTGTACCACAATCAATTAAGGGGAAATTTGGACTACATTTAGACTTACGATGCAGTAAAATTGTCCTAAAAATGCTCGCATTTTGTTGTATTCAGACTTACTGATCCATGTCCAGTAATATCAAGCCTATAGTACTTCCAAATTGATACATGTGTGACCAACTCAAAAAATATTACACACCCACTTCAAAGGAAAACACAACAAATGGAAACTGGCATGTACACAGCAACTTACAATGCCATTCATCCATCCATCCATCTTCTTCCACTTATCCAAGGTCGGGTCGCGGGGGCAGCAGCCTAAGGAGGGAAGCCCAGACTTCTCTCTTCCCAGCCACTTCATCCAGCTCTTCCCGGGGGATCCCGAGGCGTTCCCAGGCCAGCCGGGAGACATAGTCTTCCCAACGTGTCCTGGGTCTTCCCCGTGGCCTCCTACAGGTTGGACGTGCCCTAAACACCTACATAGGGAGTTGTTCGGGTGGCATCCTGACCAGATGCCCGAACCACTTCATCTGGCTCCTCTCCATGTGGAGGAGCAGCGGCTTTACTTTTAGCTCCTCCCCGATGACAGAGCTCCTCATCCTATCTCTAAGGGAGAGCTCCGTCACCCAGCGGAGGAAACTCATTACGGCCACTTGTACCCGTGATCTGGTCCTTACGGTCATAACCCAAACATCATGACCATAGGTGAGGATGGGAACGTAGATCGACCGGTAAATTGAGAGCTCTGCCTTCTGGCTCAGCTCCTTCTTACTGAAGACGCCGCACCAATCGATCTCACGATCCACTCTTCCCTCACTCGTGAACAAGACTCCTCGGTATTTGAACTTCGCCACTTGGGACAGGGTCTTCTCCCCATTCTGGAGATGGCATTCCACCCTTTTCCGGGCAAGAACTATGGACTCGGACTTGGAGGTGCTGATTCTCATCCCAGTCGCTTCACAACCGGCTGTGAACCGATCCAGTGAGAGCTGAAAATCCTGGCCAGATGAAGCCATCAGGACCACATCATCTGCGAAAAGCAGAGACCTAATCCTGCAGCAACCAAACCGGATACCCTCAACTCCCCGACTGCGCCTAGAAATTATGTCCAGAAAAGTTATGAACAGAATCGGTGACAAAGGGCAGCCTTGGTGGAGTCCAACCCTCACGGTAAAAGGCACTGTGGACCAAGCTCTGACACTGATCATACAGGGAGCGGAATGCCACAATAAGACAGTCCGATACCCCATACTCCCTGAGCACTCCCCACAGGACTTCCCGAGGGACACGGTTGAATGCCTTCTCCAAGTCCACAAAGCACATGTAGACTGGTTAAGGACCCTGCCGAGAGTATAGAACTGGTCCACAGTTCCACAACCAGGACGAAAACCACATTGTTACTCCTGAATCCAGGGTTCGACTATCCGACGTAGCCTCCTCACCTGAATAAACCTTCCTGGGAATGCTGAGGAGTGTGATCCCACGATAGTTGGAACACACCCTCTGGGTCCCCTTCTTAAAGAGAATGCAATGCAATTCCACAATATTAGGTAAACCTGCTATTTGTTAAGACATTTGTTTTTTTATTGTTCAATAATCATGTTTTCAACATCATGGATATATATAACTGTTAGAGTGCAATAAAAAAGTGCTTGTTGTTTGAAGACTTGCTTCACTGATCACCGTTATCCCAAAATTGTGATCATAACTCATCCTCCACTTTTTTCAAGCTTGCGTCTCTGTCGCAGCTCTATCTCTCTTAAGAGCATACTCACACTCATATTGACTCGCACACATTTTTGCCGTGCTGTACTTGGGATCAGAGCCCTCAGAGTTGTCAAACATGCCTAACCTTCGATGTGAAGTGAGCCCAAGCATGGTACGATGGGCCTAATGGGGTACCACTTGAAGTCACTGTGTATGTGAGAGTAAAATGGAAGGGAGAAAGTCTCTTGACTTACTTTGATTGATGTTGTTGTGCCACAGGACGGTTTGCATCTATGAACCTTTTATCCACAAATATAAGACAACTCATCTTTTACTGACTGATTCCTGGGTTTGAAAAACAATAGCTACATTAGGGATTTAGGGCTATATAAGTAAACTTTGATTGATCAATAGTCCAGTGCTTTCAGACAAGAGGCTGTACCAAATGCGAAATGACACGTCATTATGATCTATTGAAGAAAAAAATGCTTTTACGGAATTATGTGACTTTATTTTACCGTCAACGCTGTGTTTCCAGCACAGAACTGTGACACACCATACCACGCTACGTTATAGGTGATTGTGGTCATTTTACCTTTAGGTCACTAAAACGGGAAACCGGAAGATGAGAGACCCAGTGTGACATGACTGTATGCCAGGGGTCACCAACCTTTTGAAACCAAGAGCTACTTTTTGGGTACTGATTAATGCAAAGGGCTACCAGTATGATACACACTTAAATAAATTGCCATAAATAGCCAATTTGCTCAAGTTACCTTTGATAAATAAATCTATATATATAAAAAAAAATGGGTATTTCTGTCTGTCATTCCGTCGTACATTTTTTTTTCCTTTTACGGAAGGTTTTTTGTCGAAAATAAATGATGAAAAAAACACTTAATTGAATGGTTTAAAAGAGGAAAAAAACACACAAAAAAATGAAAATTTAATTTTGAAACATAGTTTATCTTCAATTTCGATTCTTTAAAATTCAAAATTCAACCGAAAAAAATGAAAAGAAAAACTAGTTAATTTGATTCTTTTTGAAAAAATTAAAAAAATAATTTATGGAACATCATTAGTAATTTTTCCTGATTAAGATTAATTTTAGAATTTTGATGATATGTTTTAAATAGGTTAAAATATAATCTGTACTTTTTTTTATAATAAATAACAAATTGGACCAAGTTACATTTCTAACAAAGACAAATCATTATTTCTTCTAAATTTTCTAGAACAAAAATTTTAAAAGAAATTCAAAAGATTTTGAAATAAGATCTAAATTTGATTCTACAGATTTTCTAAATTTAGCAGAATATTTTTTTTAGAATTTTAATCATAATAAGTTTGAAAAAACATTACACAAATATTCTTCGTCGAAAAAACAGAAGCTTAAATGAAGAATTAAATTAAAATGTATCTATTGTTCTTTACAATAAAAAAAATAAATTTACTTGAACATTGATATAAATTGTCCCGAAAGAAGAGGAAGGAATTTAAAAGGTAAAAAGGTATATGTGTTTAAAAATCCTAAAATCTTTTTTATTGTTGTATTTTTTCTCTTAAATTGTCTTTCTGAAAGTTTTAAGAAGCAAAGTAAAAAAAAATAATGAATTTATTTAAACAAGTGAAGAGAAAGTTTTTAAAATATTTTCTTGGATTTTCAAATTCTATTTGAGTTTCATCTCTCTTGGAATTAAAAATGTCGAGCAAAGTGAGACCTGCTAGCTAGTAAATAAATACAATTTAAAAAAAGATGCAGCTCACTGGTAAGTGCTGCTATTTGAGCTGTTTTTAGAACAGGCCAGCGGGCGACTCATCTGGTCCTTACGGGCTACCTGGTGCCCGCGGGCACCGCGTTGGTGACCCCTGATCTATGCCATGAAGTGTAAATGAAAGTCATGAATGATCGACGTTAATGTTCAAATTATTGCAACTTTACCAAATTGTTTTCCTCAACTGTCAAGTTTGTCTCTGTCTTGCCAACTATTCTTAAACATGTATATTTTTTTAGAAATAGCAAAAAAAACAACATGTTACTTATATACATTTGTTAAATTCCAGTTCAAAGTTGGCCATAAACAAAAGCCTACTCAGTGGCCCAGGGGTTAGAGTGTCCGCCCTGAGATTGGTAGGTTGTGAGTTCAAACCCCGGCCGAGTCATACCGAAGACTATAAAAATGGAACCCATTACTTCCCTGCTTGGCACTCAACATCAAGAGTTGGAATTGGGGGTTAAATCATCAAAAATTATTCCCGGGTGCGGCCACCGCTGCTGCTCACTGCTCCCCTCACCTCCCAGGGGTTAATCAAAGGGATGGGTGAAATGCAGAGGACAAATTTCACCACACCTACTGTGTGTGGGACAATCATTGGTACTTTAACTTTAACTTACAGATGAAAGCAGAACTGTAAGAAAAGGAGCAACCCTTCACTTGGATAATAAATGCATGTGAGAAGTATACTACTTCTGTCTGGTATGAGTGGGTGTGACACAGAAGCTTAATGACTGCAAGCATTTTTGTAAAAATGTTGCCTACCATCCACAATCTTTATGTATGACAAAAACAAGAAAATGTTCTTTTTTTATGAATGAATATTCTAACTCATAAATAATCCATCCATCCATTTTCTACCGCTTATTCCCTTTCGGGGCCGCGGGGGGCGCTGGCGCCTATCTCAGCTACAATCGGGCGGAAGGCGGGGTACACCCTGGACAAGTCGCCACCTCATCGCAGGGCCAACACATATAGACAGACAACACTCACACTCACATTCACACACTAGGGCCAATTTAGTGTTGCCAATCAACCTATCCCCAGGTGCATGTCTTTGGAGGTGGGAGGAAGCCGGAGTACCCGGAGGGAACCCACGCATTCACGGGGAGAACACGCAAACTCCACACAGAAAGATTCCGAGCCTGGATTTGAGCCCTGGACTGCAGGACCTTCGTATTGTGAGGCAGACGCACTAACCCCTCTGCCACCGTGAAGCCCCTCATAAATAATAAAAATATTAAATACAATTGTATTAAATATAATTAAAAATACTTCTAACTCAGAAATAAGGGCTAACAAAAGTCAGCTAACAATGGAGGAAATTAATTTGTTCTATTTCGCCTATAACGTGCTGTAAAACGATCCAAAGACCTCCATCCACATTTTGTATACGTGCTCTAAGTATATACAGTATGTTAATGTCGTAAATGGCACATTCATAATAACATTTAAAGGCCTACTGACACCCACTACTACCGACCACGCAAACTGATGATTTATTTATCAATGATGAAATATTAACATTGCAATACATGCCAATACGGCCTTTTTAGTTTACTAAATTACAATTTTAAATTTCCCGCAGAGTTTCCTGTTGAAAACGTCGCGGACGTTATTAGCACAGCACCACTTACGGCTAAAAGTCGTCTCTTTTAATCGCGCAATTACAAAGTATTTAGGACATCTATGTTGCTGAATCTTTTGCAATTTGTTCATTTAATAATGGAGACTATAAAGAACAATGCTGTTGGTGGAAAGCGGTGGATTGCAGCTGCCTTTAGCACCGAGACACAGCCGGTGTTTCTTTGTTTGTTGTGAAGCTTTAACACAGAGCGGTCAAGCGAACATGTTTCTCTACGTCAACCAGCAAGTTTTTGGATGGGAAAATTGTGATATTAAGTCGGCTCTTACCGGAGACTTGAGTGGATTATGCGACCTCATCCTGCAGCTCAAAAAGGCAGCTGTGATCTTGGCTCCTCTGCTTTTCTCAGAGACACTGGCGTTCGCCGCAGCCATCCGACTTTCAGGTATGACTTTATAATCTCACTAAAATACTATTAACACAATAAGCAGATAAGGGATTTTCCAGAATTATCCTAGTAAATGTGTCTAATTACATCTTAAACTCTCCCACTGCAGCCGCCTGGAGCCGTCGCCTTTTCTCTTTTTTTTTTTTTGTGCTTCACTCTAACTTTCCTCATCCACAAATCTTTCATCCTCGCTCAAATTAATGGGGAAATCGTTGCTTTCTCGGACCCAATTGCTCATACTGCTGGTGCCTCACATTATAAACAATGTGAGGAGCCCTACAACCCGTGATGTCGCGCGCACATTGTCTGCTACTTCCGGTACAGGCAAGGCTTTTTTTATTAGCCACCAAAAGTTGCAAACTTTATCGTCGATGTTCTCTACTAAATCATTTCAGCAAAAATATGGCAATATGGCGAAATGATCAAGTATGACACATAGAATGGACCTGCTATCCCTGTTTAAATAAGAAAATCTAATTTTATTAGGCCTTTAATATTGGCGTATTTTGGTCATTTTAAGCATATGGCAGAAAACTAAATTCACAGATGCATCACAACGTTTACTATTTCCTTCAACAGCTATACTATGCATTCATGGAGTTACAGAATCTGCTAACCATATGCGGATGCAGAGGCAACCTTTATTTTATAAAAATGTGTCCTTCAATCAGCGTTTAATACTTACCAATAATGAGGCAAGAAGCAATGATTTAAAGGAGAACTGCACTTTTTTTCAAAATCATTATGAAAGACATGGCAACGGATGGATTTTTTTCTTCAATGCATTCTAAATATTAAATAAACGTAAATAAAGTCTGCATACAGTGGAGCCAATGGAAGTGCCACTATTCCGCCCATAAAATCCGATAAATAACCGTTCAAAAAGCGCCAACAATACTCAATCTGTATTTCGAGACTTGAATATTAACCAAATATTAGTGATATTATTTTCCCGGCATGCAAACAAACTTGACAGGACACGGCGTGCAGGTAAAAACATGATTTAATCTTAACTCAAAATCTAAAAAAGGGTAGAAACAAAAGGAGCTCACAGTGGAGACACAAAATTTGGCACAGGAAACAAAAAGTTAAACACATAGCCTGAACTATGGTCATAAACAAAAACACTTACGGTGACGTGAGCAGAGCAGCATGAACTATGAACAAGAATAAACAGAGCATGATAATGTCAAGAGAACTAACAATGTCAATGTCGCCAGGCCAACTACCTGGCAACTACAGGCTTGAATAGTCTCTTCCTGATTAGTGACAGGTGCGTGAGTCCAAATGAGTCAAATAAAACCAATGAATCGGGATGGGGACAAAACAAACCAGGAAGCGCAAACAAAAACTAAAAGAGTCCAAAAACCAACGGAACATAACCAAACAAAACATGACTACAGAACATGACAAGTATTATTATAAGCGCTAACGCAGACAAACTCGTTAGAGCGGTGCTGTGATCACTTCCGGGTGTGCCTATGTTTACATCGTTGAGTGGTCTGTTGCTCCTCGCTTCCATGCTCTCTCCAAGTTTATTGTGGATAATAAATCATGCCTCACACTTGAAAATTAGATGGCTGAGAATACAATCTGACAAGTTGGGACACTTTCACAACTGTTTCGGATCTGGAACTGGCGAGGACGACACAAAAATCACTTAACTATTCCGGAAGACTCAATGACACCGTAAATTCCGTACAAAAGGTTTCCACTTTTTTTCCTACACTTTGAATCTTGCGGCTTATAAAACGGTGCGGCTAATTTATAGGTTTTTCTTCAATTATGTGTGAAATGCTTTTCATTAAACCCAAGCAGAAACACTGGAATGGTGTGTAAGTGTTTGTGCTATGGCAGCATCTTTTGGATGAGTTCGCTCACTGAAGGTGCTGCAAGTTGAAATTGTACTTCCTGTTTTAATGCCTTGAACTGGAATTAAAAACATCTATAGGTGCTAAACCATCCATTGTGTTATGTCGGTAAGTGTTTCAAGCATATTTGTACATGCTATCGTAATGTAATGCATTGTTAGCAGTAGCTAATATGCTAACACGTGTATGAGTGTCTCTGTTAGTAATATTAACTTACAACTAGCAAAATCACCAAAGTTTCACATTGGAGTTTTATGAATGTGCCTGTTACTACCTTATTCTCCGGGCCATTGAGCGCACCGAATTATAAGGCTCACTGCCGATGAGTGGGTCTCTTAGGTCTATTTTCTTACAGAAGACGCACTGGATTACAAGGCGCATCAAAGAGGTCATATTATGATTTGTTTCTAAATTTGGTCTACATAACATGTAATGATGGTTCTTTGGTCAAAATGTTACATATATTATGTTTTACAGACCATCTGTAAGTCGCTTTCTGACAGTCGCTTTAAGATACACCGTTTTGTGGGCGGTCTTATTTACGTGGCACACCTTTGACAGCGTCTTTTCTCTGTCATCTTTGTTGTAGCGGTTAAGCGTGCAAGGACGGGAGTGGAGGAAAGATGGAGCTAATTGTTTTACTGACATTCAGACTTTACTTAAATCAACAACGGAGCAGCAACTCCTTATCCATGGCTCAATAGTGTGACAGCGCCATAAATGTGTCCCGTAAAAAAACATCCGACCAGAAGTCTTTATCAACTGAAGTTCTGTAGGTGAATTATGTGAACCCACTACATCGGTAGTTTTTAGCGCTTTCAAAGCGAGTCTACTGACATTTATAAGTTACAACTTTACGTTACTTTATATTAGAAATGGGAAAAGTGCCGGAAGAATGCAGACTCACGCAAATTTTCAGGACTTATGCAGATCCCAAATACACATCAGCAGGTACCAGAAGGTAAGAGAAGTTGGTTTTGCATAAATCGCAAGTGGGTGGCATTTTGCGGTCCTTAAACACACACCATAATAATACCCAAATGTTGAAGCATAGTACGTCTGACCACGGTACCAGTAATTGTCCGACAATCCATCTAGCAGTGCGGTTTTCTATCTTACTAAAGATGTACTAAGCATTTTGACAGAGTTTTGAGCGCTGTGTGTAATGTTTTATATTCTCAATTGAACATTTAAAGTTTTGGTGTTGTTTACTTGCGTGATATTGCAATCTATATGTGGAAGAGGATTGTGATCAGCGCACTGTTGGAGTCTGTCTGGGCTACTGGAAACAGAGCACCATCAGACGGGGGCGGGGCATGTGCTGACTAAGAGACACAGCTGTCAGATGAATAGTTTGAGCAGGTGGTACGTGTTAAACTGATCATCTTTCCAACAAACGTACCTGTTTGTTGGAAAGAATATTATTAAAACACTGCCAACCCTGAGGAACTGGCAGATTCCCTTGTCTCCAGAGTCTGAGGAAAAAACGACATTCTCTACTCCAGAAGGTCTATACCAATTCGTGACCCTTCCGTTCGGCTTGTTCGGTGTGCCTGCCACATTTCAGAGACTAATGGACCGGGTACTGCGTCCCCAGGCGGCATACGCTGCTGCCTATATGGATGATGTCATCATCCAGGAGAACAACTGGGCGGAGCATGTGCAGAGGGTGGGGAGGACGCAATTTAATTTTTGAGCAAATTAAAGGATTTTAAGTGGACCTTATATTCCAAAAAACAAGATACATTATATTTATACTTACAGTGTGTTAATGGAGGTGTTTGGAAGTTTTTAGAGCATGAAATAGAGTGACTTCCATTACTTCCGTTTTTCACTGATTCAAGTTTTTTTTTACAATTTAGAATGCATAGAGAAAAAATTGTGTTTTTGTTATACATAGGGATTGTGAGTGAAAAAAGTGCAGTTCACCTTTAAAAAGAACAACAATGTAAAAAATGTCACAAAACCTTGATTAGACCCAAATCTTATTTTCATTTTTTTTTTTTTTTACGACCAAACACGTTCATTTCTTTTATATGTGTTTGTAATGGTGTCTTACGTAATTTGAATTTAATTGACTTTTTTGGCACAGCGGCTAACTTCTCTTTATACTTCAGTAAATGTCATAATGTTAGCTCAAATACACCATTGAAAGTTTTCAGATCTGTTTCGTACTCACCTTAATAACCAGCTCATCTGTTGACCTGCATTCCACCGACTCGGTCACATCAGCGACCGTCCCGTCTGTTCCCACAGTGACGACCTTTACAGGCACAGCCACTGTACGTCCAGTGAGGACAGCTGTATTGAGGATCTCTGTGTCCTACAAAGGAAACATTGAGAAAAAAATACTATTATTGTTAATCTCAACACACAACAACACAGAACTGCTGACTTTTAAAAAGCCAACTAAATGTGTACATTTTAAGAGGCTATTAAAAACTGCATCACAAATGTGGTTAGCATGTCTGCCTCACAGCTTAGTGGTTCTGGTTTCGAATATCAGCTAAAACCTTTATTCATGGCATGTTCTTCCCATGCTTATATGGGTTCACACGGGGTGTTCCATAGTCCAGGATAATGGATGTTATATTAAAGACTGTGCCTAAAATACTACGGCCCACGGGCTGGATCCGGCCTGTCAGCGTCCACAATCTGTATATATATATATGGTAAATGGGTTGTACTTGTTTATATATATATATATATATATATATATATATATATATATATATATATATATATATATATATATATATATATATATATATATATATATATATATATATATATATATGGTAAATGGGTTGTACTTGTTTAGCGCTTTTCTACCCCTTTTTAAGGAGCCCAAAGCGCTTTGACAGTATTTCCACATTCACCCATTCACACACACATTCACACATATATATATATATATATATATATATATATATATGTGTGTGTGTGTGTTCAATGGAGAAGTCTGATCTACAAAATTTGGAGGCAGCATGGCCCTTCCCCTTCGAGCTGTCCTGGATGAACTGATTTTATTTTTTTCCAACCATTTTGGAACTTGCAAGCGTACTTCTTCTTCTTACTCGTCGTTGCCTAGTCTCTTCTTTGTTCTTCTGCTTCGTCTCTGTTATGGTTTTGGACATTACTACGTGCCGTAGTTTTGAAGCAATGCATGATGGGAATCCGGGTGTTGTGTGTCAGTGTATTAACTTTCCGGCTGGAATAAACACACGCTGAGAAATAGCTCCGTGCCTGCCTACTTTATGAGTTATAGATGAAGGTATGGATAATGGAGACATATATAATAGTCTCCTTTTCAGGTGAGAGAGGACGCTAAAGGCAGTGCCTTTAAGGCATGCCCCCAATATTGTTGTACGTGTGGAAATATATGTGTGTCTGTGTGTATGGTTGTACTTGTATAGCACTTTTCTACCCCTTTTGAGAGAGCCCAAAGCACTGTGACAGTATTTCCACATTCATCCATTCACACACACATTCACACACTGATGGCGGTAACTGATGGCGGGAGCTGCCATGCAAGGCGCTAACCAGGGACCCATCCGGAGCAAGGGTGAAGTGTCTTGCCCAACGACAACGGACATGACTAGGATGGTAGAAGGTGGGTAATGAACCAGTAACCCTCAGATTGCTGGCACGGCCACTCTCCCAACTTCGCCACGCCAGGCCGTCGAGAACATGTTACACTGCATGAATGTAATGCAATAAAAAACAGCCGCAAAATTATATTTTGGCAAAATAAAATTATGTTTTATTGTATGTTTATGAGCTACGGCGTGGCGCAGTGGGAGAGTGTCCGTGCGCAACCCGACGGTCCCTGGTTCAAATCCCACCTAGTACCAACCTCGTCACGTCCGTTGTGTCCTGAGCAAGACACTTCACCCTTGCTCCTGATGGGTGCTGGTTGGCGCCTTGCATGGCAGCTCCCTCCATCAGTGTGTGAATGTGTGTGTGAATGGGTAAATGTGGAAGTAATGTCAAAGCGCTTTGAGTACCTTGAAGCTAGAAAAGCGCTATACAAGTACAACCCATTTATCATTTATTTATTATATACTCTATTTAGACGTAATACTGTGGTTTTTTGTCAGGAAAAATAACATCAAAACGACCACAATAAATGCTTTTGGGCCAGCCGCACTCATTGTAGAAATTAAACATTTCGCTGTGTTGTTTAGTTGGCCATACTGTCACGTATGGGAGGCATGGTGATGCGGGATTTTGTTCTCCCAGGGATGCAAAGGACAATCCGTACAGGTAATGACTTGGTTTAATGGAAAAATAACAACACTCGTACAAAAACCGAAAACAAACTGACTGGATGATGTGCCGAGCGCACGGACTATGACAACTAGCAGTGAAGTGAAGTGATTTATATTTATATAGCGCTTTTCTCTAGTGACTCAAAGCGCTTTACATAGTGAAACCCCAATATCTAAGTTACATTTAAACCAGTGTGGGTGGCACTGGGAGCAGGTGGGTAAAGTGTCTTGCCCAAGGACACAACGGCAGTGACTAGGATGGCGGAAGCGGGAATCGAACCTGCAACCCTCAAGTTGCTGGCACGGCCACTCTACCAACCGAGCTATGCCGCAGAGGCTAGGAGACAAAACAAACTTACGTGACAGTCACGTGATGCAAAAACAAAGAAACCAGACCGGCTGAACGGCAAAGGCAGGCTTAAATAATAATGTCAGTGATGACAAACGGGTGTGCGTCGGGAGCACAAGCAGCAGGTAAAAGTAATAAGTTGCTATGGTAACAAACTCAGGTGCATGAACAGGAACAAAAGGAGTCCAAGACTAACAGATCATAACACATACTCTCTTTATACCCAACGCTGGTTTGGGATTGTGATTACTGCTACAAGTAGTGTAAAAGTGTAATATATCTGAGTACTGCTGAGGCCTGTTCTGAGCACAGCTGAGAAGCAGATATTTTGTGTCGACTAACTCGGGGACGCTCACTGACCATGTTTAAAAAAAAAACTGCTTCACAGCTTGTGCTCAAAATGCTTCTGAAGACATGCTACTGTTAAATAATGATCACACAGATGATCAAAAACGTAATGGTACTCGCATAGTCCTAACTTTTTTAACACGAAAAATGTTTTGGTTCACGCCAGCCATGTTTTTAAATCCTGTTTTTTCGCTCACACTTGACCGATATTTGCTCGTCAGTTCCCTCAGTGGACATGGACATAAAAAAGTGGGTGTTTTGTGGAACGTATTGACATTTTAAGTCAGTTTAACTTACAGTAAGTGGTGTAATTTTGGGCTTTAATAACAGTGTTACTACAGTGTGTGGTGTATTCATCAGAATAATAATAGTAGCACAATCAACATAGGGGTGCATGAATTGCAAAATGTTCACTCTGCTGTGTGCGGCAGTACAGGAGTAGACAAACAAGTACTGTATTTTTCGGACTATAAGTCGCAGTTTTTTTCATAGTTTGGCCGGGGGTGCGACTTATACTCCGGAGCGACTTATGTGTGAAAATATTAACACATTACTGTAAAATATCAAATAATATTATTCATCTAATTCGCGGAAGAGACGAAGAAAATGTCAGCAATCGTCACACACACGTCAACCGATAAGAATTCGGCGGGGGAGGGTTATGGCAGAAGTGCATTGTGGGTCATGGAATGCTAACTTCTATATGCTATATGCTACTGCCGTAACTATTAAAATGGATAATTTCATCGTTGGCGGTAACTTATAAAAACTGAAAAGGACTGAACAAAAATGGCACCGAAAAGGAAATCATGTACTGCGGATTACACAATATCAAATAATATTATTTATCTGGTTCGCGGAAGAGACAAAGAAAATGTCAGCACTTGTCACACACACGTCAGCAATCGTCACACACACGTCAACCAATAAGAATTCAGCGGGGGAGGGTCATGGCAGAAGTGCATTATGGGTCATGGAATGCTAACTGCTATATGCTATATGCTACTGCCGTAGCTATTAAAATGGATCATTTCATCGTTGGCGGTAACTTATAAAAACTGAGAAGGGCTGAACAAAAATGGCACCGAAAAGGAATTCATGTACTGCAGATTACAAGCTGAACGTAGTGAAATATGCAGCAGAAAACGACAACAGAAAGCGGCGCATACCTTCGGAGTTGACAGAGTTGTTTAGAAGCGACATCGAGGAAGAAGATTTGATGGGATTTATCGATTAGGAGTGACAGATTGTTTGGTAAAGGTATAGCATGTTCTGTATGTTATAGTTATTTGAATGACTCTTACCATAATATGTTAGGTTAACATACCAGGCACCTTCTCAGTTGGTTATTTATGCCTCATATAACGTACACTTATTCAGCCTGTTGTTCACTATTCTTCATTTATTTTAAATTGCCTTTCAAATGTCTATTCTTGGTGTTGGGTTTTAGCATAACATTTCCCCCAGAATGTGATTTATACTCCAGTGCGACGTATATATGTTTTTTTCCTTCTTTATTATGCATTTTCGGCCGGTGCGACGTA
Organism: Nerophis ophidion; assembly: GCF_033978795.1. Taxonomy (NCBI): domain Eukaryota; kingdom Metazoa; phylum Chordata; class Actinopteri; order Syngnathiformes; family Syngnathidae; genus Nerophis; species Nerophis ophidion. The sequence goes on from NC_084627.1 coordinate 25,341,883, forward strand.
TACTCCGGAGTGACTTATGATCCGAAAAATACGGTACTTACCGCCCTGTGAAAAAAATATTTTATATTTTAATTCGGGTCCATATTTTAATTCGGGTCCATTCCTGTGATTGGCAACCAACCAAGAGTTTAACTCAACTCTGGTGTGACCATATCACTCTTTTGACCAAATCCAATGGCTGTTTGATTTTGTAATCAAAATAATTCTCGTCCGCAGAGTCAACATTTTTAGTCTATTTTAATCAGTCCGACAGCATGTTTATGTTTATCTACCAACCTTTTAAATCAGCATAACCTAATCATTGCGTTGTATCGGCCTAAATCTACCCAGGAGAAAGCAGTCTCTTCCCAGCAATCAGCCGTAGTTTATTTCAAATAAAACAATAATACTTCATGTCAAACTGCCTTCATTCCAGCGATATGACAAGATACATTAGCAAGAACAAAGCATTAAAGACAAGCATGAATGAGATAATGAGATCAATTAAAACAATGGCATTAATCCTCGGGTTCTTAGCGGGATAGCAGAGCTCGGCTTTAACCGAGCCGATTTAAGGACCTGATGGCATCTTAGTTTCAACAAAAGCCTTGAGAGGGAGAAAACATGTTTTTGTTGACTCAAAGCATTTGTTTGGTCCACCTTTGAACACTTTAAATGCTGAAAGTTTGAAGCTTATCATAAGTCGTTTTCTATAAGAAAGGCCTACTGAAATGAGATTGTGTTCTTTAAACGGGGATAGCAGGTCCATTCTATGTGCCATACTTTTGCTGAAAAGATTTAGTAGGGAACATCGACAATAAAGTTCGCAACTTTTGGTGCTGATAAAAAAGCCTTTCCTGTACCGGAAGTTGCAGACGATGACGTCACAAGGGTGAGGGCTCCTTGCGTCCTCACATTGTTTTTAATGGGAGCCTCTAGCAGAAAGAGCTATTCGGACCGAGAAAACAACAATTTCCCCATTAATTTGAGCGAAGATGAAAGACTCATGGATAATGATATTGATAGCGAAGGACTAGGAAAAAAAAAAAGTAAAAAAAAAAAGGCGATTGCATTGGAACGGATACAGATATTTTTAGACACATTTACTAGGATAATTCTGGGAAATCCTTTATCTTTCTATTGTGTTGCTAAAGTTTTAGTGAGATTAAATAGTACCTGATAGTCGGAGGGGTGTGTCCACGGGTGTCTTGAGGCCAGTGTCTGAGGGAAGTCACGGCAGATACAAGGACGGCGCAAACTCCACCGATCTCCGGTAAGAGTCGACTTTTTAACACAATTTTCTCACCAAAACCTGCCGGTTGACAAGTGGTCAGGAACCATGTTCGCCTGACCGCTCTGATCCATAGTAAAGCTTCACCTCTGGGAATTTTAAACAAGGAATCACTGTGTGTTTGTGTGACTAAAGGCTAAAGCTTCCCAACTCCATCTTTCTACTTTGACTTCTCCATTATTTATTGAACAAATTGCAAAAGATTCAGCAACACAGATGTCCAAAATACTGTGTAATTGCGCAATGAAAAGAGACGACTTTTAGCCACAAATGGTGCTGCGCAAATATTTCCTGACATTCCGCGACGTTTTCAACAATAAACTCTGCGGGAAATTTAAAATTGCAATTTAGTAAACTAAAAAGGCCGTATTGACATGTGTTGCAATGTTAATATTTCATCATTGATATATAAACTATCAGACTGCGTGGTCGGTAGTAGTGGGTTTCAGTAGGCCTTTAGTGATACAGACATACAGTGATATTATTGATTATTTATTCCAAAATATTGCCATTTGTATTTAAAGAATTGCATTACATATGGGCATGCATTCTATTTTTGAGGATTAGCATCAGAATGCTCACACTTTTTGACAAGAGTAAAAAAATACCTAAAAGTGTTGTATATCTTTTTAGTATTTTTTACCTAATCTTGAATGAAATATAAATAGGAAGCACAATGACAACAGGAAATCCCTGAATATTGTTGGGTTTATGTTGATACCAAGTTTTGACACTCCAAACTCTAAACCTTATGTCTCAGTGTTAACACATTTTCAATGTGTTTTCTACACATTGAGAGACAATATGCAATTAAAAAACAACATATCTTGTCAAATATTCTTCCTGCTAGATAATGTTGAGTTAACTGCAGCACACTTTCCCCCACCATCAAACCACTTTTTTATTCAAGTTAACTTAAAAAGACTAGGGATTTACAATTTGAAACAAACTGAAGAAAAAAAATCGCAAATAGGCACGGACAGGCGGAGTAATAGTACTCTCTGCTATAGAAGGAAGCAGATTCGTACAGCCCCATTCCTCGCGGTTTACCTGACGAATTGAAAGTTACAAATTGAGGTGTTGCAATATCCACAACAGCCACCAGACGACAATAGTGTTGAATATCTTAAAATGTTCCAACTTTGACCACAGCATCAGTTGCTATGTAGAGTGACACTTTCCATCATTTTAAGCACTACATTGCAAAATGATTCTTCCCCCACCCTATATATATATATATATATGTATAAATATATATATACATAAACATAAATACTGTATATATATATATATATGTATATACAGTATATACAGTATATACACACACACCAACATATATATATATATATATATATATATATATATATATATATATATATATATATACCCTTTTTTACAGCTGGTCCCAGCTACATTCGGGCAGAAGGCGGTGGACCCCTGGACAATTTGTCACCTCATCGCAGGGCCAACACAGATAGACAGACAACATTGAAAATTACATTCACATACTCGGGCCAATTTAGTGTTGTATGTTTTTGGAGGTGGGAGGAAAGCCGAAGTACCCGAAGGAAACCCACGCAGTCACGGGGAGAACATGCAAACTTCTCACAGAAAGACCCTGAATCCGAGGATCAAACCTACGCCCTTTTTGTGAGGCACATAAGATAACCTCCGTATATATATATATATATATATATATATATATATATATATATATATATATATATATATATATATATATATATATATATAAATTCCTTGGTGAGTGGCGAACAGTTAAAAAACAGCCAAGTATGCTGGGGGCCGGACCATTGATGGCCTTAAAAACATTATTTATAATTAATATAACGATTATCAATTATTGACGTCTACTATTTGATCTTATAATCGCCTGTGTCCGAATTGCGATGCAAAAATATATTAGTTCCCCCAACCTAAACAGGACGTACTTTAATCATGCAATAAAAAAATAAAAATAACAACAGTGTCATTCAGGAAACTTGCATTAACTTGCCCTAGATAAAATGACACAAAATGAACAAATTGTACCCCACTTCCTGGTCTTGCATCTTCACTTGGCTACTGTCTGTCAACTCAAGGCCTAACTATTATTTTCATTTTGGTCTTTCTCCAATTCTATGACAATCGGGGTGTTCCAATTTTGAGGTAGGACTCCACTTCCACATCAAAGAGAAAACCAATAAAAAGATCAGTACTGTTTCGGTCTCTGCGTGATGAATATAAGTTCTCTCTGCTTTCAACTTTAAATCGAAAATAAATTACAACGATTCTCTCCAACTAAATTAGACTCTGCGCTTGATAAAGACAACTCTCACAATGAGACCTTCACGTCAACTCTGCGCCATTCTCCTCAGTGAATGATGAACCAATTTTCTCATAATTGCATTGCAAGACTGGGTGTGACTATTAAACACCTGTGTGAGAATGCTCTATATATGTTGTGTTTTATCTCTTCGTAATGGCTGTTTTCACTCAATAGACCATTACCAGTGGAAGACACAATGGATAGAGGCCCCGTACCGACTGCTCAATACAAGTGCAAAATAGTTTGGATTCAACCCTGATGCAATTGACAAAATAGCAAAACACATCATCTTGAATTTCAGTGCGAGACCATGGTGGGGTGTCATAAAAAGCAAGGCGCATCTTCTCCTCAACTAAAAGCATCTTGCATCCGACTTGCCAGGCCGCTTAAAACCTTCCCGTGGATCTGATGAGCGGAACATTGCGTCTTTTTTTAGATTAGATTAGATCAGATAGTACTTTATTTATTCCTTCAGGAGAGTTCCTTCAAGAAAATTAACATTTTCAGCACAATCCCATTCAAGATCAGGCAAACATTACAGGGAGACAGAACAGGATCGCTGACGGGTCTGCCGGATTCCAGCGCCCCTTACAAAAAAGATGAGATACCGGTAAACAAACATGTGTGTAAGAGGGAAACATCAAAAATCAAAGAACACAAAGGACATTAAAGTAACGGAGCTGATGCAACCAGCCACTTCTACACACAGCTATGAATTAAAAGTAAAAGATACATATACACTGTGGTGGCCTCTGCGGTGTTCCACACCATCGTCCGCTGGGGTGGAGGGAGCTTGGCCAGAGACAGGAGCAGACCCAATAAAGCAACCAAGAGAGCCGACTCCACTCTCGGCCGCCAACCAACTCTCAGCCAGTGTCCAGTCCGCATGGATGAGCGAGGATACGTCCAAGGAGACTGAGGTGTCCGACACCTGCTCACCCAGCCAAGACACCACGAAGTCTCTCCGTCCCGGCGCTCAGTGCTAGCCCCGCAGCCCTGTCCCCTCATCCCCATTTCCTCCAGTCCCTCCAAACCGACTCCGGTGTGGCAGAGACCCAGCAGCTGGTCTCCATGGCCAAAAGACTCCTGGGAAGCAGATCCAGAAGTCCACAAAAAAGCACCGCAGAGTTCACGAAAGTGCCACCCCTTGTCACACAGTTCCAAAAGGCAAAACGATATAATAACACATGAAAACAAGAGGGAAACACAAAAGGATGACACAAGAGCACAGAGCTCCTGTCAACAGCAGCCACTACACCAGCACCATTTTGTAGTCTCATTGAACCCGATAAACACATGATGTTGCCAAATTGCTGCATTATTAAGCAACAAACACACAAATGTCCCCCCACAGTGCCAACCTGCAGCCAAATATATACCGCCTTGAAAAAAAGACAAGAAGAAGAATGTTCTCCCCCTCAGCTAGCAGCTTATCTTAACAACCTGACAATCATGCACAGAGCAGAACAATAAGCGCGAGAGCGCCCGTTAAAAGGCTATAGTGCTTGTGTGTAACTGGGCTACAATGGAGGAGCGTGTTGGAGTGCTATCATTGCAAATAAATGAAGTGTGACCAACAACCCACACTGGTGCTACTCAAGGAAAAAAGTCACCGGGAGAAGAAGGCAATGTATAAATCAAAGGTACACCCGTGCCAACATGTAGACCCCGTTTAGACTAAGCCGGATAAGGTTATCCAGGGTAAGTCCCACCTAACCTTATCCGTGTCCACACACAACAATTCCACCGTTTAAGACCCCCTTCCCCTGCGTACTAGGTCACAACGCGACCTAGTATGCATGCGGGGAAAATGTGCACGTCATAGTTACCTCCGGTGTTGCTTTGTGTGCAAGTTCTTAAATGTAACTTATCTGAACAGATAGGCTCCAGCACCCCCCACAACCCCAAAAGGGACAAGCGGTAGAAATGGATGGATGAACAATATCTAATGTGGTATTTCAATTAACTGGGATCCAGTGTGCTGTGGGGCCCTATTGTAGTGAATCACACCTGAGACATCATAAATTTATCAGGCATTTTTACGGAAAAAACAGTGGTACTGTTTTCCTTTCCATTTACAGTAACATATTGTAAAAAAAACACCGCAAATGTTTTTGTAAAATTCTGGGGACTGAGCTGACAGATTTTTTTACGTTTAGATCTAAAATATGTTTTTTACACCACACATAAAAAAATGAATATTTAAATTCTAAGTAATTGGGAAAAACTAAGAGGCATATACTTATACATTTATATCTACCAATAAGAACTGTTTATATTTGAATCGTACCATTTCCCGGTACCTAGGATTCAATACCGTTACTCAATTTTTGCAATTTTCACAATTTTTGTGTGTTTTCTTGTGGTAAAATGTTTTTATTTGTGTAACAATAAAATTTTAATAATTTTAAATTTAACATATTTATTTATCTGTATCGATTGATCTTCAAACATATCGAAACAATAACCAACAATGCAGTGTTATTGTCTTAGAATTGCATTAAATTAAAAAAAACATGTACTCCTTTCTTTTTCCATCTGGAAAATATGTGCTAGGGGTCCTTAGAGGCAATTAACGCAATTAAGGTAAAAAAAAAAATGAGCAAAAGAGGATGGATTAAAAAAAAAAAAAAATTATTAAAATGCAATTTTTTCCCCAAAAATATTAAACTACAAATGAAATTAAAGCTGCAAGCAGCGTTGGTCGGGCCCGCCTTTGGCTGCTGCCCCCGAGACCCAAACTCGTAATAGGCGTTAGAAGATGCATGGATAGGAGCTACTATTATTATAAGGTATTGTGTGTAGAATTTTGAGGACAAAAAAGATTTAATTCCATTTTCCATTTCACATTGTCATTGTCTAGTGTTAGTCCTAAGTGGCCCAATTATTTTGTGCAGTGGTACCCATAGGTGTCCCAATACTTTTGCCTAGTGTTAGTCCTAAGTGTCCCAATACTTTTATCCAGTGGTAGTAGCCATCTTGAGACAACAGCAGCGCAGCAGCATCAGCGCAGTTGATCTTTGAAGGGTCATAAAATCAAAACTGGAGCAGTAATCAAAACCTTTTCAATAACTTTTAATCAGAAGGGTTCAAACTCTCTCCTGTGCGAGTTTGAAACCGAAACGACAAAGGCGCTCAGAGGAGATAACGTTTGAAGAAAGGTGACAGGTTTTTACAAAACTTTTGTGTTGAAGGGGTAATTGCCAACTTCCTGTGGATTTTTGCTGAAGGATGTCAATTATTAAAATGTAGGTCTAAGTGAGACCTACATAGAAGTTTTTGTTTCATGTCTCTCCAACATTCCGACCGGAAGTTAAAAGCAGTTTTGTTTGTGTTTTCTTCTTAGGAGCAGTTTTTTCTGTGTTTTATTCAAAAATTGCGCTAGAGCGCAATTTGGAGTTTGGTTTTTTTTACTAGATTGCAATTTTCGCCAGTCCCGATGTGTGTGCCAAGTTTGGTGAGTTTTGAAGCATCTTAAAGGGGTCAAATTACAACGCAAAGAGGCAAAAATTGAATTTTTTAGGCAAATTTTGCTTCGGAAGGGTTTTTGCAAAATTTATTTTGATTTTTCCCCTACAAGATACAATTATGAAATCTAGGTCTAGGTCAGCCCTACATAGAGGTTTTTGTTTCATGTCTCTACGAAATTCCTAACGGAAGTTACAAGCAATCTGTTTTTTTTTTTTTTTCCTAGGGGGCGCGAGAGAGCAATTTTGATTTTTGGGGTTTGGTTGTTTAATAAGTTGGGAAGGTTTGCCAGACCGATGTGTGTGTCAAATTTGTTGAGTTTTGAAGCATGTTAAGGGGGTCAAATTAGGGTGCGAAGGTGCGGAATAATAATAAAGAAAGAATAAAACGCACGAAAAACAATAAGTCCTTTGGCCATTGCCAAAGGACTCCCTGTGGGAGTCTGGGAGTCCTTTGGCAATGGGCCATACGGGCCCTAAATAAAGCCAAAACTTTACATTAACATTACAAATTACGGTACGAGGAACCAAGTTTATTATGATATTTGCAAGTTAAAAATGAAAAAGCTAACATATTTTTACACAGTAGGCTTTTTACCTGGGGAAGACGTAGAGGATGATGATGTCGCTGTTATCGTCACCAAATGTTAACGCGATTTCTTTCACTGTGTTGTTGGCTGCAGCCAAATTGCTAACGGTGCCAAATGCAGGAGTTGCAGCCGTACATCTAAATTGGCTGTCAAAAAATCTGCAATCTGCAGCCATGAGAGAAATCCTGTGTTGAACAGGTGCTTCCTCAGATTGGGAGTATTCCTGCCACTTTCCTTGATTTTTGCATCACACATATTGCAGCGAGCGTAATCTGTATCGGCATCGCATTTGGAAAATGTCATGACTTGGACTTGGGTGCGGTTTGTTTTCCCGCGGTGCAAAGCAATTGGACCGGACACGACGTGAAGGCAATGACATTTTAATGTTATTCAAAAAAAGGAACAAACAAAAAGTGCTCACAGGGGAGGTATAACAACTTGACTCTGAAAAAAAAAACTAGCACTATGGCATGAATAACAAAAAACTTACTTTGAACAAGATATGGGCTTGGATCATCGGCGTAGAGCAAGGGTGCATAGAGGGTGGTAGAGGGTGATCGAGGGTGGTGTCGCCAGCCTGACTACCTGGCAACTGTGTCTTAAATAATACTGTGGTGATTGAACAGGTGCGTGAGTCAAAACCAATCAGGTGAGTGACATGACAGGTGAAACTAATGGGTAACCATGGAAACAAGACAAGGGAGTGAAAAAGCAGGAACTAAAAAGAGTCCAAAAACCAAACAGGACATAACTTAAACAAAACATGATCCCAGACATGACAGAAAAGACAAGCCATACTTAACAGAGATGAGTTTTTGTCATGAAACATTAATGGGTTGCACGATTACTAGGGGCATGATCACTTGGAAATTGCCTGTTTTTCTCTCAAGTGCCAGCAAGTACTCTTTTGATTGATTGAAACTTTTATTAGTCGATTGCACAGTACAGTACATATTCCGTAAAATTGACCACTAAATGGTAACACCCCAATAAGTTTTTCAACTTGTTTAAAGGCCTACTGAAATGAAATGTTATTATTTAAACGGGGATAGCAGGGCCATTCTATATGTCATACTTGATCATTCGCGATATTTCCATATTTTTGCTGAAAAGATTTAGTAGAGAACATCGACGATAAAGTTCACAACTTTTGGTCGCTAACAGAAAAGCCCTGCCTTTACCGGAAGTTGCGAACGATGACGTCACCCATTGACGGCTCCTCACATCCTCACATTGTTTTTAATGGCAGCCTCCAACAAAAAGAGCTATTCGAACCGAGAAAACGACAATTTCCCTATTAATTTGAGCGAGGATGAAAGATTTGTGATTGAGGATATTGATAGTAACGGACTAGAAAAAAAAAAAATCAAGTTAAACAAAAAAAAACGCAATTGCATTGGGACAGATTCAGATGTTTTTAGAGACATTTACTAGGATAATTCTGGGAAATCCCTTATCTTTCTATTGTGTTGCTAGTGTTTTAGTGAGTTTAATAGTACCTGATAGTCGGAGGGGTGTGTTCACGGGTGTCTTGAGGCCAGTGTCTGATGGAAGTCGACGACAGCTGTATGGACGGTACAAGCTCAGCTGATCTCCGGTAAGTGGCGACTTTTTACCACAATTTTCTCACTGAAAACTGCTGGTTGACATTTGGTCGGTATCCATGTTCGCTAGACCACTCTGATCCATAGGAAAGCTTCACCTCCGGGAATTTTAAACAAGGAATCACCGTGTGTTTGTGTGGCTAAAGGCTAAAGCTTCCCAACTCCATCTTTCTACTTTGACTTCTCTATTATTAATTGAACAAATTGGAAAAGATTCAGCAACACAGATGTCCAAAATACTGTGTAATTATGCGGTTAAAGCAGACGACCTTTAGCTGTGTGTGTGCGCAGCGCTAATATTTCCTAACAGTCCATGACGTCACACGTACACGTCATCATTCCGTGACGTTTTTAACAAGAAACTCCACTGGAAATTTTAAATTGCAATTTAGTAAACTAAAAAGGCCGTATTGGCATGTGTTGCAATGTTAATATTTCATCATTGATATAAAAACTATCAGACTGCGTGGTCGGTAGTAGTGGGTTTCAGTAGGCCTTTAAGTCGGGGTCCACGTTAATCAATTCATGGTAAAGTGCTCATTCAAACAGATGCGATGTCACATGCAGCCCAGGCACCAACGCTGGATCCTAAGTGAATTGCTGCACGGTAGTATCGGCCCGTTTCAGTCGGTGCCAAAAAAGTACCGGATGCGGTGCCCATCCCAACTTACATCCATGTAGTATTCACTGTTACAAACGGCCCTCTGAAGGCAACCATTATTGTGATGTGGCCCTCAATGAAAAAATAGTTTGACAAGCCTAAAATAGGGGCTTGTGCCGGCTATACAGGAAGCTATAAGCTATAACAGATTATAATATTAACTCGTTCATTGCCAAACAGTACACAGCGATCCAATTCAAAGTATTTTTTAGGAAAATCCATCCTTTATTTTTCTGGAGGAGCCTTACAATAGAAGGCTACTCTAGCTACACAACAAATCGAGCTAACATTGTTAACCTATCATGCACACGTTTCTAACCTACTGGTATTACTTACCGTGTCATTGTCTCCTCCATTGCCACAAATAGTAGTCACCAAAACCGCCATTAAAAATATTTTTTTTCGGAAAAATCCTATCTTTTTGTGAATGTTTGTAGGCTAAGCTGGACTCTTTGCACACACGTTGGAAGCAAATTATTCACAGTTGAAGGCACATTGCCACAAATCATAAAATTAAGGCACTTTTAACTTCAGATGAGGCTGAAAGTGTGTGTAGTTATTTGTGTCGGTTAAAACAAACCAACAACATATGGAGTTTCATCGTGAACATGTTAAAAAATAGCTGCTTCGTGCAAAAACGTTTGGGTACATTTTTAATACATATGGATAATCCACTTGGAAAATACGTCACGCTTGGGGCATATTCCAAACGGCTCGTTTGTGAGGTAGACTGAAGGAAGGCTAAATGGTTTTATAAATATCTTCGCAATAACTTCATGGTTTGATTTCATATTTTCGTGACTTACAGAGATCCCAAATACAAATAAGCAGGTACCAATCATACTTGTTAAACCTCCTGATTTTCCTGGGAGACTTCCAAATTTCTCGAAAATCTACCAGGGCAACCATTCTCCCGAATTTCTCCTGATTTCCATCTGGACAACAATATTGGGGACGTGCTTTACAGGCACTGCCTTTGGCGTCCTCTACAACCTGTCAGCATGTCCACTTTTCCTCCATACAAACAGCGTGCCGTCCCAGCTACATTATATATGCGGTTTTTACACACACATAAGGGCACACTTGATCAACAGCCATACAGGTCACACTGAGGGTGGCCGTATAAACAATTTTAACACTGTTACAAACATGCGCCACACTGTGAACCCACACCAAACAAGAATGACAAACACATTTCGGGAGAACATCAGCGCCGTAACACAACAGGACAAATACCCAGAACCCCTTGCAGCACTAACTCTTCCAGGACGCTACAATATACACCCCCCAACCCACCCATCTCCCGAATTCGGAGGTCTCAAGGTTGGCAAGTATGGTACCAATAGGTAAGAAATGTTAGTTTTGCATGATAGGGCCCCTTTAAAGTCCATCTGAATGGAATGTCAAATGACATCAGTTGTGAATTGTGAATTGTGAATTATATTTATATAGCGCTTTTCTCAAGTGACTCAAAGCGCTTTACATAGTGACACCCAATATCTAAGTTCCATTTAAACCAGTGTGGGTGGCACTGGGAGCAGGTGGGTCAAGTGTTTTGCCCAAGGACACAACGGCAGTGACATACAGGTTTTGGAACCACATATGCTGCCATCTAAGCGCCGTCTTTTTCATGGACGCCCCTGCTTATTTCAGCAAGACAATGCCAAGCCACATTTAGCACGTGTTACAACAGCATAGCTTCGTAAGAAAAGAGTGTGGGTACTTTCCTGACCCGCCTGCAGTCCAGACTTGTCTCCCATCGAAAATGTGCGACGCATCATGAAGCGTAAAATACGACAGGGGAGACCCCGGACTGTTTAACGACTGAAGTTCCACATTGAAGGCTTCAACAAATAGTTTCCTCAGTTCCCAAATTTTTATTGAGTGTTGTTAAAAGAAAAGGTGATGTAACACAGTAGTGAACATGCCCTTTCCCAACTACTTTGGCACATGTTTTTATTACTGTGTATTTGATAGGTGCCGTCTGAAATTTAACTATTTCTTAAAATAAATATATATAGCTAGAATTCACTAAAAGTCAAGTATTTCATACATATATATATATATATATATATATATATATATATATATATATATATATATATATATATATATATATATATATGTGTGTGAAATATATATGAAATACTCGAGTTGGTGAATTATACGCCACCCCTCTTAAGCACCCCCCCCACCCCAACCACGCCTCTGCCCTGGTGTCGAACCCACTTGAGTAGCTACTGCCGTCGGAGCCACTTGAGTATCTGCTGCCGTCGGAAGCAGATACAGATGCAAACTTAAGCTAGTGGGAGAAGCTGTTTTGTAACCAGGCCACAGGTGGGTAGGCTTCGGGAAGCCTGTGAGCCAGTATTGGCAGGGAAACAGGAAATTCTGGAGCTTTGAAAGAGTGTGGAGTGGGTGAGGTGGGAGGAGTTTGAGCCTTGGAAGTATGTGGTGTGGTTCATGTAAATTACTGAACAACAAAGCGTTTCATGTAAAATATTACCCCAAACGTATTCCTGGCCACATCATGTTCTGTCACTGATTAGAATGTAAACACACATTTTCTGCAGTCACTTCCGGTGGCTCCCTGGCAGGTGTCATTCAAATTTCCTCGATAAAAGCTGAAGGTCTTGGGTTCGAAACCCGGCCTCAATAAAAAAAATTATAAATGCTTTAATAATGTTGAAAGTGTGTGTTGCATATAATTAATAAAATCATTCATTGAGATACAACTATCACATTATATTATTTAACATATTTGACATTTAGCATGATTTTGTAATAATCCACTTTTTTTATTAACATGGTGCTGGCACACCCATGATATCAGCCTTTGAAAGCTTCTCTGAGACCAGTGTTTTCCAACCTTTTTTGAGCCAAGGCACACGTGGAAAGGGATTGTGATCAGCGTGCTGCAGGAGTAAAGTTCAACACCTCTCTCCATGGCACTGAAAACAGCGCCATCAGACGGGGCCGTGGCATGTGCTGACGGCGAGACACAGCTGGCAGATGATTAGATTGCACAGGTGGTACATGTTACGCTAATCATCTGTTGTCTTTAACAGTGAGCGGTCGGGTGCAGGAGCAAAAGGAAGTTGGAGAGAGATTGGAAGTCCAAAAAAGGTAATATATTCATTGATGGTGGTGTTGAAAAACAATAAACCTGTTGTAAAATCGGTACGCTTGGCTACTTTGACGTGCATCTGTGGAACCGCAAGACACCGACTTCTACAGCACATTCTTTGCATTGAAAAATTCCAGAGGCACACCACCAGCAGAAATCATTAAAACCCGAAACTCAGTTGACAGTAAAAATGTTGTATCACGCACACACGCTGTGCTTCCTGCTGCTGCAGGTGCACACAGAAGATCCACTGCAAACACCAGAGACTCCCACACACTCATCAAGCGGACCACGCCTACTCTCCGCTGCAGCCGACGGCAGGCCACACCGATGTCGGAACGTAAACTACTTTCGTAAGCTGCGTGTCTCCGACTTCGTCCTGATCTTGCTAGTGACTACTTCCTTGTGTTTTTCTTGATCCTGTTTCTCCTGCTCTTCCACAGTGTTCGTGTCACCACTGCTGCTTCCCTTCTGGCCTCCCTTTGTCTTCCTGGATTCCCCGACCTCGTTTATGGACTTTGGACTCGCTCTCCTGCCTCGGGTCCCTCGCTTGGATTTTGGACTCCCTCTGGCTTGTTCCCTCTTGGATTTGGACACCCTTTTCAACCAACACGCACCTCAACAAACCTTACAGTATCTACATATGATAAATTCCACACATAGTCTTCCATGCAAACACATAGTAGCATACACACTCCACGTAATCATCAAGTCTTCAAATAAACCTGTTGAACTTGACATTCCTTCGCTGTGCCGTCTCCTTCCCCAGTAGCAAACTTAACAGTACGTTCCGACCAAGATGGAACCAGATGGCACTCCTAAGTCTTCATTCGGACATCGGGCTCGGACTTCCCCCAGTACGGATCTGTCAACAATCCAAGATGTCCTTCAAGAACACCAGGCCCGTTTTTCCACCCTGGAGGACAAATTGGACGTTGCTTTCGCCAGCCTGTTGTCAGGACTCGACAACCTCAGCATTGGTCAGGTGACACCTCCCGCACCCACCATCAGCACATCATGTACGCTCACCACCGGAGGAGCTACGTGTCTCCGGGAACCGAAGATAGCCATCCCTAAAAATTTTGAAGGATGTTTCGAACAGTGTCGCGGCTTCTTGATCCAAAGTGAGTTTATTTTTCTACACCAACCTTCTCGATATGCTAACGATGGTGCTAAGATTGCATTTATCTTTTCCCTACTTTCGGGGCCTGCTTTGAAATGGGCCACATCAGCCCTTAGTAAGAATTCTGGACTTAATATGAACCATACTTCTTTCCGAAAATAATTCTTGGCTGTATTTGATCATCCTGCTGAGGGCGGACACGACGCCTCCCGACTCCATTCCATGCGGCAGCGCCCCCGGTCTGTAGCTGCCTACACTTTGGAGTTCATGACCCTGGCGGCAGAGAGTGGATGGGACGACAAGGCACTGCAGAGCGCTTATCCGAGAGGTCTAAATGACTCTATTAAGGACGGCCTGTTGCGGGACAGACCTTCTAACTGTCAAGACCTCATCCAGTTAGCTCTCCTTTTTGACCAACGACTCATGGAACGTGAGGCGGAGAGGGAGAGCGATTACGGCAGCGCAACTGCCGCAGGAGTCACTGGATTGACCAATCGCCAATTCACCAAAAGTTCTGGTAACGTAAATCTGGATGCCACCATATATCATGAACCCATGCAAATTGGCAGGTCCCAACTATCTTTGGAAGAGAGACAAAGGAGAGTCCAACTCAGACTAAGTCTATACTGTGGTCGGGGAGACCATCAGATACGAAATTGCACTTTTCGGCATAAAGGGTCGGACTCACCAGCCGAGGGGATCCTGGTGAGCCATAGAACTGTCCCCATGACCCCGTCCAGGAGGAACCCCAGCATTCTGTTCCCTGCTAGTCTAGCTTGGGAAGCTAGGACATTGTTCATTGACGCATACCTGGACTCAGGAGCCGACGAGAGTTTCATGGACTTGAGGTACGCCCGAGAGAAGTATGTTCCTTTGGTACCTTTGAAGGATTTTGTCTCGGCCCATGCCTTAGATGGCCACCTTTGGGTCCCATCAAATGTCGCACTAAACCATTATCTCTTACCATTTCTGGCAACCATACAGAAGACATCAGTTTCTGGGTTTTGGACACTCCTGTAGCCCCCCTGGTTCTAGGTCGATCTTGGCTAGTTCAACATGATCCCCACATCTCATGGACAACTGGTAAGATCCTGGCTTGGAGTAATCACTGCCATGCTCAGAGTCTTAAGTCTGGAGTAGTACCATCAAAAGGCCCTAAACCATCATCAACCCCGGTGGACCTCTCCTGTGTTCCCAAGATTTACCACGATCTTGCCGCTGTATTTAGTAAGGAACAAGCTTTGTCTCTTCCACCTCACAGACCATATGACTGTACTATCGATCTCATTCCCAATGCTGCTCTTCCATGCAGTCGACTGTACAATCTGTCTCTTCCGGAAAAACAAGCTATGAAGGATTACATCTCCGAGTCCCTTTCTTCAGGAATCATCAGACCATCTAAATCGCCTGTAGCTGCTGGGTTCTTCTTTGTGAGCAAAAAGGATGGTTCACTTCGCCCATGCATTGACTACAGACAACTGAACAGTATCACTATCAAGAACAAGTATCCTCTACCTCTACTTAGTTCATCCTTTGAACCTCTCACACCTGCCACCATTTTCTCCAAGTTA
The DNA here is from genome assembly GCF_033978795.1 of Nerophis ophidion. Classification (NCBI taxonomy): domain Eukaryota; kingdom Metazoa; phylum Chordata; class Actinopteri; order Syngnathiformes; family Syngnathidae; genus Nerophis; species Nerophis ophidion. The sequence continues at coordinate 25,357,622 of NC_084627.1, forward strand.
GATCTTCGCAATGCATACCATCTGGTCCGCATCAGGGAGGGAGACAAATGGAAAACAGCGTTTAACACTCATCTAGGTCACTTTGAGTATAGTCATGCCTTTTGGACTCACCAATGCTCCTGCTGTTTTTCAGGCCCTGGTCAATGACATACTTAGGGATATGACTGATCGATTTGTGGTGGTTTACCTGGATGACATACTAATTTTTTCCAAGACCCTTCAGGAACACCAGCACCACGTCTGCCTCGTCCTTCAACGACTTCTGGAGAACTGTTTATTCGTCAAAGCTGAAAAGTGTGAGTTTCATTCATCTTCTGTTGATTTTCTCGGATTTGTCATTGAAGAGGGACATATCAAGGCTGACCCCAAGAAGGTGAAGGCGGTGGTGGAATGGCCACAACCCTCTAATCGTACCGAATTACGTCGATTTCTGGGATTTGCGGGTTTCTACAGACGTTTCATTAAGGACTTTCGTAAGTTGGCTGCACCCCTTCACGCACTTACATCTACCAGTATACCTTTTCAGTGAAACCGTGGAGCAGCCATGGCATTTTGGTCCCTAAAGAGAAGCTTCGTCACGGCACCCATCCTGGTATACCCGGATCAAGACTGCCCCTTCATTGTCGAGGTAGACGCATCCGATACAGGAGTTGGTGCAGTTCTTTCCCAACGCTCCAAGATAGACAACAAAATCCATCCTTGTGCATTTTTTTCTAGACGTTTAGCCTCTGCTGAGTGTAATTACGATGCGGGAAATCGGGAGTTACTTGCTGTCTATGAGGCATTAAAGGAATGGAGACATTGGTTGGAGGGCTCTAAACACCAGTTTCAGGTGCTCACTGATCACCGTAACCTTCTCCATATCAGATCAGCCAAAAGACTTAATGATAGACAGGACCGTTGGTCCCAGTTTTTTGGTCGCTTTGACTATGTTCTATCTTACAGAACTGGATCCTGCAATACCAAGCCTGATGCGCTCTCTCGACAGTTCTCTAAAGAGACCACCGACAAGACCCCAGAAGAGACTATTCTTCCTCCCTCCAGGATTATTGGCATGGTCACTTGGAAAGTGGAGGATCTTGTCCAAGACTCCCTACAGAAGAATCGGGGACCAGGTGGCGGACCTCCCAACAAACTTTTCGTTCACAGGAATCTACGTCCTCAAGTGTTGAAGTGTCATCCTGGATTTCAACGTACTCTGTCATTCATCCGCCGACGATTCTGGTGGCCGTCCATGGCCCAAGATACCCGTGAGTTCATCGCCGCATGCAATAATTGTGCACGGAATAAACCGTCCCACAGGCCACCGGCAGGACTGCTATGTCCTCTCCCCATCCCCAGTCGTCCATGGTCCCACATTTCCTTAGACTTCGTTACAGGCTTTCCCTCTTCTCAAGGTAATACCGTCATACTCACAATTGTTGACCGATTCTCTAAAGCTGCACATTTTGTTCCACTTCCCAAACTCATTTCATCCTCTGAAACTGCTGACCTCCTTACTAATCATATTGTTAAACTACATGGCATTCCGGTGGACATTTTTTCAGACCGTGGTCCTCAGTTCACTTCAAGGGTGTGGGAGACCTAATGCAAAGGTATTGGGGCCACAGTCAGTCTTACATCTGGCTATCATCCACAGAGCAATGGTCGGGCGGAAAGAGCTAACCGGAGTGTGGAGACCATGTTGCGTTGCATTTCCGCTCGACAACCCTCTTCTTGGAGCAAGTTTCTTCCTTGGGTCGAGATTGCCTACAACTCAATGAAGAGTTCAGCAACTGGGTTATCTCCATTTCAATGTTCCCTTGGATACCAACCTCCCATGTTTCCCCAACAGGAGTTAGAAGCATCCACCTCTTCATCTCGGAAACACACCAAAAAGTGCCAGCAGATATGGAAAACTGCTCGTGCTTCTTTACTTAAATAATCTGAAAAGATGTGCAACATCGCCAACCGGAGATGCATTCCAGCCCCTGTTTACTTCTTCGCACTAAGGACCTGCATCTTGAGGTACCATCACGTAAACTCGCACCCCGTTTTGTAGGACCCTTCACCATAGAGACGATTATCAACCCCGTTGCAGTTAAATTATCTTTACCATCATCTATTAAACGACACCGAGTAGTCCATGTCTCCCAGATAAAGCCAGTTGCTAGTTCGCCATTGTCATCCCCTGAACCTATTCCGCCTCCTCCTAGAGTTTTGGACAATGGTGATTCAGTATGGGCTGTAAAAGAGATACTCGGGGTCCGTCGTCAAGGGAGAGGGTTAGTTTATTTGGTAGATTGGGAAGGTTATGGACCTGAGGATAGATCCTGGGCTCCTGCCTCATATCTTGCTGACCCCAATCTTCTCAAGGAGTTCTATCGGGTCAACCCTGGAGCTCTTCGGCGCTCGTCGGGGGCCTCGCATAAGGGGGGGCACTGTTGTATCACGCACACACGCTGTGCTTCCTGCTGCTGCAAGTGCACGCAGAAGATCCACTGCAAACACCAGAGACTCCCACACACTCATCAAGCGGACCACACCCACTCCCCGCTGCAGCCTACGGCAGGCCACACCTGATGCTAATGAAGGAGGGCAGTATAAAGATGGCCGACGCTGACTCCTCGATGTCGGAACGTAAACTACTTTCGTAAGCTGCATGTCTCCGACTTCCTCGTGATCTTGCTAGTGACTACTTCCTTGTGTTTTTCCTGATCCTGTTTCTCCTGCTCTTCCACAGTGTTCGTGTCACCACCACTGCTTACCTTCTGTCCTCCCTTTGTCTTCCTGGATTCCCCGACCTCGTTTATGGACTTTGGACTCGCTCTCCTGCCTCGGGTCCCTCGCTTGGATTTTGGACTCCCTCTGGCTTGTTCCCTCTCGGATTTGGACACCCTTTTCAACCAACACGCACCTCAACAAACCTTACGGTATCTACATATGATAAATTCCACACATAGTCTTCCATGCAAACACATAGTAGCATACACACTCCACGTAATCATCAAGTAATCAAATAAACCTGTTGAACTTGACATTCCTTCGCTGTGCCGTCTCCTTCCCCAGTAGCAAACTTAACAAAAAAGTTCTTGTCGCAATTCTTGGATATGAATTTAAACCATAACCAACCAGGAATCACTACAGCTCTTGTCTCAAAGTAGGTGTACTGTCACCATCTGTCACATCACGCCGTGACTTACTTTGAGTTTTTTTCTGCTTTCCTGTCTGTGGTGTTTTACTTCTTGTCTTGTGCTCCTATTTTGGTGGCTTTCTCCCTTTTTTTGGAATTTTCCCGTAGCAGTTTCACGTCTTCCTTTGAGCGATATTTTTCCCCCATCTACTTTGTTTTAGCAATCAAGAATATTTCAGTTGTTTTTATCCATATTTGTGGGGACATTGTTGATTGTCACGTCAAGTTCAGATGTACTTTGTGTACGCCGTCTTTGCGCCACAGTAAGTCTTTGCTGTCATACGGCATTCTATTTTTGTTTACTTTGTCGCCAGTTCAGTTTTACTTTCGTTCTGCATAGCCATCAATCAATCAATCAGTGTCTATTTATACAGCACTAAATCACAAATGTCTCAAAGGACTGTACAAACCACTACGACTACGACATCCTCGGAAGAACCCACATAAGGGCAAGGAAAACTCACACCCAGTGGGACGCCAGTGACAATGATGACTATGAGAAACCTTGGAGAGGACCTCAGATGTGGGCAACCCCCCCCCCCCCCTCTAGGGGACCGAAAGCAATGGATGTCAAGCGGGTCTAACATGATACTGTGAAAGTTCAATCCATAGTGGCGCCAACACAGCCGCGAGAGTTCAGTTCAAAGCGGATCCAAGACAGCAGCGAGAGTCCCGTCCACAGGAAACCATCTGAAGCGGAGGCGGATCAGCATCGTAGAGATGTCCCCCAGGCGATACACAGGCGAGCGGTCCATCCTGGGTCCCGACGAGCGGTCCATCCTGGGTCTCGACTCTGGACAGCCAGTACTTCATCCATCGTCATCGGACCGGACCCCCTCCACAAGGGACATCCCTCAGCTTCAATGCCTTTTCTTAGGGGCATTTAGCTTTTGTTTATTTTTGGTTAAAGCAATAGATTCCTTTTTACCTGCACCCTGCCTCCTGCTGTTCTCGACATCTACAAAGCAATTAGCTACCTGCTGCCACCTACTGATATGGAAGAGTGTTACACGGTTATTCTGCCAAGCTCTAGACAGCACCGACAATCAACAACAACACATCATTTGCAGACTATAATTACTGGTTTGCTAAAAACATTTTTAACCCAAATAGGTGAAACTAAATAATCTTTCACGGCACACCAGACTTTATCTCACGGCACAATAGGTCGTGGCACAGTGATTGAAAAAACACTGTCTTAGACCACCATTTTTTGACTTTGGTATTTTTCAAATCCTAGTTACATCCCAATGTTCAAATACCTGGGTGGGATAGCCAGAAAAAAGTTGGCTGAGTGAAAAGGTTTATTTATCTTTACTGTACAAAAAGTACAGGGCTACCGATTAAATGATAAGTGTCTTCCCCGTATTGCATGCATGGGGGATTGGTGTGGTTTTGAGAGCTTGCTGTGCGTTTGGCCCACACGTGTGTTTGTGAATTTTGTATTTTGGCATGGAATATGTAACTATGAAATATTTTAATTATCTGATCTTTTGACTCCTGCCAGTGATAGTTTTCTTGATATTGGAGTTACTTACTTAGCTTGAAACAGCCATTAAAGGCCTACTGAAATGACATTTTCTTATTTAAATGGGGATAGCAGGTCCATTCTGTGTGTCATACTTGATAATTTCGCGATATTGCCATAATTTTGCTGAAAGGATTTAGTAAAGAACATCCACGATTGAGTTTGCAACTTTCGGTGCTAACAGAAAAGCCCTGCCTCCACCGGAAGTCGCAGACGATGACGTCACATGTTTGATGGCTCCTCACATATTCACATTGTTTTTAATGGGAGCCTCCAACAAAAAGTGCTATTCGGACCGAGAAAACGACAATTGCCCCATTAATTTGAGCGAGGATGAAAGATTTGTGTTTGAGGATTTTGATAGCGACGGACTAAAAAAAAAAAAGATTTAAAAAAAGTACAAAAAAAATAACGCGATTGCATTGGGACGGATTCCGATGTTTTTAGAGAAATTTACTGGGATAATTCTGGGAAATCCCTTCTCTTTCTATTGTGGTGCTAGTGTTTTAGTGAGTTAAATAGTACCTGATAGTCGGAAGGGTGTACGTCCACGGGTGTGTTGACGCCCAGTGTCTCAGGGGAGTCGACGGCAGCTATGGACGGCACAAGCTCATCTTTTCTCCGGTAAGAACTGACTTTTTAACCACAATTTTCTCACTGAAACCTGCTGGTTAACATGTGGTCGGGATCCATGTTGGCTTGACCGCGCTCTGATCCATAGGAAAGTTTCACCTCCAGGAATTTTAAACAAGGAATCACCGTGTGTTTGTGTGGCTAAAGGCTAAAACTCCCCAACTCCATCTTTCTACTTTGACTTTTCCAATATTAATTGAACAAATTGCAAAAGATTCAGCAACACAGATCTCCAAAATACTGTGTAATTATGCCGTTAAAGCAGACGACTTTTAGCTGTGTGTGTGTGTGCAGCGCTCATGCTTCCTAACATCCCGTGACGTCTTGCGTACACGTCATCATTACCCGACGTTTTCAAGAAGAAACTCCCAGGAAATTTAAAATTGTAATTTAGTAAACTAAAAAGGCCGTATTGGCATGTGTTGCAATGTTAATATTTCATCGATATATAAACTATCAGACTGCGTGGTGGGTTGTAGTGGGTTTCAGTAGGCCTTTAATCTCATCTCATCTCTGCTACTGCTACTTATCTCTTTAGTCGTGTTTGTTTTTAGAAAAGTTGATAGTGAGGATTAGAAACATTTAATTTTGTCATGGTCAAGCAGTCAGCATTGTGAAACAAATCAAAGTATATTAAATCATGCATTTTGTGTTCCTGTGAGTGCTTGAAGCAAACAACAGCGCTTGCATCATATTTAAGTTACAGCAAAGTTTATGCTGGCAAACAGTAGTTATTACACCGTGTGCTGTTAACGCTCTTACCTGTTTATTCCATATCAATTATCCATGAAAAAGTCTATTTCCTTCTGCACCTACATACCCACCCTTCTCCCCTGCCGCCAGGATCAAACAAAATGACAACCTGCAGCCGTCCGCCTGAGATAAATGAAAGCGAGGGCAGCAGTATAAATCAAACCCAGGAGATTATTTTTGATGCTTCGTCATGGTCGGTAATGTCACGGCAGGGAGGATACTGGGGGTGTTTGCCGAATGTCATCTTTACACGGAACATAGTGTCCTCCCAGAAAACGTTGACTTGGACCTTTTTTGTGTAATTTGCATGTTTTCTCATTTTCTTTAGCTTCCTCCCAATGTCAAAGAGCATGTATTGTGAGATTCAAGTGCCGGGTGTGCAGTCAGCAGGGAATTTAAAAAGGATAAGCAGTATAGACCCTAAGTCTGGGGTCCCCAAACCTTTTGACTTGGGCACCACATTGGTTTAAAACAAGGAGCCGGGCTATTTATGTCTGTATAGTATAGGGTTGTCCCAACACCATCAATTTGATATTTCAATGTTTTTTGATGCTTTTCTAAATAAATGGGACCACATATACATATACATATACATATATATATATATATATATATATATATATATATATATATATATATATATATATATATATATATATATATATATATATATACAGTATATATATATATATACATACATATTCTACCGCGTATTCCCTTTGGGGTCGCAGGAGGTGCTGGGGCCTGTTTCGACTTGGAAATGAGAGGACCCAGATGCAGAGAGGAAGTTTCCAAAAATAACAGCTTTTATTTTGAAAAAAGTATTTCACAAAAATATATATAACGTACGGAAAATAAATCCGAGGATAAACACTTAACTCAAAAATCACTCCAAAAAATAAGGAGGAATACTACTTTAAGAAAATAACCTAACAAAAAAGAGAATATCAAGAAAAATAAACAAAAAGCGCTCCAACAGGAGGAAAAATAAACTCTAATAATATATACAAATACAATATCTATGAATAAAAAAAAATCACTCAATCAATGAGGAAATAAAACGAAATTTGGAATAACAAAAAACTCACCAATTAGGTCGACAAAGGAAAACTAAGGACGCTCGAAGGAGGAAAAAAGTAAACTCAAAATTTCAGAAAAAAAAAAAAACTGCTATGATCAAAAATGAAGGAGAACAAGAAAAAACAGGAGCAAGGCAGGGAGGGAATCAAGGACATGGACTTGGACATGAACATGGACGCTAGAAGGCACGATAGACGAGACGATCTGGCAAAGGACAAACGGAGAAGTGAGCTTAAATAGGACGTGGGAGTGATGGGGAACAGGTGGAAACAATCAGGAATCAAGGATGACGTCAGACTGGTGACACAAGAGGAAGGACCCGTGGTCTGAAACAAGAGGGTAGCTTTTCAAAATAAAACACATAAATCACAAGACAGAAAAACAAACAAGACTTCCCTCACCGCGGTTTGACAGTGCCTATCTCAGCTACAATCGTGCGGAAGGCGGTGTACACCCTGGACAAGTCGCCACCTCGTCCCAGGGCCAACACAGATAGACAGACAACATTCACACTCACATTCACACTCTAGGGCCAGTTAAGTGTTGCCAATCAACCTATCCCCAGCTGCATGTCTTTGGAAGTGGGAGGAAGCCGGAGTACCCGGAGGGAACCCACGCAGTCACAGGGAGAACATGCAAACTCCACTCAGAAAGATCCCCAGGATCCAACCCAGGATTTTCATATTGTGAGGCAGGCGCACTAAACCCTGTTCCACCGTGTCTAAAGTGAATAATTAAATCCACCGGCAGCATGCTTGTGCGATTTCACCGCTTCCGTGCGTCATTTTGTAATTAAATATACAGACCATGATTCATGTGTATGAAGAATGTTCAAAGGAGTCATATAGTGCACGCTAAAAAGTCAATTGTGCTGAGTGACATTGTTATTACCAGGAAAGATGAGATCACCTACCTAGGTTCCATTCTAAAGGCTAATCTTTCCTGTGATAAAATGGCAACCAAGGTAATCAAAAAGGTCAACCAAGGTCAACTACAGAATCTCCTCTCTGGTCAACAAAAGCACCATGAAGATTCTAGCGGGAACTCTCATTCAACCCTTTTTCGATTACGCTTGCACCTCCTGGTACCCCAGCACCTCCAAAACCCTCAAATCTAAACTCCAAACATCCCAGTACAAGCTATTCAGGTCACTTTTAGACCTCCACCCCAGATCACACCTCACTCCAACCCACTTCTCCAAAGTGGGCTGGCTCAGGGTGGAGGACAGAGTAAAACAACTTGCACTAAGCCTAGTCTATAAAATCCGCTACACCTGCCTGATACCGAAGTACATGTCAAACCACTTCCTTAGCCACAACACCAGGGGGAGCTCCACAAACCACGTTAAACCCAGATTCCGATCTAACAAGGGTCTTTACTCATTCTCTTTCTATGCCACATCAATATGGAATGCACTCCCAACAGGTGTATAAGTGAATTATATAAAAGTAAGTGCATCTCTATATTCCTTCAAAACCGCTCTAAAACAACACCTCCAGGCAACTTAAATAAATGATAAATGGGTTGTACTTGTATAGCGCTTTTCTACCTTCACGGTACTCAAAGCGCTTTGACACTACTTCCACATTTACCCATTCACACACACATTCACACACTGATGGAGGGAGCTGCCATGCAAGGCGCCAACCAGCACCCATCAGGAGCAAGGGTGAAGTGTCTTGCTCAGGACACAACGAGGTTGGTTCTAGGTGGGATTTGAGCCAGTGACCCTCGGGTTGCGCACGGCCACTCTCCCACTGTGCCACGCCGTCCCTAACTTCAACCCTTTACTAATACCCTCCTCCATTCACATCCCATCTCCCCGGATTATAAATGACCTAATGTAAATAATCAAATGTACTTCTAATGTATATACTTGTTCTTATGCTATCTGAACTCACTATGTTCTTGGCTGGCTGTACATATCCTACTAAGTAAGACCTACACTGTTTCAAAGTCCATTTCTCTGTTGATGCAATTGTTGATGACTAAAGTACTGATATCAACCAAAGCTCCTCATCCCAGCCCCCGGATTGTAAATAATGTAAATAATTCAATGTATATACTATGTTGATTAACCTGTCTGATGACTGTATTATGCTGATAGTATATATTTGTACCAGGAATTGATTAACGTGGACCCCGACTTAAACAAGTTGAAAAACTTATTGGGGTGTTACCATTTAGTGGTCAATTGTACGGAATATGTACTGAACTGTGCAATCTGCTAATAAAAGTATCAATCAATCAATTCAGTTGCACTTTCAGTCACAAAAGAGAGTCTGGGGGCAGGAGGCTCCTCTCCCATGACCAGGAGTACTGTACAAGAAACACCGTTATAGATTACTAAAATTAAATCAGAGACAAAATGATTTATACTCCACTCATTAATTACATATTGATTAACGACACCACCTGTTGGCCTAGTAATTGTATTTTGGGAGCATTGGGTGCATTTACATGGATTAAATACTAAGAGTTTTGGGGGGGTTTTTAACTCTGATTTTTGCAAAGAGGATGTCATGTGTTCCTGATTGTTGGTTTATTAGTCTATTACTTGCAACAATTTGTATTATACCTTCGCCCGCCTCATTTCTTCATTCACTTCCGTTCAATTCTGATCCTGATCCGATTTTTTGGGCCTCAGATCCAATCTGATTTTGAGTCCCAATACTTTGACAATAGATTACAAAACTGTTTTTTTTTTTTTAGCAAGTCAAGTAAACACAATAAGAGATGTTGACATTGCTTATCTTATTAAACTTAGAATTTGCAAGTATTGTTGTAAATACAATTAAATCTTAAACTTGGGATTTTGAATACTACATGCTATTATTTTTAACAAAATAAAGTGGCTATTGCACAATATCTAAACACAAACAAAAACCTGCTGTTGGCTCCCGCTGAAATCATTTGTTTTTTTTGCTGTCAAGGCCTTCCTGTATCGAGACACTTAGTCCATGAGTTTGCAAACAATGACAAAAACGACCCCTGAAAAATGTTTTGTAATAATAATACAATGAAAAATATTGATCTTATCACTTTAGTATTTTTTATATACTGATTCTATAAAAATTATCAGTAGTATCGACATCTGGGTCAACTACCCCTATTTTTTATTGAAGCTTTAGGGGTTAGCTTTTTGTGTCACCCTGCTTGAAGTGTGTGTGTGTGTGTGTGTGTGTGTGTGTGTGTGTGTGTGTGTGTGTGTGTGTGTGTGTGTGTGTGTGTGTGTGTGTGTGTGTGTGTGTTGCAATCTCTGCTATTACTTTTCCTCTGTTCCTCCACTGATAATGTTAATTGGAAGAAACATACATTTTTCGTCATGGTGGTCAATCAATCAATCTTTATTTATACATCCCTAAATCACAAGTGTCTCAAAGGGCTGCACAAACCACAACTACATCCTCGGTACAGAGCCTACATAAGGGCAAGGAAAAACTCACATTGTGTGGGTGCTCTAGAATGTATGCTCTAGAACAGCAGAAGTTGCTAGTATGATATCATGATGTGTTTTAGTTTTTTTTTTGACCACATTGTTATTTATTATTATTCAACATAAGAGAAGGAACTGTGGAGGTCAGCCAAGGTGAAGAAGTGGCTCCTCATAAAACCTGAGCACAATCAGAAAGCTGCACAGTGCAATACTCTCATTGTTTAATAAATCACTGTAACAAGACAGGAAAAAAAAAATCGCTGAGGAAAGCCAACCAGCAGAAAAGTAAACAAACAACTACAAATTAAAAAATGGACAGGATAAACTTCAAATTAAAGCTTGACAGATGTACATTGTACAGAGGATGTATCTGTGGCCTTGACAGAAAAATTGGATCAGATGAGGGAATTGTGTGTGTGCGTGTAACATGTATGTGCATGCACATGTGTAGGTTCTTGTCTCTCAACACAACAAATACTTCTAAGCTTTCAAAGAGCCTATATTGGAGTAAATGATGGTAGCAGTAGGAGTCATTGCTCACAGGCAGCCTGACTCAATAGATGAAAATTTGAAAATACTCATATTCCTTTCCTGCTACTTTTTTTAGTTTTTTTTTCGGGAGGGGGGGGGGTTGCTAGCCACAATATTTTGTAAACCTAGGGTTAGAAAACGGTGTTACAATGGAGACAATTTACAGAAACGTCGCATCAGATAAAAGTCGTAAAAAGTGCAAAATAGTTAAGCTGAGACATTTTGGAAATATTAACTTAGGTAGGTCTTTATTGTCATTGCAACAAGTACAACAAAATTTTTGCCACGAGGCGCCCCGTAAGAGATGGGAAAAGGTAAAACGCTGGGGAAGAAGATGAGTAAAAAAAAATACAATCCAGACTGGGCTCCTAAGGGGGGCCTAGTCTGGAGTGGGAAAAAAACCTCCGTGCAATGCACACATATACACGTTACATTTAATCATGACAAACTCGCAGCAGAGGGGCGGGGAGTTAGGGCCCTGGAAGGCAACTGCTGCTTTGAAGCGCTGCCATCCGACCATCACCCGAGGGGAAAAAGCGGTGGTGAAGGCGTGGGGTGGGGGTGGGGGGGTGAGTGCGTGTATGCCCAATTCTCTTGGGTGTGATGATGTAATGTTTTTTAGACTGAGACAGATCTGCCAAAGTTCGACTCCAGGTGTCCTTGAGGGGAGAGGGAGGTCAGAAGTGTCTATCATTGAGGTGAGCCTGGTCCTGTTCTCACAGCGTCAAGGCAGTTCGAGGGATTCAAATCGTAGATTAGGATGTTTGTTTTCCGCGAGCAGACAAAAAACAATGATTTGTCTGTTCTATTCGTCCATGCTGGGTTCTCTAAAATTCAAGTCAATTCCCCTTTTCAGCAAGCTTCTCCATGATGTGATCCATCTTGCAATTCAGTTCAGAAATCGCCGCATTCTGTTTTCCTACAGCCCTGCCCAAACAATCCATTGCGACGAACAGCATTTCGGCTCCTTGAGTAGCTGCCATCGTCTTACGAATTTGACGATACACCAGAGCAATGCCCAGCCTAATCAGCAAGTGCCCCGCGATCACGGTTTCGAATAGGTAGATGTCTTCCACGTCCTCGAGGGAAAGGTCTGAGAGGCACATGATTCTCCATTTGTCCCAGGAATCTCTCACGTACCCCGCAGCAATGGTTCCATCAGGGCAGCCAGGCTCCCCGAACCTCTTTTCCTCGTCAAAAAGATTTTGTCAATTGTGTCGAGAGTCCAGCAGATGTTTACATTTGAGGACAGTGCGAAGAAAGAGGCTTCAAAAAAGTTCAGACAAGACAAAAACAAAGGGAGCAAGCTGGGAGAAGAGGGAGTGGAAACAAATGGGACCTCCCTTACCAGAGGCAAGACAGAAAAGAGCAGAATAGGCTAATAACCTTAAAATTAATGATAAATACAGGACAAGCTTGAAGGCGGCGCCCGGAAGGGCTGCTACATCGAGGAGCTCTTGCTAAATATGGAGCATTTGGCAGAAATACCGGACAATTCTACAAACTGTATGGCTGGCTCACATCGTGGTCACTCTGTGATCACGTACGACCGCCAGACACTTCTGGATGTGGACATATCGGGCCGTCTTGGACTGATAGACGCGTGCTTGCTAGACCTGCTAACTAGCACGGGAATACTTCGACGGCTACATCCAGCGGCCTGCGAAGCAGGGGAGTATAGTAGCAGCGGGGGCCGTCTACGGAGCAGACGCCAGCGGTGTGATCGGAAAGGCGGATGCCGAGTGGGGCTAAAAACAAAGCAGAAGGCTAATCCCCACAGAACACCACTTCCCTCCACCCTGAAGCCGGATTTAAATGGAAGATGCGAGACTACTGGTCTGGGTAAGGAGTCAGTTCAATTAGAACAAGTTTTTTCTACTTTGTTTGTTTCAGAGTTGGACATGCGTTCTACTGAGGTGGCTAACTATGATGCGTGCAGTTTATCAAAGCAACAAACAAACAATCAGAAAATTCCCGTCGTATCAATTCCTAGATATGGTCGTAATTATACTAAATGCACTGGGCATAATAAACACAACATTATTAATATTGCTACTACAGATAATTTGATCAAAAATTCCCTAAAACAGCCCACTACCTATAATATAGGTTTTTTAAACATAAGATCATTGTCTCCCAAAACGTTGTTAGTTAATGATATCATCAGAGACAACAATCTTAACGTCATCGGTCTCAGCGAAACCTGGCTTAAACCAAACAACTTTTTTGCGCTAAATGAGGCATGTCCTCCTAACTTTACACATGCGCATATTGCCCGTCCTCTTAAAATGGGTGGGGGGGGGGGGTCGCATTAATATACAACGAAAACTCTAGCCTTAGTCCTAACATAAATAATAAATATAAATCGTTTGAGGTGCTTTCTATGAGGTCTGTCACACCGCTGCCTCTACACCTGGCTGTTATCTACCACCCCCCAGGGCCCTATTCGGACTTTATCAATGAATTCTCAGAGTTCGTTGCTGATCTAGTGACACACGCCGATAATATAATCATAATGGGGGACTTTAATATCCATATGAATACCCCATCGGACCCACTGTGCATAGCGCTCCAGACTATAATTGATAGCTGTGGTCTCACACAAATAATAAATAAACCCACGCATCGCAACGGTAATACGATATACCTAGTGCTTGTCAGGGGTATCACCGTTTCCAAAGTTACGATACTCCCGTATACTAAAGTATTGTCCGATCATTACCTTATAAAATTCGAGGTTCAGACGCATGTTCGTCAAACTAATAATAATAATAACTGCTATAGCAGCCACAACATTAATACGGCCACAAAGACAACTCTTGCTGACCTACTGCCCTCGGTAATGGCACCATTCCCAAAGTATGTGGGCTCTATTGATAACCTCACTAACAACTTTAACGACGCCCTGCGCGAAACCATTGATAACATAGCACCGCTAAAGTTAAAAAAGGCTCCAAAAAAGTGTACCCCGTGGTTTACAGAAGAAACTAGAGCTCAGAAATTATTATGTAGAAAGCTGGAATGCAAATGGCGCACGACTAAACTTGAGGTGCACCATCAAGCATGGAGTGATAGTTTAATAACTTATAAACACATGCTTACCTTAGCTAAAGCTAAATATTACTCAAATCTCATCCACCGTAATAAAAACGATACTAAATTTTTGTTTAGTACGGTAGCATCGCTAACACAACAAGGGACCCCTTCCAGTAGCTCCACCCACTCAGCTGATGACTTTATGCAATTCTTTAGTAAGAAAATTTAAATCATTAGAAAGGAGATTAAAGACAATGCATCCCAGCTACAACTGGGTTCTATTAATACTGATACGATTGTATATACAGCGGATACTGCCCTCCAAAATAGTTTCTCTCGTTTTGAGGAAATAACATTAGAGGAATTGTTACAACTTGTAAATGGAATGAAACAAACAACATTTTTACTCCTGGGAAACTGATCAAGGAGCTCTTTGTATTATTAGGTCCATCAATGCTTAATATTATAAACTTATCACTTTCCTCGGGCACTGTTACCCTAGTATTCAAAAAAGCGGTTATTCATCCTCTTCTTAAAAGACCTAACCTCGATCCTGACCTCATGGTAAACTACCGACCGGTGTCTCACCTTCCCTTTATTTCAAAAATCCTCGAAAAAATTGTTGCGGAACAGTTAAATGAACACTTAGCGTCTAACAATCTATGTGAAACCTTTCAATCCGGTTTCAGGGCAAATCACTCCACGGAGACAGCCCTCGCAAAAATGACTAATGATCTATTGCTAACGATGGATTCTGATGCGTCATCTATGTTGCTGCTCCTCGATCTTAACGCTGCCTTCGATACCGTCGATCATAATATTTTATTAGAACGTATCAAAACACGAATTGGTATGTCAGACTTAGCCCTGTCTTGGTTTAACTCTTATCTTACTGATAGGATGCAGTGCGTCTCCCATAACAATGTGACCTCGGACTACGTTAAGGTAACGTGTGGAGTTCCCCAGGGTTCGGTCCTTGGCCCTGCACTCTTCAGCATCTACATGCTGCCGCTAGGTGACATCATACACAAATACGGTGTTAGCTTTCACTGTTATGCTGATGACACCCAACTCTACATGCCCCTAAAGCTGACCAACACGCCGGATTGTAGTCAGCTGGAGGCGTGTCTTAATGAAATTAAACAATGGATGTCCGCTAACTTTTTGCAACTCAATGCCAAAAAAACGGAAATGCTCATTATCGGTCCTGCTAGACACCGACCTTTATTTAATAATACAACTCTAACATTTGACAACCAAACAATTAAACAAGGCGACTCGGTAAAGAATCTGGGTATTATCTTTGACCCAACTCTCTCCTTTGAGGCACACATTAAAAGCGTTACTAAAACGGCCTTCTTTCATCTCCGTAATATCGCTAAAATTTGCTCCATTCTGTCCACTAAAGATGCTGAGATCATTATCCATGCGTTTGTTACGTCTCGTCTCGATTACTGTAACGTATTATTTTCGGGTCTCCCCATGTCTAGCATTAAAAGATTACAGTTGGTACAAAATGCGGCTGCTAGACTTTTGACAAGAACAAGAAAGTTTGATCACATTACGCCTGTACTGGCTCACCTGCACTGGCTTCCTGTGCACTTAAGATGTGACTTTAAGGTTTTACTACTTACGTATAAAATACTACACGGTCTAGCTCCATCCTATCTTGCTGATTGTATTGTACCATATGTCCCGGCAAGAAATCTGCGTTCAAAGGACTCCGGCTTATTAGTGATTCCGAAAGCCCAAAAAAAGTCTGCGGGCTATAGAGCGTTTACATTTGTATACTCTAGCCTTTAAATAGACTCCCTTTTTAGACCAGTTGATCTGCCGTTTCTTTTCTTTTCCTCCTATGTCCCATTCTCCCTTGTGGAGGGGGTCCGGTGCGATCCGGTGGCCATGTACTGTTTGCCTGTGTATCGGCTGGGGACATCTCTGCGCTGCTGATCCGCCTCTGCTTGGGATGTTTTCCTGCTGGCCCCGCTGTGAACGGGACTCTCGCTGCTGTGTTGGATCCGCTTTGGACTGGACTCTCGCGACTGTGTTGGATCCATTATGGATTGAACTTTCACAGTATCATGTTAGACCTGCTCGACATCCATTGCTTTCCTCCTCTCCAAGGTTCTCATAGTCATCATTGTCACCGACGTCCCACTGGGTGTGAGTTTTCCTTGCCCTTATGTGGGTCTACTGAGGATGTCGTAGTGGTTTGTGTTGTGGTTTGTGCAGCCCTTTGAGACACTAGTGATTTAGGGCTATATAAGTAAACATTGATTGATTGATTGAATTACCTGGCAGTTAATTCAAAGACAATGTTGAACATTTTCTTTTGTTATATGTATTTCCCCCCAAAGAATATATACCGTATATACCTCAGTAGCCAATGTTAAGTTACAATTAAGTTCCCTGTACAGCCAAATTAAACATTTGGGAATTTTAAAGTGCATTACCTTGCTTCTTACGTCTTGTTTATTTACTATGAGTTTACTTGAAAAGAAAATATAAAATGCATATATAACACTTCTCAGTCTGATGTATTGCTGTAATACACTTTTGCCTCTGATAAGATGCCGTTGCATAGTTTTGGTGACACAAAAATACATTTTGTGATAGAAAAACCAAAACTAGTGCAATAAGGAAATGCACAGGAAGCATAGAGTGCTTACAGTTACACTGCATGAAGCACAAATACTGTATAAGTAATTATCCAGCCACAAGAAGCATATTGATGAGCTCTTACTAATAAAAAAAATCAAATAATAGCGCTTGAAAGGAAGTTACATATCAAACAGACAAAAATACAACACAAAAGCAAAACAAGGTATGAACTGAGTAACAGGTCTTGACAGAGTCTACTCTAAAACCACAAAAATACACTGATAGAAAGAAAATATAATTAGGATTCAATTGCCAATTGTGGTTGCATGCTATTATGAAATAGTTTATTAGATAAAAAAAAACAGGGTCGCCTGGCAAATTACAGTGCATCGCGGGTTTTGAAGAACAATGACGTACCATTAAGTACTTTAAGATTTCAGAAATCATTTAGGTTTGATGTTAAAAGGGAACAGCACTTTTTTGTGGATTTTGCCTTTCGCTCACAATCACTATAGAAGACAGGATGATTTTTTTTAATGCACTCTAACTATTAAATACATTTGATCAAAAGTCTGCTTACAATGGATCCTAAAGGAGCCATTAAATTCTGCCTTAAAAGCCCCTAAAAAAAACCTCCAAACACCTCCATTAATATTTAATATGCATGATGTAAGAATACATAAAATGTAGTAACAAGCACATTTATAATAACATTGAATATTTACATATTCTGACCATTTTAAACGTACGCAGTGCATTAATTGAATTTGAATTTAAGTACATCACGACATTTGCCTTTTTATTTCTTTATGAAAGCCAACAAACATATGAAAACATCACTCACTGTATAAGGCCTGCTGTCATTAGGATGCCGACTGCTCGGATGTTCACATATTCCCATTTAGGTGAAAACATTTTCATAATCCTCACTAAGTAGCGCTTTTAGTGTCGTTCTTACCAGTTCTAGGTCCTAAATGGCTGTCAAAGTATCCTAACTTGTCAGAATACACACTTACACGTCTTCTGTGCTGGTGAGATGGATGATTTATGATCTACAATAAACTTAGAGGTTTATTTACGCTATGAATAGTTTCTCTGCGCTAGCATTTATAATATTAGTATCAATAATACATGGTTAATATTTAAGTCGCAAAATGTAAATTGAGTATTGTTGGCACTTTTTCAATGTTTTTTAAATCGGATTTTATGGGCGGAATAGTGGAGTTCCCATTCCCTCCGCTGTAGACAGACTTTTATTCATCCATCCATCCATTTTCTACCGCTTATTCCCTTTTGGGGTCGCGGGGGGCGCTGGCGCCTATCTCAGCTACAATCGGGCGGAAGGCGGGGTACACCCTGGACAAGTCGCCATCTCATCGCAGGGCCAACACAGATAGACAGACAACATTCACACTCACATTTATTCACATTTATTTAATATTTAGAATGTATTAACAAACAAAAAAAATTATTCTGTCATCAATCATGTCTTTCATAATGATTGTGAACGATAGGCAACATTTAAAAAAAAGTGCAGTTCCCCATAGGCTCCAGCACCCCTCACGACCCCGAGAGGGACAAGCTGTAGAAAATGGCTGGATGGATGGAAGTTTTAGAGAGTCTGAAGTGTTTTAAAGGCCTACTGAAATGAGATTATCTCATTCAAACGGGAATAGCAGGTCCATTCTATGTGTCATACTTGATCATTTTGCGATTTTGCCATATTTTTGCTGAAAGGATTTAGTAGAAAACATCCACGATAAAGTTCGCAACTTTTGGTCGCTAATAGAAAAGCCCTGCCTTTACCGGATGTATGTGCGTGTGACGTCACGAGTTGTAGCGCTCCACACATATTCACATTCTTTTTAATGGGAGCTACCAGCAGTAGGAGCAATTCGGACTGAGAAAGTGACAATTTGCCCATTAATATGAGTGAGGATGAAAGATTTGTGAATTAGGATATTGATAGTGAAGGACTTCAAAATAAAAAATAAAAAGCGACGGCTCCGGGCGGCGGCAGTATGAGCGTTTCAGATGTAATTAGACACATTTACTAGGACAATTCTGAAAGATCCCTTATCTGCTTATTGTTTTAATAGTGTTTTAGTGAGATTTTAAGGATTGTTAAGGCATACCTTGAGGTCGGATGGGTGCGGTGAACAAGAAGTGTCTCAGAGAGAAGCCGAGGAGCCAAGCTCACAGCTGCTGCAGGACGACGAATAATCCACTGATGTCTCCGGTAAGATATATATCACAATTTCCCCATCCGAAAACAAGCTGGTTGACATAAAGAAAACATGTTCGCTTGACCGCTCCGCTTCACAACAAACAAAGAAACACCGGCTGTGTCTTAATGCTAAAGACAGCTGCAATCCACCGCTTTCCACTAACAGCATTGTTCTTCATAGTCTCCATTATTAAATGAACAAATTGCAAAAGATTCAGCAACACAGATGTCCAAAATACTGTGTAATTATGCGGTCAAGCAGACGACTTTTAGCCGCGAGTGGTGCAGCGCTAATATTTCCTGACAGTCCGTGACGTCACGCGTACATCATTCTGCGACGTTTTCAACAAGAAACTCGCAGGAAATTTAAAATTGCAATTTAGTAAACTAAAAAGGCCGTATTGGCATGTGTTGCAATGTTAATATTTCATCATTGATATATAAACTATCAAACTGCGTGGTTCGTAGTAGTGGGTTTCAGTAGGCCTTTAAGAGCATATGAAGTGTTTATGTGTGGAGAAAGTGTATGTGTGTATGGTCATGTGTGTGCAAGTTGTGGAAAGGGCTGTAAAAGATGTTTGAATGCATATAGTATTTATATAAATCATAGAATAAATAGTGTTCTTAAGTAACTGACTGACAAATCAATTACATTACCTGGCTGAGGTCATTATAATATATCCCACAATAAGTAAACCAATCCCCAACAGGCTGTCATGATCGTCCCAGCAAAACCAGTAGCAATATGGAACAAAAATAATGTGCAGAAAAATAAATAACAACATAATGGAGTTCTAATGTTGAAAAGGCAGCTCGGTCGCCTGACTGTGATTGGTGCATGATGAGGAAATGTTGTGTTGCTGTTGTGGCGAGCACTACGCCAGAATGTGTGTACTGTGTTGGATCTGGGGGCTGCTGTTGTAAAATTTAAAAAGTGTCAGACTCTAACTACACTCACATTCTGCAGAACATAAGGCCCAATTTTGATTTTTTATGTAGTTATCGTACAGGAAAAAAGATGTGCGATTTCTGTGTATGTCTTTCACTTGTTGCAACATCTGGACCAAAAGAGCGTGTGGGTGAAAAGACATTGATGTACGTTTTCCGAAAATTGAATCACTTCTAAATCATCATCTTTTCGCCACTGACTGTTGTCTTCTACTTCACCCAAAATCTACTTTCTGTCTGTTTTGGCGAATAATTGCTATGTAATCTAAACCTTTCGATGACATGAATCAGATGAACATGACCTGATCGTTCAGTTGCATCAGATACATATCTAAATTAATATTCACATATAAAAGACTCCCGGGTAGGATTTGAAATTTTTTTTTTTACATTAACATGAAAAAATCTGACAAATGTTGCATTTGAGCAAACAAACCTGAATTAAACTGCAGTGTGAACATAGACTCTGAGCGTCTCTTTCAGGACGATACATTAATTAAAAAAATGTTACTTGCACAATATCACCTTCAAACACTTATTGCAGTTGCAATCATTTACTGTAGCTACTTTTGTTTTTGGTCTGCTTACTACTGTTCACGCAGACACTGTTGCCATTATGACATAGGGTTTCGGTACCCTACTATTTGTAGCTGACTTTTTCTTTACTTTCTGATTTGAGTTAGTCAACTCTAGGGTTGTACGGTTCACCGGTATTAGTATAGTACCGCAATACCAATGAATCATTTTCGGTACGATACCATCTCTGAACAGTACCGGTCCCGCACCACCCCGCGCACGCGTCGAAGTCACGTCGTGACATTGCTGGATTACAAGCAGGCGAGCATGTTCGGGGGCACACAATCACAAAGAACTTACAAACAGACACAGTGTGTAGACAGAAAAGAGAGAATGGACGCATTTTGGCTTGAAAACTAACGATTATGTCCATCAGCCGTCGACAGTTATTTAACTACTTCAAAATCACTAATCCTGGTCTCCATTGCGACAAATAAAGTACGTTTCTTACAGTCGATACTACTATGATTACATCAATATTTTTTGGCATCACAACTAGAGATGTCCGATAATATCGGACTGCTGATGTTATCGGCCGATAATGCTTTAAAATGTGACATCGGAAATTATCGGTTTCAAAAAGTAAAATGTATTACTTTTTAAAATGCCGCTGTACAGAGTGGTACACGGACGTAGGGAGAAGTACAGAGCACCAATAAACCTTGAAGACACTGCCTTTGCATGCCGGCCCAGTCACATGATATCTACGTCTTTGAACACACGCAAGTGAATGCAAAGCATACTTGGTCAACAGCCATACAGGTCACACTGAGGGTAGCCGTATAAACAACTTTAACACTGTTACAAATTTGCGCCACATTGTGAACCCACACCAAACAAGAATGACAAACACATTTTGGGAGAACATCCACACCGTAACACAACATAAACACAACAGAACAAATACCCAGGACTCATTGCAGCACTAACTCTTCCGGGACGCTACAATATACACCCCCGCTGCCCCTAACCTCCCCCCCCCAACCCCGCCTCCTCCAACCCCGCCCACCTCAACCTCCTCATGGTCTCTCAGGGAGAGCATGTCCTAAATTCCAAGCTGTTGTTTTGATGCATGTTAAAAAAAAATAATGCACGTTGTGACATCAATAATAAATATGGCAGTGCCATGTTGGCATTCTTTTCCATAACTTGAGTTGATTTACTTTGGAAAACTTTGTTACATTGTTTAATGCATCCAGCGGGTCATCACAACAAAATTAGGCATAATAATGTGTTAATTCCACGACTGTATATATCGGTATCGGTTGATATCAGAATCGGTAGTTAACAGTTGGACAGTATCGGAATATCGGATATTGACAAAAAAGCCATTATCGGACATCTCTACTCACAACCTCTTCTTTCGTTTTAAAAAATATATATATATTATGTTTATAAACTCAGGAAATACGTCCCTGGACACTTGCGGATTTTGAATATGACAAATGTATGATCCTGTAACTACTTGGTATCGGATCGGTACCTAAATGTGTGGTATCATCCAAAACTAAAGTAAAGTATCAAACACAAAAGAATAACGGATTATTACATTTTAACAGAAGTTTAGACAAAACATGTTTAAAAGAGAAATTAAGCAGATATTAACAGTAAATGAACAAGTAGATTAATAATTCATTTTCTACCACTTGTCCTTCATAATGTTGACAAAATATCCATCCATTCATCCATTTCCTACCGCCGGTGCCTATGTCTGTCACACCGCGGTGAGGGAAGTCTTGTCTTGGTTTTTCTGTCTTGTGATTCACGTGTTTTATTTTGAAATGCTACCCTCCTGTTTCAGATCACGGGCTCTTCCTCTTGTGTCACCAGTCTGACGTCATCCCTGATCCCTAATTGTTTCCACCTGTTTCCCATCATTTCCATATCCTATTTAAGATCACGCCTCCTTTTGTCCTGTGCCAGATTGTCTCGTCTATCGTGCCTTTCTAGCGTCCATGTCCATGTCCTTGAATACCTCCTTGTCTTGCTCCTGTTTTCCCGGTTCCCCCCTTTTGGATCAAGCAGTTTTTGCTGTAATTTTGAGTTTACTTTTTTCCTCCTTCGAGCGTCCTTGGTTATCCTTTGTCTACCTAATTGGTGAGTTTTTATTTTTTCCAAATTTCGTGTTTATTGCCTCATTGATTGAGTGATTTTTTTTCATTTATTTATAGTTAGTGTATATATATATAGGTTGTTTGGTGTTTTTTCCTCCTGTTGGAGCGCTTTTCGTTTATTCTTATTGATATCGTTTTTTTGTTATAATTTCCTTATTTTTGTGGTGTGATTTTGAGTTAATTGTTTATCCTCGGAATTATTTTTCCACGTGTTGATTATTCTTGCGAAAAACTTTTTGCATTGGAGGTAAAAAGTTGTTTCAAAATAAAAAGTTTTATTTTTTTAACTTCCTCTGCATCTGGGTGCTCTCCTTACTTGGAGTCCTAACAATCTCAGCTACAATCGGGTGGCAGGCGGGGCACACCCTGGACAAGTCGCCACCTCATCGCTGGGTGTTGACAAAATAATAGAATGCTAAAGGATATATAATATGTTACTGCATATGTCAGCAGCTAAATTAAGAGTCTTTTTTTGTTTACTTATTTATTTAAGGACTTAACTGCAATGATAAACATATGTCTAATATACCCTAAGATTTTTGGTTAAAATAAAGCCATAACGCAATTTTTTTTTTGTAGACCCCTTTATTACCAAAAAGTACCAAAATTATTTTAGTACCGGTACCAAAATATTGATATTGTTACAACACTAGTCAACTGTACACATCAGATTTCAATAGAGGACAGTGTAACATCAAAAGGTTGAAGTGCTTGTAAACTCTTCCAAAAAACAAATAAATGCTACTTTACTCAGCGTGAGCAGTAGCTAAAGCTCTCAATGTAGCTGACGTTTGACATTCTGGCGCTCACAAGCTTCACCAACTGATTTAAGCAATCAAATGAAGCTAAGCTAATATCGCCGCCGCCACATCTTAACTCTTATACTCGCCGGGCTCTAAAGTGAACCGCGAGAGAAAGACGACGCTCCAAACTGTCCTTGTTTGCTCTCTTTGTCTTCGTCTCTCCCTCTTAGACGTGCAAAATGATCAAGAGCAGAGACGGGAAACAAGCTTAGTGTGCATGACCCTGCCTCCGCCCGTGAAAAGTGAGAATTAAGGTTTTCCGAAAAGGGAAAGGCAGAAGACAGAGAGGTAAACGAAAAGCCCCGTGTAAGCATGAAAGGATTTAATTAAGCCGTAAGTTGCACTGCAGTCACATGCAGGTCGCTGAATGCTGACTTGAAGGCACTTAACATGCAAGCGGATATCCTCACTGCTTAGCTATTTAATGCTTTCACATGTCTTTTCCCAACAGAGGTTGGAACGGAGTGATAGTGCGACTGATGGTGGACCGCCACAATATTACTGTCCAATGCGTAAATTACAGATTTATAAAGCCTTTCCTATTAGACTTATCTTGTTCTCAAGCTTGCACAAGAAAGAGTTGTCTGTTAATTACGCTGTCATCATTGTTTCAGTCAATCATGGTTATGGCATCAATTTTGTGCAGGAAGCATTTGGTCAAACCCTAATCATTATTCTAGATATAGGCTCTCAATCAAGACCAGGAAAAAAAAAATGCTTCCTTCTAATGGTCCTGATTATATTATGGAAGAGCTAGCAGAAAAAAATTGAGTTTGAAAAGCAGTGAGTTTCAGAAGCAAAGGATAAAATGCTAATGATAGCATTTGGGACGTAGAGTAAAGAGCTATGGGGAACCCACTGGACATATTTTCAAATGAGATACGAGAGCGGCACCGCACAGCGAAAGAGATATCAAACATTTATGGAAGGACGCCATAAAGTGTGCTCACTCTCATTTGGCATGTTCTCTGCATGTTCCGCCTTTAAGATTGTTAAAGGCCTACTGAAATGAGATTTTCTCATTTAAACGGGGATAGCAGGTCCACTATGTGTCATACTTGATCATTTTGCGATATTGCCATATTTTTGCTGAAAGGATTTAGTAGAGAACATCCACGATAAAGTTCGCAACTTTTGTGCTGATAAAAAAGCCTTTCCTTTACCAGAAGTTGCAGACGATGATGTCACAAGGGTAAGGGCTCCTCACGTCCTCACATTGTTTAAAATGGGAGCCTCGAACAAAAACAGCTATTCGGACCGAGAAAACGACAATTTCCCCATTAATTTGAGCGAGGATGAAAGATTCGTGGATGATGATATTGATACCGAAGGACTAGAAAAAAATAAGAATAAATAAAGTTTAAAAAAAAAAAGGCGATTGCATTGGGACGGATTCAGATTTACTAGGATAATTCTGGGAAAACCCTTATCTTTCTATTGTGTTGCTAGTGTTTTAGTGAGATTAAATAGTACCTGATAGTCGGAGGGGTGTGTCCACGGGTGTCTTGACGTCAGTGTCTGAGGGGAGTCGACTGCAGCTGCATGGACGGCGTAAGCTCAGCTGATCTCCGGTAAGATGATTGACAAGTGGTCGGGAACCATGTTCGCTTGACCGCTCTGATCCATAGTAAAGCTTCACATCCAGGAATTTTAAACAAGGAAACACCGTGTGTTTGTGTGGCTAAAGGCTAAAGCTTCCCATCTCCATCTTTCTACTTTGACTTCTCCATTATTAATTGAACAAATTGCAAAAGGATCAGCAACACAGATGTCCAGAATACTGTGTAATTGCGCCATGAAAAGAGACGACTTTTTGCCGCAAATAGTGCTGCGCTAATATGTCCCCTGCAACCCGGGACGTCACGTGCATGCGTCATCATTCCGCGACGTTTTCAACAAGAAACTCCACTGGACATTTAAAATTATAATTTAGTAAACTAAACCGGCCGTATTGGCATGTGTTGCAATGTTAATATTTCATCATTGATATATAAACTACCAGACTGTGTGGTCGGTAGTAGTGGGTTTCAGTAGGCCTTTAATGAAAAGTTTTTGCCATATACCTCATCCGTGCTGAATCTTCCTCTCGGTTGTCTGGTTGAGATCCTGAGATCTGAAACAGCTATCTGTCATGAATAAAAATTGCAGACTTTGGCCAAGGTCACACTGTTTTATCATAGTCCATCGTTTGGATCTGGTTGGTCACTGCCCTACATGGCCATGATGCAGTGGTTCTCAAATGGGGGTACGTGTACCCCTGGAGTAACTTGAAGGTATGCCAAGGGGTATGTGAGATTTTTTTTTTTAATATTCTAAAAATAGCAACAATTCAATAATCCTTTAATAATATATTTATTGAATAATACTTCAAAAAAATATGAATGTAAGTTCATATCCTGTGAAAAGAAATGCAACAATGCAATATTCAGTGTAGACAGCTAGATTTTTTTTTGTGGGCATGTTCCATAAATATTGATTCTAAAGATTTATTTTTTTTTGTGACGAAATGTATAGAATTAAGTTGATGAATCCAGATGGATCTCTATTATAATCCCCAAAGAGGGCACTTTAAGTTGATGACTACTTCTTTGTGTAGAAATCTTTATTTATAATTGAAGCACTTTTTTATTTTTCAACAAGTTTTTAGTTATTCCTATATCTTTTTTTCCAAATAGTTCAAGAAAGACCACTACAAATGAGCAATAATTTGCACTGTTATATAATTTAATAAATCAGAAACTGATGACATAGTGCTGTATTTTACTTCTTTATCTCTATTTTTCAACCAAAAATGCTTTGCCCTGATTAGGGGGTACTTGATATAAAAAAAAATTCACAGGGGCTACATCACTGAAAAAAAGTTGAGAACCACTGCCATAATGCATGTACATTTTAATGCAGCGTTTCTACTGATGTATATTGTCATTGTACTACAAAATAAGTATGGCGTCACTCAATGCATCCGTCGTATTGAGACACGAGACACTAACAAACAAGAAAGTCTCTTGTATTTACTCGTATTTACTTGCATTTTATCCAAGGCGAGATTGACGGCAGTAAGAAAAAGGACTAATGGATTAGATTTAGTTGGTGCTTTTTTAAGCATTTGAAGCGCTTTACAATGAGAATTGAGAACCCATAATTCATTCAGTCCTCATTCACACATTGATGCTTAATTTGTTGCCACAGCTGCCCTGGGGTAGACTGATGGAAATGTGGCTGCCAATTTGTACCTAGGGCCTTTCTGACTACAACCTAAAATTCATTCACATTCATCCAGGGCAGCACTGAAAGCAAGGTGGGTGAAGCGCTTTTCCCAAAGACACAATGGGCGTGACTGGCGAATGTTAGCTTTAAACCACAATCCTTCAAGTTGCTAAAAGGTTTACCATCTCAGCCACAAAGTGGAAAATGTGGAGTCAAGCTGTCCTTAAATGGTTAAACATTCGATTCAGACAAGTCTGATACCACTATCAACCTCGAAGTCGAATCTCTCATATTAAACTGCTCTCGCCCTTAGGCGGGACGAAGGTGAGGTAATACTTGCTTCCATCATGTACACTTGATAGTTTTTAAGGACTAAGACATATATCTTAGTTTCGACTGTCACCCGAGCGGTGGCTGCTTCCTGGTGTGACGTCACATCTCTAAAATCAGCTGACGTATGTTGGCCTCCACATCTTTTATTATATAAAATAATACTTTACTGATAGTGTTGGGATGATATTTCTAAATGTGGGACTTCATTGAGGCTCGCCGGAACACTACACCACATCATTTCTGCAGCATACTGCCAGACAACAAGCTTGCCATGCCAGGTGCGTATTTCCCTATTTAGTCAAGTTTGATGTCTTCTCTGTGTTGCGCTCCAGAGCTGAGGTCCTCTAAAACTGGGGTTTATACTTTTTTGAGGTAAAAAGAATTGCCAATGAGATCTGTTTTGAGTTGAGTTGAGTTTGAGTTTATTTCGAACATGCAAGCAATCAACATGATAAATCACAATTTCCAGTTTCTCTAGAAAGTTGTTCACTTTAATGAAACATTATTCCATTTCAAGTACCTTTAAATGTTGCCAATCGTTCACAATTATTATGAAAGACATGAAAACAGATGTATTTTTTTAATGCATTCTAACTATTGAATAAATATAAATAGCAGTCATCTTACAATGGAGTCAATGGGAGGTCCTCTATTCCGCCCATAAAACCCAACAACCATCCAAAAACTGCCAACAATACTCCACTCATTTCGTGACTTGAATATTAACTAGAAATGTCCGATAACGGCTTTTTTGCCGATAGCCGATATTCCGACATTGTCCAACTCTTAATTACCGATATCAATATCAACCGATACCGATAAATACAGTCGTGGAATTAACACATTATTTTGCCTAATTTTGTTGCAATGCCCCGCTGGATGCATTAAACAATGTAACAAGGTTTTTCAAAAATAAATCCACTCAAGTTATGGAAATAAATGCCAACATGGCACTGCCATATTTATTATTGAAGTCACAAAGTGCATTTTTTTTAAGATGCCTCAAAACAACAGCTTGGAATTTGGGACACGCTCTCCCTGAGAGAGCATGAGGAAGTTGAGGTGGGCGGGGTTGAGGTGGGGGGAAGGGTAGCGTGGGGGGGGATATTATAGCTTCCTGGAAGAGTTAGTGCTGCAAGGGATTCAAGTTGTTTGTTCTTTTGTGTTTAAGTTGTGTTACGGTACGGATGTTCTCCCGAAATGTGTTTGTCATTCTTGTTCGGTGTGGGTTCACAGTGTTTTAAAAAGTCATACATTTTACTTTTTGAAACAGATACCGATAATTTCCGATATTACATTTTAAAGCATTTATCAGCTGATAATATCGGCAGTCCGATATTATTTAGCAAACAATGGCATGACAAAAGTTAGGTTCGGATATCAAACCAAACAATGTCGAGTACTATTATTATTTAAAACATATAATACGTGATAAAAGAAAGTCTCCATCTGACAAGCCATGCAGTGTTAAGTTCTCAAAATTGGAGCTTGTAATTCACTTTGATAATAATTCACTTTTCTTGAAGTCAAATTGTACACAATTCAATTTCATGATGTAAGCACTTCTCATTTTTTCTGTCCAGTTTGGAGATAACAGGCATGTGATTTGAACTTAATTAAAAACACTAAAAATAAATCTGGGGCCGCAGGTCCCCAGCCAGGTCCAGGGTGGGTGAACAAGTTCCCCGAAGCTCCTGGTTTTACAGCAATTGAACATGCAAAAGTTAGCACAAAAAAAAAGCACCATTTAAATATTTTTTAGTGTTTAAATAATTTAAAAATGGTCAACAGAGTTTACATAAATACTTACCCCATTCATCCAAATAAATCACTAAGTCTGTTTCAGTCACTATGATATTTAGTCACTACAGTAATTACAACTTGTGTTCACATCCACAGGAACCACATGGGTTAGCCTACTCTATACAGTATCTACAACTGTACTAGTGTTCACTTTACAGCCACAGATGGTTCATCTTGTTATTTACATTATTTATACATTACTTTAGTTCATTCACACATTACTTTGGAATTTTGCTTCGATGGCTCTAACATGACCCTTCCTGGCAAATTTCTGAGCAGCTTGCCTTTTACTTTTTGTTTAAGAACAAATTTTGTTCTTAGGCCCACTCAAAAAGTCTTTAAGGAGATGTTTGTATTCACCAATGTTTTTTTAGCTGGGAAAACCGTAGTTGTTGCAACTGCAGCGGTAAACCAGAATGGATTATCAAAAACTGTACTAATTACAAAAAAAACTTGGATTATGGCAGGTATGGCAAAGAGATGGATCGAGATTAACAAACATTTTAGGTCGGGAAAAAAAAACCAAAACAGAAAATATATATTTTTATTTTTACAGAGATAAAAAAAGACGGATATCCGACTACAGATGGAAAAATAGCATGCCTGAGATAAAGAATAATTTACAATTAAAAAATATACAATATCCCTTGTGGTTCTGGTGCTGTGTTTTGTGCTGGGTTTGATTACTGGCCAGGACCCCAACAATGAGCCATGTTTGTGCAATGTCAGTCCCAGCCCAGACAAATGAGAGGGTCGCATTAGTAAGGGCACGCGGCCCTAAAAGTGTTCAAATCAACACAATGGACTCCCGGGGTGACCATGAACAGGAAATCCGAAAAAACAAAAAATATTGAATGTAATATGTATATTCCTTTAAAAAATATATAATTTTAAAGTTCCAACCTATGAAGCCAAAAACAAGTTTAAACAGAATGTTTTAATACTTGACTAAAACTGTATTTGTTGCTTTGTTTGACAAATGAAAAAAAGCTGTGTATGACAACAAGCTCTCAGTATGATGCAGTGTAGTCCCTCCAATACAGTAAACTACCACCATAATAATAAACATCATGAAAAAATAATAGCTCTCTGACAATGTCACTACGGAATTATCATATTTGTAAAGGCAGAATTGTTGATAAAATGATCGCATTTTAGAATGTATTTTTAGCAGCTGCCTCGATTGTAACAGCAACCTTTAAAAACTTGAGTCCTCACTTTGGCAATCAGGTGTGTGCCAAAATGAAGCCGGAAGCAATCAGAAAGTGATGAGACTTTTATTGAACAAGGTGTCTGGCCTTCCAAAAGTGAGAGAGGTCTGGCAGAGTGTCTGTGAGACTTGATGTCTACTCGCAAGTCCTTCGGCAAAGGTGATGATTGATGTCACAAGTGGACACCAAGTTCCATCAAACTTTTTCCTGACTTGATATTAGAATAGAATAAAACAGAGTTTTATTGTCATTATTGCAGTGAACAAGTTCAAAGAACAACGGAATTGGAGCAGATCCCCTAAGGTGCATATACAATTTGGTAATATAAATAGTAAAAAAACATATAAATAAGAGATGTATCTATATATATGTATACAGTATATATCCACACACATGCATATATGCATACATATGAATATATATACACATATACATACAACATTATTGCACATTATAGTCTGAAAAAATAAAAATCCATGACCATGAGGACATGATGGACACATTGTGCTCACTTACTGCCTGTTTAATGGTACTATGGCTTTTGGGTAAAAGCTGTTTTTTAGTCTATTTGTGCTCGCTTTTAGCACCCTATAGCGTCTGCCCGAGGGTAGCAGTTCTAGGTGGCAGAGCCTGGGGTGGAATGGGTCTTTCAGGATGCTCTGTGCTTTCCTGAGCTAGCGGGAGCTGTACAGGTCAGCCAGGGAGGGGAGGGGGCATCCGATGATCTTCTAAGCGGTCTTTATGACTCTCTGGAGCGCCGTTCTTTCTGCGACCATGCAGCTGCAGACTCTGGTGTGCCTTCTTGATGGCAGCCGTGGTGTTGGTGCTTCAGGATAGGTCGTCGGCCAGGTGGACTCCCAGGAAGCGGAAGTTGGAGACCCTCTCCATGCAGTCACTGCTGATGATCAGGGGCAGGATGTCCGTTTTATTCCTCCTGAAGTCTATGACCAGCTCCTTGGTCTTGGAGGTGTTCAGGGCCATGTTGTTGACAGTGCACCAATCCGACAGCTTCTCCACCTCGTCCCGATGTGCAGCCTCATCTCCCTCCGAGATGATCCCCACTACGGTGGTGTCATCCACAAAATTTGATGATGGAGTTGCTGGAATGGGTAGGTGTGCAGTCATATGTGTAGAGGGAGTAGAGAAGGGGGCTCAGCACGCAGCCTTGTGGAGAGCCGGTGCTGAGGTACAGGCTCAATGCCATGTGGCGACCCAACTGCACCCTCTGGGGGCGGTTGGATAAGAAGTCCTTAATCCACATGCAGATGGAGTTCGATAGACCCAGGTCTGACAGTTTAGACAGCAGTCTATCAGGTATAATGGTGTTAAATGCCGAACTATAATCCACAAAAAGCAGCCGCACGTAGCTCCCCCCGTCTCCAGGTGACCCAGGGAGGAGTGTAGGGCTGTGGCGATATTCAACCACTCATCACAAACAGCAATGGAACACCCTGCAATATTGCAAGATCTTGCTCTTGCGTGACATTACTCACTATATGGAAACCTAATCTATTATTTAATTACTTTGCATCAAGCATATGATAATCTGTCAGGATAATCTTAAAATATGTGCACCCCTGTGTGTCTTGTATACATGTCTGACTGAACAAATCCTTGTTTGTGTGGACGTGTAGGTGGTTAGGAAGGGAAAAAATGTTGCACTGGGAAGTACTATAAAGTGTCATATTGCATTGTTACATTGTGACCTTTGGAGTACTGTAAATCCCCATTAAAAAGAGTTTAAAATAGGGATGCAGCTATTGATTATTTAAGTGATGTCAAGACTTGGACTTTGGAGCAGCTTACTGTGAGGATTTCGCAGCTCGCTGGGATGAATGTTCTCTCAAGGTGCAAATCGACTTGACTGAATACGACGTGAAGGTAATGACAGGATTTTGATTTTAACTCAAAAGCTACAAACAAAAGGCGCGCACAAGGCGGAGGCAAAAGACAATTTAGGACATGAAAAATGAACTAAAAAAAAAATCACTAAACGGTGGACATAAAAATGAAAACACTTACTGTGACGTGAAAAAACGAGCATGGGTAATGTCAGGGGTATGAAGAGTACATCAAGGGTGAATCAAAGGTGATAGCGCCAGGCCGACTACCTGGCAACTATGGCTTAAATAATAGTGACATGATTATTGACAGGTGCGTGAGTCCAAACAAATCAGGTGCGTGAGTCCAAACAAATCAGGTGCGTGAGTCGTAAACACATGACAGGTGAAAACTAATGGGTCGCCATGGTGACAAAACAAGGGAGTGAAAAAACAGGAACTAAAAGAGTCCAAAAGCCAACAGAACATAGCCAAACAAGACATGATCAAAATACATGACAAGTGATCAGGTATTCTATCAATTAGTTTGTTGTAGGGTTGTACGGTATACCGGTATTAGTAGAGTACCGCAATACTAATGAATCATATTCGGTACTATACCGCCTCCAAAAGGTACCGGCCCCCGACCCCTGTCGTTGTCGTCGTCACGTTGTGTCATTGCTGGTTTTACGAGCAGAGGAGCATGTTCAGTAGTGCACAATCACGGAGTACTTACAAGAAGACACAGTGTGTAGACAAAAAAAGGAGAACGGATGCATTTGGGTTTAAAAACTAAATATAAAGGTGCAGTTATATCCCAGAAAAAATGGTGCTTTAAGACATGGCTAGCTAGCGAGGGGCTAAAGTATATTCGAAGTGTGCAGTATTGTAGCTACTTCTAAATCACTAATCTTCGCCTCCATGGCGACAAATAAAGTAAGTTTCTTAAAAGTATCATCCCTGCAGGACGAGGAATAGCTAAACATGCTTCACTACACACCATAGCTCACCGGCATCAAAATGTAAACAAACGCCTTTGGTGGATCTACACCTAACATCCATTCTAATAATACTAAGTAGAGGAGCTTATCTAGTCGATACTACTATGATTACATCAATATTTTTTGGCGTCACAACATCTTCTTTCATTTAAGAAATATATATTATGTTTATAAACTCAGGAAATATGTCCCTGGACACGAGGACTTTGAATATGACCAAAGTATGATCCTTTAACTACCAAAACGAATATAAAGCATCCAAACAACAGAAGAATAAGTGATTATTACATTTTAACAGAAGTGTAGGTAGAACATGTTAAAAGAAAAATAAAGCAAAAATTAACAGTAAATGAAAAAGTAGATTAATAATTAATTTTCTACCACTTGTCCTTAATATTGTTGACAAAATAATAGAATGGAAAATGACAATATGTTACTGCATATGTCAGCAGCTAATTTATGAGCCTTTGTTTGTTTACTTATTACTAAAAGACAAGTTGTCTTGTATGTTCACTATTTTATTTAAGGACACAATTGCAATAAAAAACATATGTTTGATTACCCAAAGATGTTTTTTAAAAATAAAGCCAATAATGAAGTGAAGTGAATTATATCTATATAGCACTTTTCTCTAGTGACTCAAAGCGCTTTACATAGTGAAACCCAATATCTAAGTTACATTTAAACCAGTGTTGCTGGCACCGGGATCAGGTGTGTAAAGTGTCTTGCCCAAGGACACAACAGCAGTGACTAGGATGGCGGAAGCGGGAATCGAACCAGCAATCCTTTAAGTTGCTGGCACTGCCAGTCTACCAACTGAGCTATGCCGCCCCGCAATGCAATGCTTTGTGGTGCCCTTTACTTAGAAAAGTACTGAAAAGTATCGAAATACATTTTGGTAACGGGACAACACAAGTTTGTTCCATTAGACTTAGACTTCCTTTTTATTGTCATTCAAATTTGAACTTTACAGTACAAATAAGAACAAAATTCCGTTGCATTAGCTCTTAGTACTGCAGGATGAAAAAAAAAGCAATAAGGTGCAGATATAAATAATTAGATTACTGTACAGTTAATCCCAGAACCGGATAAAACACACTTTATAGCCCCGTGGAAAATAGTTCAAATAACACTTTTTCTGTTTTGTTATAGCATTAATTATTTTTTTCTAGCAAAGGCTTATATCAACATTGAAATTGGACTTTCAACATGTGTGCATCAATAAAAAAAATAATAACCTCTCTGCTATTTGCTGCTACAGAGATCATGGCACCCACACATCACTGCTTCCAGCTGCCCGCAGAAACTACTGTATGTCCGTGTATTTAAAGTTATGGGCACTTTATGCGGTCCGGATTGGATCAATGATTTACTCATTAAACGGTTCATCTAAGCAACTGAATATAAATCTAAGTTTTTTTTGTAGTCAAGGGGTGAATGTCCTTTTTTTTTAACTATAGATGAAATAGTAAAGAGGCAAAAAATTAATGATAATGATAATAATAATAATAAGAAGAAGAAGAAGAAGAATAGGGTAATATAATATTAATTGTACTATTCTTTTACATAAAAAATGTGCAAAAAGTGAAAACAATGAAAGTACAAGAGAGAACATTAATTCATGCACATCAATCAAATACCCGGCAGCCTATGCTGTAAAAGCCTTTGCTGTTGTGAAATTGAGATTTATCTTTTTCTAACTACCAAGAATGGGAATGGTGATTGATAAATTAATCAGGCATTACATATTAATGTATTTTGTTGAAATACCAGTTAAATGATTGCATCTTGAAGGAGTTGCGACAAAAAGTGCACTACTTGGCTGAACTGTTCATTCATTCGCAACTAGTAAGCATTAGCTACGGCACAACGCTCCCCGGCTACAGTTAAGTGTGTGCAATTAAATCTTGCGAATTAAACTACCGCATGAATCAGGTTATAAACGCAGATTAATCACACAATTTACTTTTACCTCACATGCTTGTTTACTTTAACTGTGGATGGTTACGTGAAAGGTGGTACGGGTGTCGAAATATTGGGCTCTTTTTTTTAGGTGAAATTAAATTATGCAAGCAAGTATTGACCTGTGATTTATCATGATTAATCCAATCTCAATAGTGTAATGAATGTGATTTAACAAATGCACAATTTGACAGCACCTTTATTATTAAAATAATGTTAATAAATGTAGCCATCCCGAACTAATATCCCTAAAAGATAATTTCCCCAAATCTTGTTCCTTGGGCACCACTGATGTTTATGGTTTTGAAATGATGCTGCAATCAACGCAGGCAGCCAAAACCATATATAATCATTAGCGGTGTAACGGTACACAAAAATTATCTGTTCGGTACGTACCTCGGTTAAGAGGTCACGGCTCGGTTCATTTTTTGTACAGTAAGAAAACAACAAAATATAAATGTTTTGGTTATTTGTTTACCAAATTTGTAAACAATGGCTTTATCCTTTTAACATTGGGAAAACTATAATAATTCTGCCCACGTTAATCCACATTAAACTGCCTCAAATTGTTGCTCAGATTAAATCAAATTACAAAACTTTTCTTCTACAAATAAAAAGTGCAACAATAAACAGTTTTAAGTCAACTCATCATGCTTAATTTATTACAGCATTTGGGAAGCCTGTAGTTGATTTTTATTATGTAAATGTTATATTTTTATCAACATTTTATAGCAGGGACCCTGCCATTCAAACTAGGCTGCTACATTGCTAATGATTAATGTAACTATAGCTGAAAAAATAGTAGAACAGCAATAGGAGAGACTATTCATCCCTGAAAACCATGGAATTCATGTAGGCTTAATGATGCACTTACATTATTATATCACTACCATACACACACACACACACACACACACACACACACACACACACACAAACACACACACACACACTGCACAATGAACTAACACACACACTGCAAAATGTGCTAACGTTACGCTAGAAGTTCATTAACCTTCACCTCTAGCCAGGACTGCGAGCGAGCTGAGCAGCAGTTTGTTTCTACAACGTCATCTGGAACGTTGACTAAGAGGTGTTTACAAACCCCGTTTCCATATGAGTTGGGAAATTGTGTTAGATTTAAATATAAACGGAATTCAATGATTTGCAAATAATTTTCAACCCATATTCAGTTGAATATGCTACAAAGACAACATATTTGATGTTCAAACTGATAAACATTTTTTTTTTGCAAATAATCATTACCTTTAGAATTTGATGCCAGCAACACGTGACAACGAAGTTGGGAAAGGTGGCAATAAATACTGATAATGTTGAGGAATGCTCATCAAACACTTATATGGAACATCCCACAGGTGTGCAGGCTAATCGGGAACAGGTGGTTGCCATGATTGGGTATAAAAGCAGCTTCCATGAAATGCTAAGTAATTCACAAACAAGTATGGCGTGAGGGTCACCACTTTGTAAGCAAATTGTCGAACAGTTTTAGAACAACATTTCTCAACGAGCTATTGCAAGGAACTTAGGGATTTTACAATCTACGGTCCGCAAAATCATCAAAAAGTTCAGAGAATCTGGAGAAACACTGCACATAAGTGATGATATTATGGACTGTTGATACCTCAGGCGGCATCAAAAACCGACATCATTGTGTAAAGGATATCACCACAATGGCTCAGGAACACTTTATATAACCACTGTCAGTAACTACAGTTGGTCGCTACATCTGTAAGTGCAAGTTAAAACTCTACTATGCTAAGCCAAACACATTTATCAACAATACCCTGAAACACCGCCGGCTTGGCTGGCCCGAGCTCTCCTAAGATGGACTGATGCAAAGGGGAAAGGTGTTCTGTGGTCTGACGAGTCCACATTTCAAATCGTATTTGGAAACAGAGGACGTGGTGTCCTCCAAAACAAAGACAAAAATAGCCTTTGGATTGTTATAGGCGCAATGTTCAAAAGCCAGCATCTGTGATGTGATGGTATGGGGGTGTATTAGTGCCCAAGGCATGGGTAACTTACACATCTGTGAAGGCACCATTAATGCTTAAAGGTCCATACAGGTTTTGGAGCAACATATGTTGTCATCCAAGCAACGTTATCATGGACGCCCCTGCTTATTTCATTAAGCCACGTGTTACAACAGCGTGGCTTCGTAAAAAAAAGAGTGCGGGTACTTTCCTGGCCCGCCTGCAGTCCAGACCTGTCTCCGATCAAAAATGTGTGGCGCATTATGAAGCGTAAAATTTGACAGCGGAGACCCAGGACTGTTGAACGACTGAAGCTCTACATAAAACAAGAATGGGAAAGAATTCCACTTTCAAAGCTTCAACAATTATTTTCTTCAATTCCCAAACGTTTATTGAGTGTTGTAAAAAGAAAAGGTGATGTAACACAGTGGTGAACATGTCCTTTCCCAACTACTTTGGCACGTGTTGCAGCCATGAAATTCAAAGTTAATTATTATTTGCAAAAAAAAAAATAAAGTTGATGAGTTTGAACATCAAAAATTGTGTCTTTGTAGTGCATTCAATTGAATATGGGTTGAAAAGGATTTGCAAATCATTGTGTTCCGTTTATATTTACAACTAACACAATTTCCCAACTCATATGGAAACGGGGTTAGTATTATAATTTGGGGAGAGTCCGCTGCTCACCTGCTAAACAACTATCTGCTCGACGCTGAAGCGCTGACTACATGCGCTCTGAATACGCACTGCTGATTGGCTGTTACCGCTCTGAATAAGCAATGCTGATTGGCTGTTACCGCTATGGTTGTAACCAATCAGATGGTTGTGTGGGTGGAACAATGCTGGGGGCTGTGTAGGTCAGTGATTTTTTATTTTTTTTTTGTCATGAAAAAGGGAGGCTTATTGGGTTGGTGCACTAATTGTAAGTGTATCTTCACTAATAGCAAGTGTATCTTGTATTTTTTTATATTGATTTAATAAAAAATTAAAGAAATACAAATTTATAAAACATTATTCTGCGGCCCGGTACCAATCGAGGTTGGGGACCACTGGTGTAGGTGACAGAGGCAGAACGGAGTGGAGCAGCTTGTTAAGTCTTTAGCTTAGGCGGCTACTTCATATGTTCGTGTGGAAACTCGTTCGGTACACCTCCAAACCGAACCGGAACCCCCGTACCGAAACGGTTCAATACAAATACACCTAATAATCATATATCATATAACAAGTTTACCACTCACAAAGTTAAATTACCCACCATTGCTAGTGGCACGATGCCACCAAGGTCCTGCGGTGCCAGGCGGATGAGGGTCTGTACTTCACTGGTCTGGGTGCGGGTGAGCGGATACTCCACCTGCCAAGTCACCTCTCTGCCACCTTCAGGCGCCATCAGCCCGTTCACCTCTAGATCCACCTGCAACACTCTCTGGTAGCCCATCGCCTCCTCTCTGGATATGGGCAAGATGAAAAAAGTCATGAGTCAGGGGTGGATTTCATTGTAATTTAAAAAAAAAAAATGTGAGAAATGAGTGGAATTGGGGGTTGGCAACTGAAAACAGGTATTAAATGTAAAGGCAAAAGCGATAATGAGACAGAAGTAAGGTGAAAGTCAAAATGAGCTGAGGAAATAACACGGAAATAGATGAGGTGAACAGAGGGGCAAAAATATGATAACGGATTAAATGGAACACAACAAGAAAAGATAAAAAAAAAGAGAGGTTAGCTGAATAAATGAAACAAGGAAAATTGAGTGTAAAGCTAAAAAAAAGACATCAGGGTAAGAGAAGGACAAAAATGATTGGTTTAAATGTGTATACAGGCGAGCAAACAGATGAGACCTTGGGGATAATGATTCTGATTGTCCTCCAAAGTAGACAACAGCGTCAGTTGTTACAACAAAAGGCTTGTTATTGACAAAGCATGGGCAACTGTGTGTACACTAAAACCTCTATACGAAAAGCAGCACACCAATGACAGCGTTTACGTGAGAATGGATTTATTTTGGAAGTGCACACCAAGCAGGACAGCTGCAAACCGGTGGTGCAAACGTTGGCTTCTCAACACCGGAGATTACAAGTTTCCCCTGCTAATGAACGGTAGTAATTACAACCATTTTCAACTTCATTTTCTAGGCCCAAATTAATCAGAGGCCAATGCAAGTCACCAGTGACCCACCTCTATTGTATTTGTATTACAATTATTTAAATGAATACACCAGGGCCCTAACATTGGAGGGCATCCAGCATGAAACAACAAAGCCAAATGAACATGTATTCAGTCGTGTGACTTTTGAACGGAAATAAACAAAGTGGTGGGCCACCCAAACAAACAGGTCTACTGAGCAGCAGAGTGCAAACTATCTGAGTATGCAAAGGGGCCTGGATCTTCCCCACTAAAAGCAGATAGGAGCAAAAAAATTAAACCAGGAAATGGCAAAGATCCATTCAGGCTATTAAAAAAAGGATTTGTCACGTGATCTCAAGGATTATCCGTCGGTCGCGTTCCCTGACATGTAACGAATGACTTGGTGCTTTACGAAACACTCGTAGCAAAATATGTGTTTTAGGAACTCTGAAACTACATAAAATGCAAATAATATCAAGATAATACTTAAATGGGGAATATGGAACGTTAAAAATACATCAAACAAACCTTTAAAGACCCACTGAAACCCACTACTACCGACCACGCAGTCTGATAGTTTATATATCAATGATGAAATATTAACATTGCAACACATGCCAATACGGCCTTTTTAGTTTACTAAATTGCAATTTTAAATTTCCCGCGAAGTGTCGTGTTGAAAACGTCGCGGTATGATGACGCGTGCGTTTGACGTCTCGGGTTGTAGCGGACAATATTTTCCAGCCCGATCCAAGTTATAAGTAGTCTGCTTTAATCGCATAATTACACAGTATTCTGGACCTCTCTGTTGCTGAATCTTTAGCAATTTGTTCAATTAGTAATGGAGAAGTCAAAGAAGAAAGATGGAGGTGGGAAGCTATTAGCATTTAGCCACACAAATACAGCCAGTGTTTCCTTGTTTAAAATTCCCGAAGGTGAAGCTTTACTATGGAACAGAGCGGTCAAGGGAACATGGATCCCGACCACATGTCAACCGGCAGTTTTCGGTGAGAAAATTGTGGTAATAAGTCGGTTCTTACCGGAGACATCAGTGGGGCTTCCGTCCTGCTGCAGCTGCGTGACTTCCCTCAGAGACACTCGCGGTCAACACACCCGTG
The DNA here is from genome assembly GCF_033978795.1 of Nerophis ophidion. Classification (NCBI taxonomy): domain Eukaryota; kingdom Metazoa; phylum Chordata; class Actinopteri; order Syngnathiformes; family Syngnathidae; genus Nerophis; species Nerophis ophidion. Next base: position 25,397,630 of record NC_084627.1, read on the forward strand.
GCCACACCCCTCCGACTTTCAGGTACTATTAAACTCACTAAAACACTAGCAACACAATAGGCAGATAAGGGATTTTCCAGAATTATCCTAGTAAATGTGTCTTATAACGTCTGAATCGCTCCCACTGCAATCGCCTTTTTTTTTTCATAGCCCTTCACTCTATATTTCCTCATCCATAAATCTTTCATCTTCACTCAAATTAATGGGTAAATTGTCGCTTTCTCGGTCTGAATAGCTCTTGCTGCTGGAGGCTATGATTATAAACAATGTGAGGATGTGAGGAGCTCTACAACCCGTGACGTCACGCGCAAATCATCTGCTACTTCCGGTAAAGGCAATGCTTTTTTATTAGCAACCAAAGTTGCGAACTTTATCGTGGATGTTCTCTACTAAATCCTTTCAGCAAAAATATGGCAATATCGCGAAATGATCAAGTATGACACATAGAATTGACCTGCTATCCCCGTTTGAATACGAAAATCTCATTTCAGTAGGCCTTTAACAAAGTGATCACTGCAAACTTGTGCGTTCTCTGACTCTGCGCCCTTGGACTGCCACTTTTCGCCCGGCAGTTATTTGATTTTGTAGACCACGCACCGGATGACTGCGGCTAATTTAATGCAGCCGTTAATTGGAGCATCAATGGTAAGTCCATTTTTGTATCAAATTGTTCGCAAAGTCATCTGAAACATGATATATGACTTATTGTATTTTATTGAAACAAGGGGTTCGCAGCCGAGTATGAAGCGACTGGGATGAGAATCAGCACCTCCAAGTCCGAGTCCATGGTTCTCTCCCGGAAAAGGGTGGAGTGCCATCTCCGGGTTGGGGAGGAGATCTTGCCCCAAGTGGAGGAGTTCAAGTACCTCGGAGTCTTGTTCACGAGTGAGGGAAGAGTGGATCGTGAGTTCGACAGGCGGATCGGTGCAGCGTCTTCAGTAATGTGGACGCTGTATCGATCCATTGTGGTGAAAAAGGAGCTGAGTTGGAAGGCAAAGCTCTCAATTTACTGGTCGATCTACGTTCCCATCCTCACCTATGGTCATGAGCTTTGGGTTATGACCAGAAGGACAAGATCACAGGTACAAGCGGCCGAAATGATCTCCCTCCGCCAGGTGGAAAGGCTATCCCTCAGAGATAGGGTGAGAAGCTCTGCCATCCGGGAGGAACTCAAAGTAAAGCCTCTGCTCCTCCACATCGAGAAGAGCCAGATGAGGTGGTTCGGGCATCTGGTCAGGATGCCACCCGAACGCCTCCTTAGGGAGGTGTTTAGGGCATATCCAAACGGTAGGAAGACACAGGGAAGACCAAGTTTATGTCTCCCGGCGGGCCTGGGAACGCCTCGGGATTCCCCGGGAGGAGCTGGACAAAGTGGCCGAGGAGAGGGAAGTTTTGGCTTCCCGGCGAAGATTGATGGATGTGAAATCATGCATATTTTACTTGGTGCATCTGCAGAATAAATGAAACGTTTTTTTATCAAAGACTAATTATCCACACAGAACCACAAAATGTCTGGAAAATACTCAATAGGCTTTGCCAAAGCAAATTTGAAAAATACCTGATATAAATACACATAGAAAAACAATAAATACGGAGATATTATTTGTATTTAACAGCCCATCAGGTGTCTTTTACAATCCCACATTGAATTGCTATAACTGTTCTCTTGAAAACCACAACTATTAAAGTAGGATACAGGGCAAGCACCGAAATATTAAGTCTAAAGTTTGTTTTAAGACATACTTTTAGAAAACAAATGAAATATGTAGTTACAGATTGGCCTTGATTAAAGAGTCTCTGTATTTTATTTAATGCACACGTCTGTCCCTAAGTATTTGTTATGTGGTTGTCACACAATGAAACAAGGCCGTAGAGAACACAAGTAAAGCATGTGGGAAAGAGGGACGAGAGGGATGTGGGGAGATCCAAGGTTTCCTTAAACATGTTTTGTCCAAGCCTGCCTTTTAATTCCCACTACGCCACAGAATGTGTTTACACACCTCAGATGCAAGCCTTACTTCAAAGTGCCTGGTATAATGGTTCCACTCTGGTGGAGAACGGCAAGAAAAAACCTCTAGAAATGTTTACAAATGGAATATGTATTTTATAGTGATTTATTGATTGTTAGAAATATGGTTGATTGAGGTGTTACAAGATATCCCAAGATTGAAACCTGGCAATATTTCTCGTGTCTTGTGGGATGGAGTCATATAATTTGTTGTGTTGTTTTCTCTAATAGTTAAATGCATATATGTCCAGCGGTACGTTTGTGATTGTAACTGTACATTAAGTGCTCAAACCGCGAGCTAACAAACTGCTGACAAAAAGAGTTGAAAAACGAGCTGGCGAAAAGAGCTAGCAAAGACAGCTAACAACAATGTTAGCAAACATAGCTGACCAAAACAACTAGTAAGCAGAGCTAACCAACAGAACGAGAAAACAGACCTAACCAACAGAACTAGTAAACAGACCTAACCAACAGTGTCAGAAAACAGAGCTAACAAACAGTGCTTGCCTTGGTGTTTCTCGCGATACCCCCTGGCAGTGGCATGACTATCCCGCTCAGGTAAGTGTGACAGGGAGGATGTGCAGGCGCTCTCCTTTATTACTTTAAAGGGGAGATGACGGTAGACTGACACCAGGGCGCTTTAAGGTTTGAATATATATATATATATATATATATATATATATATATATATATATATATAAAATAAAACTATACTAACTGATAAACTAAGGAAATGGAGTATGACAAAAACCAAAAGTGTGTACGGTGTAAGACTATGTGAAGTATTTAATTGGAACGTTTTACCGTAAGTGTTAGAGGCGCAGTGCTGTCAGACAAGGGCAAGACAGGCAGGGTTGTCCAGGGGCAGAAGCGTAGTCGAGAGGCAGGAGCCAGGCGTCGTCGTCCAGAGGCGAGCGAGGTGTCGAAAAACAGCTTGACTCGGGGATGCACACAGGGAAGATAAAGATGACGATACTCCGGCGAGCGATGGCAGGTTGTCCAGGCTTAAGAAGGCAGATCACTCATCACGGACAGGTGTGTTGATTGTCGATGAATGATTGCAGCTGGTGGATGCTGCAGGGCGGATGTGAGCGCCCGTGGCCGTGTCCCGAGGTGCGCTCACTGAAGCGCACAGACGAATAAGCGGCGTTGGCAGGAGTCTGAGCCGTAACACTGTAAAGCGCACCTAAAATGTGTTTTTCCACCTGAACAACTTGATAGTGCTCCTGCTCAGTGGCCTAGTGGTTAGAATGTCCACCTTGAGATCGGTAGGTCGTGAGGTCAAACCCTGGCCGAGTCATACCAAAGACTATAAAAATGGGAGCCATTACCTCCCTGCTTGACACTCAGCATCAAGGGATTCGACTTGGTGTTTAAATCACCAAAAATTATTCCCGGGCGCGGCCATCGCTGCTTCTCACTGCTCCCCTCACCTCCCAAGGGGTGATCAAGGGTGATGGGTCAAATGCAAAGAAAAAAATTTCCACACCTAGTATGTGTGTCAGAAACCTGGGTACTTTAATTTTAACTTTAACTTGTAACCCGGTGCGCCTATGGTAATGAATAAGTTTGGTTGAACTTATTCACTTCAAAGTCTTAAAGCGTTGGACGGGGTGAAATTGATCTTAAGTTGAAGTTGATATGCAATGCTGTCACGCTATACACATTTCGGAGGAATATTTGCACCAAAATACAACATAAACACAACAGAACGAATACTCAGAATTTCCTGCAGTACCAACTCTTCCGGGACGCTACACTATTTCATTTGATACATGGTGTAACGATAAGTGTGACCAGTAGATGGCAGTCAAACATAAGATAAGTCTCAAGTAAACAACACCAACATCTTAAAAGTTCCATTGAAAATATAGAACTTTACACACGACGCTCAAAAGTCCAGCAAAATGTTTTAGTAGAAAATGTTTTAGTGCCGTTTCTAATATTAAGTAGTGTAAAGTTCTTATATCTGTCAGTAAACTCGCCATGAAAGCACTAAAACATACCGGTGTAGTGAGTTTACATTATTCACCCAAGGAACTTTAGTTATTAGAGCTCCGGTCGGACGTTTTTTTGCGGGACAAATTTCCGGTGTGGTTGTTTTGCGGATGAGGAGATGCTGCTCTGTTATTGATTGAAGTAAAGTCTGAATATCATTAAAACAGTTAGCTCCATCTTTTGACACTTCTTCCACTCCCGTCCTTGCACGCAACACTGCTACAACAAAGATGACCGGGAGGAGACGCTGTGGAAGTGGAGCCACATAAATAAGACCACCCACAAAATGGTGCAGTTTGAAGCGACTGTCGGAAAGCGGCTTGAAGATGATGTGTAAAACATAATTTTTGCAACATTTTGACCAAAGAACCATCATTACATGTTATGTAGACCACAAGGAAGTGTTTTGAATTTAGAAAACAAAAAAAGAATAATATGACTCCTTTAAAGCGGCGTATAATCCAGTGCACCTAATACATGAAAAAAGATCAAAAATAAACCATTCATTTGCAGTGCACTTTATAATCCAGTGCACCCTATGGTCCGGAAAATACAGCATGCATAAGTACGTCCAAGCAGAAACAGAGTAAAATGTCAATTATGGACACCAAGACGCGACAGAAAAACACTGCGGACACATTGGATTACTTCTCCCCATGCGGTGACACGCTCCTGCAGCAGCCCAGGGGTAAATCAATACATGCATTATTGATACACTTGACAGCTGTGATATCAGAGATGCACGAGACTCAATCAATCAAGCAATAAAACTTTACTTGTGTAGCACTTTTCACGCATATAAAATGTAGCAGCAAGTGCATTACATATTAAAAACATTCAAAACCAGTGCTCGTTACATAATTCCAGTTACAAACATTCAGCTCTCCAGACCCCCTTTTCCCTTTACCACACACATGCACACATGATAAAAGTAATTTAAAACATATATGTCCAAGCACGGAAGAACCAGGTGAGAAAACACTATCTTAAGGAGCCGAGAGCACCAGGAGCCGCATGATGAGGAGCCACGACCGCAGCGACTCTGATTCAGAGCACATCAGAGCCTCCGGTGCAGAGGGCTCCTGCTTAGGAAATGCTGGGACTAACTCTGTACAACTAAAATATATTAATATATTAAATAAATGAATACGATAAATAGTAAATAGGGCATACATATATAATTAAAACTAAATTCAATTAATTAAATTGGCATGTGTTAAATAATAGCTAATAAATACTAGATAAACACCGAGTTAAAAATATATTAAAAAGTATAATATCGACAAGAATATTTAAAGGGGAACATTATCACCAGACCTATGTAAGCGTCAATATATACCTTGATGTTGCAGAAAAAAGACCATATGTTTTTTTAACCGATTTCCGAACTCTAAAAGGGTGAATTTGGCGATTTAAACGCCTATCAATTGTTCGCTGTCGGAGCAATGACCTTTCACCCGTGACGTCACAACAGGAAGCAATCCTCCATTTTCTCAAATACATTACACACACCAAGTCAAATCAGCTCTGTTATTTTCCCTCCACCCACATTTAATGCCAAACAAACACATACCAATCGACGGGTTAAAGTTGCACCAGTGTCAAAAGATGCGAAAGTCCCTCGTTTGTTCTGCATATTTTACCGACGATAGCGATGCTACAACTGAGATGTGTGGATATCCTGCGACACTCAAAGCAGATGCATTTCCAACGATAAAGTCAACAGAATCACAAAGGTGAGTTGTGTTGATGTTATTGACTTATGTGCTAATCAGACATATTTGGTCACGGCATGGCTGCCAGCTAATCGATGCTAACATGCTATTTAGGCTAGCTGTATGTACATTTGTAGCTATATTTGCATTCAGCCTTCCCCTCCACCCACATTTAATGCCAAACAAACACTTACCAATCGACGTATTTAAGTTGCTCCAGTGGTCAAAAGATGCAATCGTTGGTTAGAAGGCGATCGGCGAATAGCTTCAATAGCTATAGCTATAGCTATTAAGCGAATAACTTCAATAGCTATTCGCTCAATAGCTTCAGTTTCTTCTTCAATTTTGTTTTTGCTATCTGCCTCCACACTCCAACCATGCGCTTCAATACATGCGTAATCTGTTGAATCGCTTAAGCCGCTGAAATCCGAGCCTGAATCCGAGCTAATGTCGCTATATCTTTCTGTTCTATCCGCCATGTTTTTTTGTATTGGCATCACGCAGTGACGTCACAGGAAAAGGTGGTGGATTTACAGATAGCGAAAATCAGGCACTTTAAAGCCTTTTTTCGGGATATTCCATAATGGGTAAAATTTTGAAAATAACTTCGAAAAATAAAATAAGCCACTGGGAACTGATTTTTATTGGTTTTAACCCTTCTGAAATTGTGATAATGTTCTCTTTTAACGCTAAGTTAAAAAGGTCGGTCTTATTTTAACTTTGATACATTTTTAGTTTCGTCTATTTATGGAAACAGGTTTAACAGTTCTGTGTAAGGCCATTCATCTATGCATCCATCCTTTGTCTACCGCTTATCCCTCTGAGGGTCACGGGGGACTGGAGCCCAACCAAAACAGATAGACAGACAACATTCACACTCACATTCACACACTAGGGACCATTTAGTGTTGCCAATCAACCTATCCCCAGGTGCATGTCTTTGGAGGTGGGAGGACGTTGGAGTACCTGGAGAGAACCCACACAGTCATGGGGAGAACATGCAAACTCCACACAGAAAGACCCCAAATCATGCATGCAAATTTATAAAAAATAACTTCAAAGTGGGGCTTCACGGTGGCAGAGGGGTTAGTGCGTCTGCCTCACGATACGAAGTTTCTGCAGTCCTGAGTTCAAATCCAGGCTCGGGATCTTTCTGTGTGGAGTTTGCATGTTCTCCCCGTGAATGCGTGGGTTCCCTCCGGGTACTCCGGCTTCCTCCCACTTCCAAAGACATGCACCTGGGGATAGGTTAATTGGCAACACTAAATTGGCCCTAGTGGGTGAATGTGAGTGTGAATGTTGTCTATCTGTGTTGGCTCTGCGATGAGGTGGCGACTTGTCCAGGGTGTACCCTGCCTTCCGCCCGATTGTAGCTGAGATAGGCGCCAGCGCCCCCCGCAACCCCGAAAGGGAATAAGCGGTAGGAAATGGATGGATGGATGGAACTTCAAAGTGCACCTGTATTGTTTTGTGACCGGTCTATTAAGAAAAACTTCTTTCTCCAGTCATCCATATACCTTGTCCTAGTAAAGCAGGTGCTTTCAGAAATTATAAGCCTCAAGCATAATCAATACAGTGCAGTAATTTGACAATGAGCTCGGAGTATGTTCTTTTACTGCCATCTCGTGTCTACTTTTAAGTCTTTGGTATAAAAGAATTATACCAGTGGTTCTTAACCTGGGTTCGATCGAACCCTAGGGGTTCGGTGAGTCGGCCTCAGGGGTTCGGCGGAGGTCAAAACACACCCGACTCATCCTGTAAATACAAACTTCTCCCTATCGGCGTATTACGGATACAGCAACAGCTGACTGGTTTGCAGGTGTTTAATTTATTGTGAGTGTTGGTTTTTGTCGTTTGAACAAAGTGATGTTCATGCACTAGTAAAAAAACATGGTAACACTTTAGTATAGGGAACATATTCACCATTAATTAGTTGCCTATTAACATGCAAATTAGTAACATATTGGCTCTTAACTAGTCATTACTAAGTACTTATTAATGCCTTATTCGGCATAGCCTTATTAAAGTTAAAGTACCAATGATTGTCACACACGCACTAGGTGTGGCGAAATTTGATTATAACCTAACCCTCTAACCCTGACCCTAACCCTAACCAAATAACTCTAAATTAAGTCTTTATCACTTACTGTAGAATATGTTCCCCGAGTGTCCAAAAAACTCTAAATTAAGTCTTTGTTACTTAGAATATGTTCCCCGAGTGTCCAAAAAACTCTAAATTAAGTCTTTGTTACTTAGAATATGTTCCCCGAGTGTCCAAAAAACTCTAAATTAATTCTTTGTTACTTAGAATATGTTCCCCTAGTGTCCAAATAACTCTAAATTAAGTCTTTGTTACTTAGAATATGTTCCCCGTACTAAAGTGTTACCAAAAACATATAACTTTGTCTTGAATTTGGAAAAAAAAAACATTTTATTTTTCACTAAAGAAGGGTTTGGTGAATGCGCATATGAAACTGGTGGGGTTCGGTACCTCCAACAAGGTTAAGAACCACTGAATTATACCATCAGTGCAGTGTTTGTTTTCCTTTTTTGTTGTTGAAATCATATATTTTTTTTTTTTAGAAAACTTGTTTTGAATTAATAATGTGTAAGTATTGAAAAAGCTGCCTGAAATTCGGGCATTTTAACAACAACAATAAACAATAAAATACAATACAAATACAATACTTCAGAAATATGTAACATGTGAAATACATGTAAAAGCCATTTAGTAGAGTGCAACACTTCTGCACCACTCAGAAAAACACAAATTGTTGTTTAGTGCATCCATACAATAACATGCATCCGATAAAAGTTGGCAGGGGCTTTGATTGATTGATTGATTGCAACTTCTATTAGTAGATTGCACAGTACAGTACATATTCCGTACAATTGACCACTAAATGGTAACACCCGAATAAGTTTTTCAACTTGTTTAAGTCGGGGTCCACGTTAATCAATCCATGGTACATGCCCGTCTTCGATCTGAGGGAAGGGGGGAATATTTCCATTGTGTATCCAAGAGCAAAACAAACGGTGTCCTGTTATTATGTTTGTTTTTCCATTTCTTCGTTCGGTGCATTCCAGTTGTACCGAGAAGTCAGAATTTCTGAGTCGGAATTGTCAAATCACGCCCCCAAGGGTGGATATCCTACTCGTAAAGTCATACTGTCCTCACTACTGCTAAGTTGGCTTTCAAAGATGGCTGCCTTAAATGGAAACAATACAGGTGGGGATGGGAATTGAAAACCGGTTCTTGTTCAAAATCGGTTCCCAGTGTATCAATTCTTTGGAATCTCTTGCCATTTCGTTTAGCGGTTCTCGTAACGGTTCTTCCGGGTGGGGATGACGGCTGTATTTTTTGTGGTCCCTTTATTTAGAAAAGTACCGAAAAGTATCGAAAAGTATCAAAAAGTAGCAAAATAATTTTGGTATCAGGACAACACTATATTATGCTCATCCCTAATTCAACATGCATCTTTGAGTCTATTTCTGGAAAGGTGGAAAATACCATCTGGATTCTATGGTAAGGGGGAAATCCCATAGTGAATTAAAACAGAAAAAACTGAAAATAATCAACATTTTTAAACCAAAGTCAAAAAGTAATTCCTCAACAGTTTGGTGGGAATCAGTGTAAATGCAATTGCATGCCATTTTGGATACTGGAGGACTGTATTACATGACTGTATTGTTAACAGTGTGATTCAAAACTGTGAAATTTTATCTTTATAAAATGTTTACCTGTGCAGGTATGCTTGCTTAATTGCAAGTCCCAATCCCTTTCTCTACCGATCTCTGGATCAGAAATCTGAATTCATGCAGTAGGAATGCTTCTCTGAACAGTCTGCGTTCAAAGGTAGTGAGTGCAGTGATTATGTGGTTAACTCTCTCATGATGCGCAATTAAAGGCAAATCAATTATCTGTAAGAGACAGTCCCGCCTAACAAATGACGCCGCTCGCTGTAAACTATCCATTTATCTTTCCAATCAATGTTTATTTTTTTTTTTGCTGTTCATTTTATCAGTAGGGCGTTTTTTTTAAAGGCCTACTGAAACCCACTACTACCCACCACGCAGTCTGATAGTTTTTATATCAATGATGAAATATTAACATTCCAACACATGGCAATACGGCCTTTTTAGTTTACTAAATTGCAATTTAAAATATCCCGCAGAGTTTTTTCTTGAAAATGTCGCGTAATGATGACGTGTACGTGTGTCGTCACGGGCTGTTAGGAAATATTAGCGCTGCGCACACACACAGCTAAAAGTCGTCTGCTTTAACAGCATAATTACACAGTATTTGGGACATCTGTGTTGCTGAATCCTTTGCAATTTGTTCATTTGATATTGGAGAAGTCAAAGTAGAAAGATGGAGTTGGGAAGCTTTAGCCTTTAGCCACACAAACACACGGTGATTCCTTGTTTAAAATTCACGGAGGTGAAACTTTACTATGGATCACAGCGAACATGGATCCCAACCGAATGTCAACCAGCAGGTTTTGGTGAGAAAATTGTGGTAAAAAGTCGCTTCTTACCGGAGATCAGCTGAGCTTGTGCCGCCCATACAGCTGCCGTTGACTTCCCTGAGACACTGCGCGTCAACACACCCGTGGACATACACCTCCGACTATCAGGTACTGTTAAACTCACTAAAACACTACCAACACAATAGAAAGATAAGGGATTTCCCAGAATTATCCTAGTAAATGTCTCTAAAAACATCAGAATCCGTCCCAATGCAATCGCATTTTTTTTTCTTTTTTTTTTTCTAGTCCGTCGCTATCAATATCCTCAAACACAAATCTTTCATCCTCGCTCAAATTAATGGGGAAATTGTCGTTTTCTCGGTCAGAATAGCTGTTTTTTTTGGAGGCTCCCATTAAAATCAATGTGAATATGTGAGGAGACATCAACATGGGAAGTCATCGTCTGCGACTTCCGGTAGAGGCAGGGCTTTTTCCGTAGCACCGAAAGTTGCGAACTTTCAGCAAAAATATGGCAATATCGCAAAATGATTAAGTATGACAAATAAAATGGACCTGCTATCACCGTTTAAAAAGGAAAATCTCATTTCAGTAGGCCTTTAAACATCGTATCCACCCTTGGTCTGCCCTTCTTGTCCACTTACATTGTCTGGTGGCCCCAAAAGATATATTTCCCTGTCACAATTACCATACAATTTCTGTTTAAAATCATTTGAAATCTAGGAAGGCAGCTGAACTAGGTTGACCATATTGTGAAACCCCCAAAAGAGGACACATATATGCGTGCCAAGATGGGCAGCACGCCAAGGTCGGGACTAGGTGAAAATTTGCCAATGATAAATGAACTTGCTTTATAAATAATATATTTATTTAAATAAAGCATTTTTTCTCCTCTGTTGTTAGCAGTGTTGGCGCTAGGAATTTTCAAAATGGGGTCCCATGGACCACATGAAGTCATAAAAATGGGGTCGCACAGTAAATGTTTGGGGTCCCACTTTTTTGGAAGCGTTTTGAAAAAAAATGATAAACGTATGCATCGTCCTGTTATATCTCACTTTATATATTGTGTTTAGGAAAAAGGTTGTCATAAACATTACTTAATTCATTAAAATAAATCATATAAAAAGTAGACAAACTTGTATACATATGTAAATTGTGAGGGTCTGCTGGGAACGTCTGACAGAGTCTCCTGTCCGACAAAGTTTCAATTCCCACCTCCGGAAGAACTTTGAACATGTCACGAGGGAGGTGCTGGACATTGAGTCCGAGTGGACCATGTTCCGCACCTCTATTGTCGAGGCGGCAGATCGGAGCTGTGGCCGCAAGGTAGTTGGTGCCTGTCGGGGCGGCAATCCTAAAACCCCTTGGTGGACACCTCCTTCTTCAAGTTGAAGACGGAGTCCTATCGGGTCATTTTGGCTCATAGGACTCCGGAGGCAGTGGACAGGTACCGACACGGTGTGCAGCTTCAGCGGTCGCGGAGGCAAAAACTCGGACATGGGAAGAGTTCGGGGAAGCCATGGAAAACGACTTCCGGACGGCTTCGAAGCGATTCTGGACTACCGTCCGCCGCCTCAGGAAGGGGAAGCAGTGCACTATCAACACCGTGTATGGTGTGGATGGTGTTCTGCTGACCTCAACTGCGGATGTTGTGGATAGGTGGAAGGAATACTTCGAAGACCTCCTCAATCCCACCAACACGTCTTCCTATGAGGAAGCAGTGCCTGGGGAATCTGTGGTGGACTCTCCTATTTCTGGGGCGGAGGTCGCTGAGGTAGTTAAAAAGCTCCTCGGTGGCAAGGCCCCAGGGGTGGACGAGATCCGCCCGGAGTTCCTTAAGGCTCTGGATGCTGTGGGGCTGTCTTGGTTGACAAGACTTTGCAGCATCGCGTGGACATCAGGGGCAGTACCTCTGGATTGGCAGACCGGGGTGGTGGTTCCTCTCTTTAAGAAGGGGGACCGGAGGGTATGTTCCAACTATCGTGGGATCACACTCCTCAGCCTTCCCGGTAAGGTTTATTCAGGTGTACTGGAGAGGAGGCTACGCCGGATAGTCGAACCTCGGATTCAGGAGGAACAGTCTGGTTTCCGTCCTGGTCGTGGAACTGTGGACCAACTCTATACTCTCGGCAGGGTTCTTGAGGGTGCATGGGAGTTTGCCCAACCAGTCTACATGTGCTTTGTGGACTTGGAGAAGGCATTCGACCGTGTCCCTCGGGAAGTCCTGTGGGGAGTGCTCAGAGAGTATGGGGTATCGGACTGTCTTATTGTGGCGGTCCGCTCCCTGTACGATCAGTGCCAGAGCTTGGTCCGCATTGCCGGCAGTTAGTCGAACACATTTCCAGTGAGGGTTGGACTCCGCCAAGGCTGTCCTTTGTCACCGATTCTGTTCATAACTTTTATGGACAGAATTTCTAGGCGCAGTCAAGGCGTTGAGGGGTTCCGGTTTGGTAAGCGCAGGATTAGGTCTCTGCTTTTTGCAGATGATGTGGTCCTGATGGCTTCATCTGACCGGGATCTTCAGCTCTCGCTGGATCGGTTCGCAGCCGAGTGTGAAGCGACCGGAATGAGAATCAGCACCTCCAAGTCCGAGTCCATGGTTCTCGCCCGGAAAAGGGTGGAATACCATCTCCGAGTTGGGGAGGAGACCCTGCCCCAAGTGGAGGAGTTCAAGTACCTAGGAGTCTTGTTCACGAGTGGGGGAAGAGTGGATCGTGAGATCAATAGGCGGATCGGTGCGGCGTCTTCAGTAATGCGGACGTTGTACTGATCCGTTGTGGTGAAGAAGGAGCTGAGCCGGAAGGTAAAGCTCTCAATTTACCGGTCGATCTATGTTCCCATCCTCACCTATGGTCATGAGCTTTGGGTCATGACCGAAAGGATAAGATCACGGGTACAAGCGGCCGAAATGAGTTTCCTCCGGCGTGTGGCGGGGCTCTCCCTTAGAGATAGGGTGAGAAGCTCTGCCATCCGCGAGGAACTCAAAGTAAAGCCGCTGCTCCTTCTCATCGAGAGGAGCCAGATGAGGTGGTTTGGGCATCTAGTCAGGATGCCACCCGAACGCCTCCCTAGGGAGGTGTTTAGGGCACGTCCAACCGGTAGGAGGCCACGGGGAATACCCAGGACACGTTGGGAAGACTATGTCTCCCGGCTGGCCTGGGAACGCCTCGGGATCCCCCGGGAAGAGCTAGACGAAGTGGCTGGGGAGAGGGAAGTCTGGGTTTCCCTGCTTAGGCTGATAAGCGGAAGATGATGGATGGATGGATGGATGTATTCACTTATAAACATTCTTTCACTTTTTTTTTTCGTTCATGGATCTAAACTTTACCGCTGCTGCTAGTTTTTTCTATATTTTTATTTAATAAGTTGTAGGTGTGTTTATTTCAGTATAAAAGTGTAAAAAGTGTTTTGCTTGGGTCATGAAATGATAATAACGGTGTGCCAGTGCATACATACATTTTTTATTCAAGGCTTAAATCTCTGGAGTCTACATCAACTTCACATCTATTCCTCATTTCAAAATGTTTTAGTTTTTTTTAATGTTGTTTTTTTGTTTGTTTGGTTTCTGCTCTTTTTTGTCAATCAAAACAATTTTTTTTTATAGCAAACCACAAAATATACAAAATCTTCCACCAAAATTATTTTTCAAAGTGGAATATTTGATGTGACATAATCGGGGTTGAGATGGGGGTATAAGATGTATCTTGTAGCGTGCTGGAAAAATTAGTGCTGCAAGGGGGTCTGGTATTTGTTCTGTTGTGTTTATGTTGTGTTACGGTGCAGATGTTCTCCCGAAATGTGTTTGTCCTTGTTTGGTGTGGGTTCACAGTGTGGCGCATACTTGTAACAGTGTTAAAGTTGTTTATACGGCCACCCTCAGTGTGACCTGTATGGCTGTTGACCAATTACTGTATTTTTCGGAGTATAAATCGCACTGGAGTATAAGTCGCAATTTTGGGGGAAATTTATTTGATAAAACCCAACAAAAACAATAGACATTTGAAAGGCAATTTAAAATAAATAAAGAATAGTGAACAACAGGCTGAACAAGTGTACGTTATATGACGCATAAATAACTAACTGAGAAAGTGCCTGGTATGTTAACGTAACATATGGTAAGAGTCATTCAAATAACTATAACATATACAACATGCTATACGTTTACCAAACAATCTGTCACTCCTAATTGCTAAATCTGATGAAATCTTATACGTCTAGTCTCTTACGTAAATGAGCTAAATAATATTATTTGATTTTTTTTTATTTATTTTTTGTCCTGTCCAGCTTCTCAGGCAAATCATATAGTTGATGTAGATGCCCATATCGGCTGTTCAGATTTACTTTACAAAAGAGAAGTGTAAGATACCTCTCTTGTTGTCTTATTTGAATGTGACTTTATTAAATGTATTTATATTATGATTTGGTGCAGTCGGGCCGGAGCAGGAGGGGATAGAAAGAGAAAAAAAGGAGGACAGAGGGGGAAATTGTGGGGATAAGAGGGGGATTAGACAGAGAGACAAAAACAACAGCAAATACAACAATAACAACAACAACAATAGAACAACACCAGCACATACATAATATGTACAAATATGATCGTAAAAGTGATAGCAAATAAGCAGTTAGTGAAATAAATAATATAGTAATGACAATGAGCATTTTTACACTAAAACTGGAGCAATACAAATACCAATAGAAAAAGCGCTATTGATCATGTACAAAACCAATAGATTACCTCTATTATCAACAATAAAGTTGTTCAAATGCAACGATACGTATACATAATGATAGCTAGAAAGATAATAAAAAAATAAAAAAAAAACCATAAAAAAATAAAAAAAGAAGAAGGAATACCGAAAGATGAAAGGGAAAAGAGAGAGAGGCAACCTATATTAATCTTGTAGATTGTTATAGTAACAATGGTTTAAGCTCTGTCAATATGCCTTGTGTTACCCAGTTTACCCTAGGGCAACAGCATTGGTATATGTTTGATGAAACATGATTATGTGCATGAGTGTATGTATGTATATGTACTTATATATGAACAGAATGTGTATATGAATGTTTGTACAGTAAATGTATATGTACAGTATATGTATGTTTGTTTGTACAGTGTATGTATATGTACAGTATATGTATGTTCGTACCGTGAATGTGCGCGTGGATGGACGGACTTGGAGTATGTAGATATGTAATGTATTTGTGTATGTATGTGGGAGCGTAGGTACCAATGTATGGACATTTATATGTATGAGTAACGGTGTGTTTTGTGTTAGTATATGTGTGTTTGTATCCATCCATCCATTTCCTACCGCTTATTCCCTTTTGGGGTCGCGGGGGGCGCTAGCGCCTATCTCAGCTACAATCGGGCGGAAGGCGGGGTACACCCTGGACAAGTCGCCACCTCATCGCAGATGTGTGTTTGTATGTACAACATATTTGACTCCTAGTGTGCGTGGGAGCCAGAGTGCGGACCCAGCCGCCCAGAGAGCCCAACCCAAACAGCAGGTGTGGCGCCCAGGGAACCAGGGACCACCCTCCCCACGCAGCCAGGCCGGCCGGCGGCGGGAACCCCAGAGCCCGGCCCATCGCGCCGCCCGGAAGAGCCGGCAGGAGGCCGCAGACAGACACGCCCGGCAGAGGACAGGGCACGAGAGAAGCAGCGGACGGCCAGACCCCAAGCCAGCGAGAGAGAACCCCCCACACGGGCAGAAAGACGGGACGCTCCGCCCGGGGGAACCCAGACACCCCCCGCAGCTGGACGGGAAGACCGCCCCCGCCCCACCAGCACCCGGGCCCCCCCGACCCCACCCCCACCCCCGAAGAGCACGGCGCGGCTCACACCAGGCCACCCCACCCGAGCCGGCCGTCACAGGACCACTCAGCACAGGGCCGCGGGGACCACCCACCCCGCCCGCAGGGACCCCAACGATGGAGATGGAACAACCAGCAACCGCCCTGTAAAAGTCCCCCCCTGAGGGAGGGGAGAAAAGGAAAACAATAAATAAATAAATAAAAAAAAAAAAAAATAAATACATTAAATTATATATATATATATATATATACATACATATACATACACATACATACACATATATATACATATACACATACATACACATACACGTACATATACATATATATACACATACACATCCATACACATATACACACATAAATATACACACATACACACATACATACATACATATACATATATATACACATACATACACACACATACATACATATATATATATATATATATACACACACACATATACACACTTATATACATACATGCACACATACATATATATACATACACATACATACATATATATACCCACATATACACACACATATATATACATACATGCACACATACACATACATACACACATACATACATACATATACACACATACCTCCGCATTCACATAAAAAAAATAATAAAAAAAATAAAATAAATAAATAAGCTCACAGACAGGCTGACACACAACCTCACTACCCCAGCAGCTGGCCGACTCGCAGCAATTCGGAATACCATGTAGCACCAAGCTACCACTATGGATGAGGGGACTAGACCCAGCCGGCCCCAACCAAGAAGGATTTGTTATTTGATATTTTACGGTAATATGTTAATAATTTCACACATAAGTCGCTTCTGAAAATAAGTCGCACCCCCGGCCAAACTATGAAAAAAACTGTGACTTATAGTCCGAAAAAAACGGTATGCCTTGATTAACAACCAATCCACTATCTCGCTCTTTGTCTCAGCCCCTCCCTCACGAATTCTGGTGCGTACACACACAATCACAATTTGTTTTGATTTTAGCCCTTTCTTAACCATGTATGTACATTGACAATACACGCAACCCTGACTCAAAACCCTGGACATTTGAGGCATTTAAGAAACCCCGTCCAGACACCCCGGACAGTCCTGCAAAAGAGGACATGTCCGGGGAAAAGAGGACGTCTGGTCAGCCTAAGCTAAACTGCACTAAACAAAAAGGTTTCAAAGCTATGCGGCGAGCTGTGACAATAAGTGGGAATTATAGGAGCTTTTATAAAGTAAAACAACCTGTGTTTGGACTGATAATAAGGTGTTACAGCACAAACAAACACGGCAAAGAGACACACATTCAATTACAGTATGATACATTTCAAATGTCATGCCAAAATAAATAAATAACCTGACAAAAGGATGATAAAAGTGAGGCAGAGAAATACAACAGCCCTTTTGAACCAAACACAACGTTTTTGTTTTTTTCCCACACTTAACATCTTAGTGGGTATCGGCCTCTGCAAAAAAAAAATGTGGCAAATAGAAAAGGCTGCCGCTTCTTTTCTTTGGAGACCCAAAGGGGCTTTTCCTTTCATGCAGCAGTGATTTTGTGAGCACTGACAACAATCATACATCAAAAGACCTGAATATATTCCAAAAGGGTGAATCAACCTGAAAAAAGGGAGAACGGCGTGAAAGCTTCTGAGGCGGTTTGTTTTAAATGTTGATATTTTATTGTAAAAGTGCGGTGCTTCAATGTAGTGGCAGTGTTACTTCTCACAAGTAAAGATGTCGCACACATACACACCTAAAAAGATAACTGCACTTTCTCTGGAATTTTGCTTATCATTCCTATGTAAGACAAGCATACCTACTGTACGTTTTTCTTTTTTTTATGCATTCTAACTATAGATTAGCAAAAGCCCACTTAAAATGGAGTCGCTCTTTCCGCCTATAAAGCGCGTAAAAAACAATCTAGATACCGTATGGTGGAGACGGAGCCGACGGGCCGACGGCGGGGTAGGGCAAGCCGTGGTTCTACTCAAGATGGCAGCCAGGAGGCGGAGTATGCGGCGAAACGGAGAGGCGGGGCATGCCGGGAGCGACGCTGCAACAATCAGAACCAGGTGCGAGAAACACACAGTGGTTGTCAATCTGTGCATCTCCTCCTGCTGTATAAAAGGGGAGAAGGAGGAGCGATGGAGGCAGAAGGAGTGGGAAAACCAGCCGCAGAAGCAGATGAGCGCAAAGCACCGAGAGCGAGCCGAACACAACGACCAAGGCGCGGCAGACTGAAGGGAGAGAGAAGCGAGCAGGAGCGGAGTGCTGAAAAGCGATCCGATCGAAAGACAAAAGCTTTATTGAAAAATAAACAAGAGTCAAAACTGCTCAGCAAGATGTCTTTCCTCAATGGTCCCTGCAACCCGCACGATGGCGGCAGGAAGCCCTTCACAGTGGCACCCGACGTGGGAGGACCATCAGAGGCGAGGGAGGACGATTTCCTCTGGGCGCTGGTCAGCGCGTTCAGCGAACTGGCGGCAAGCAATCGCAAAAATTGCCATCTCATGCAGGCGCTGGTGGACAAGATAGGGGGGAGGCGGCAAGTGCCCCCCCCAAAAAAGAAGTCAAGGAGAATGCCAGTGAAGTCTGGGCTGAAGCCTCCTACCTGGAAGGCGGGGCTGGGCAGGCTGCAGTGGCGTCTGCAGACCAGCAGGGTGAGCTGTCGGCCAAAGAGAGGGAGGACGAGCTCGCCCTGCTAGATGATGATGATGACGAAGAGGAGCGTGATGAGGTTGAACCGGACAAGAAAATGACTGAAGAAGAAGTCAAAGAGGACGAAGAAGAAGTCAAAGAGGACGAAGTAGTCAAAGAGGATGAGGAAAGTGAAGATAATGAAATTGATGATGAAGAAGAAGTTGAAGTTCAAGAAAATGATAGAGAAGATGAAGTGAAAGAAGAGGAGGAAGAAGAAGAGGATGATGATGATGAAGAAGATGAATCAAATGATGAAGAAGATGAATCGGATGATGAAGAACAAGAGTAAGAAGATGATGAGGATGATGAAGAAGAGCATGGTGAGGATGAACCGGAGCATGATGATGAGGAGGAGGACAAAGGGGACAAGGAAGACAAAGACAAAGAAAGGGATAAAGGAAAGTATAAAGAAAAGATCGAAGAGGACAAAGAAGCGGAAGTGCAACCACAAGAGGAAAAGGTGTCAGAGGAAGAGGACAAGCTCACCTCGGTGGAGGAAACGACAGAAGAAGAAGAAAAGTCAGGTTTTCCCGCTCCCTCAAAAAAGGGAGGGGGAGTAGGCTCAGCTGGACTGAAGCCTGGCTTGAGTTTGGCAATGGAGGACTGTGGAGAGACGGAGCCGACGGGCCGACGGCGGGGTAGGGCAAGCCATGGTCCTACTCAAGATGGCGGGCAGGAGGCGGAGTATGCGTCGGAATGGAGAGACGCTTCAGCAATCAGAACCAGGTTTATATAAACGATATTTGCAAAGTTACAAAAGACTTGAAGTAGTTTTATTTGCAGACGACACAACTGTTTTCTATTCAGGAGAGAACACACAGAATATAATACAAATAATAACGGAAGAAATGAACAAATTTAAAAAATGGTTTGATAAAAACAGGATATCCTTGAGTCTCAGTAAAACTAAAATAATGCTATTTGGTAACAGTAGAAAAGAGCATCAGACACGAATACAAATAGATGGAATAGATATCGAAAGGGTAAAATAAACCAGATTTTTGGGAGTATTAATAAATGATAAAATGAACTGGAAATCTCATATACAAAACATACAACATAAGGTGGCAAAAAACATTTCAATAATGAATAAAGCCAAATACGTCCTGGGCCAAAAATCACTTTATATTCTCTACTGCTCGCTAGTGTTACCATATCTGAGTTATTGTGCAGAAATATGGGGAAACAACTACAAATGTGCGCTACATTCGTTAACTGTGTTACAAAAAAGATCGATTAGAATAATACACAATGTTGGATATAGAGAACATACAAACCCTTTATTTATTGAGTCAAAAATATTAAAGCTTAATGACTTGATAAAATTGCAAACAGCTAAAATGATGTGCTGCAGTATTATTGTTTTGATGGTTTTATAGAGTACTTGGTACCATAATTTTATTTTTCCTGTATGCTGCTTTTTTTAAAACTTGGAATACTGTAGCCTTTATTTTATTTAAGTGACACTATTATTGTTCTGTTTTGATGGTGGGTTTTATACTTGAGTACTTGGTACCATAATTTTATTTTTCCCGGTAGGCTGCTTTATTTAAAAACGTTATTTATTTTCAATATTGGTATTCTATTTGACAATTGTTGCACTACTGCCATGATGAGGTGTTGTTGATCTCTTGTTTTTTGATAGTCTTGTTTTTTTGTTTGTATGTTTACAATAGCTTTTACATTCAAAGTTTTTTATACGAAAAAAAATACTGGACAGTAACCATTGTAACCAAATAATGGCCTGGTGCAGGCTGGTGCAAAAATAAATAAAAGCCCTGTGCAAATAACCGCCCGCTTCTTTTAAATGCCCGTCTCAAAAAATGATTTTGTGAAATAAACGCCTGGGCTACTATTTGGTAATATACGGTACTTCCATCAAGGTTTCATGTACAACAGTGTTGGTGCTAGGAATTTTCTAAATGGCAAGAGAGACAACATGCATAATAAAAATTGACAGTTACGATGTTGATATATTCCCGTTTAGATAAAGAATGACTCATAATTATTGCGAATAAAAAAGGTGGGTGGAACCTTTTTGTCTTTTTAAGGTCTAAGTTGGCTGTCAAAGTTGATAAAATTCTCAATATTGTCACGCCTGTAAGATTATGTTTTAGTTTTTGCCATGTTTGGTCAGGTTATGTTTAGTTTTTTGGACATTTAGTTCTGTCTTGGCACTTCCTGGTTTGTTTTCGTCTCCATGCCAACTCATTAGTTTTCACCTGTCATGTCACGCCCCTGTCCTCAGTTTTCACACCTGCTTGTAATTATCATTGGTATTATTTAAACCGGTAGTTGCCAAGTGTTCAGTCTGGCATCTTCACACACCCTACCCATGCTGTTCCTACCTTCATGCCCTCGTCCACAGTTCCTTGTCATGTAAGTTTTATTTATAGTTCATAGTCAATTGCTTTGTGCTGAGTCTTTTTGTTTATGTCCATTATTCATGCCATCGAGCAAGTGTTTTTGTTTCCTGTTTGTGTTTCACAGCCTATATTATTATCTGCCATTGAGCGCGTCCTTGTTTTCCCTGTTTTGTATTATAGTGTATAAAAAAATTTAAAGATGTACTCACATTCACGTCTCGCTCCTGCAAATCATCCTCTGCGTCGGGGAAACAATCCACATCCAAGTCAAAGTTTGACAGATATATGGCCACATTGTTGTGTCACACACACACTCTGTGCTTCCCAATACTGCGGGAGCACACAGAGGCTCCGCTGGAAACACCAGACACGCCCCTGCGCTCATCAAGCAGACCGTGCCCCCTCTCCGCCGCAGTCAGCGGCATCCCACGCCTGACACACCTGACTTTGATGAAGAACAGCAGTATAAAGATGGCTGATGCTGACTCATCGACGTCGGAACGTAAACTACTCCTCGTAAGCTGCGTGTCTCTGACTTCCTCCTGATCTTGCTCGTTGCCTGTTTTCCTTGTGTCCTTTTGTTTCCCTGATCCCTGTTTCTCCGCTCTTCCCACAGTGCTCGTGTCACCACCGCTGTTTCCCTCCTGGCCCCATTTTGCCTTCCCGGATCCTCGACCTCATTTTGGACTTTGAACCCGCTCTCCTGCCTTTGACCCCCGCTTGGACTTTGGACTTCCTCTGGCTTGTTCCCATCCGGATTTGGACGCTGTTCATCCAACACGCACCTCAACAACCCTCACGGTATTGACATATGGTAATTCAACACATAGCCATTCATGCAGACACATAGTAGCATACACACTCCACGTAATCATCAAGTCTTCAATAAACCTATTGATCTTGACATCCCGTTGTTGTGGCGTCTCCTTCCCCAGTAAAAACATAACACACATCCTTTTACTATCAAGGTGAAAGGCTCGATTTAAAATCGAGAATAAACTCTCACAAGCTCAGAGGCAAGAAAGCTGCTCACTAGGTCATGATGTCAATACGACAGCATAAAGTAGTTACCGCCGCTAACAATAGGTCCTTACAGTTAGTGTTTATAATAACAATTTTGCCAGTACTTGGTTAAAGTTCAGGTGAAAAAATGTTAATAGAGTATTGTTGGCAGTTTTGGAATGTTTTTAGTGGGTTTAATGGTCAGAATACTTTTTGACTCAAGAGCCGCATTGGGCTAAAAAAATTTGGCGGGGGGGCCGGGCTGTATGTATGTCCGATATTATCTGCCGATAAATGCTTAAAATGTAATATCGGAAATTATTGGTATCAGTTTCAAAATTAGCAGTATCAATTTCAAAAAGTTACATTTATGACTTTTTAAAACGCCGCTCTATGCATGGACGTAAAGTGAAGTACAGAGAGCCAGGCACTAAATCAGGAACTGACTCTGGGTGCCGGCACAGTCACATAATATATGCGGCTTTTCACACACACAAGTGAATGCAAGCACACTTGGTCAACAGCCATACAGGTCACACTAAGGGTGGCCGTATAAACAAATTTAACAGTGTTACAAAATATGCACCACACTGTGAACCCACACCAAACAAGAATGACAAACACATTTCAGGAGAACATCCGCACCGTAAAAACAACAAAAACACAACAGAATAAATACGCAGCTTCCCCTTGCAGCACTAACTCTTCCCGGGCGCTATAATAAACACCCCCTCATAACCCCCCACCCACCTGCCCACCTCAACCTCCTCATGCTCTCTCAGGGAGAGCATTTCCTAAATTTCAATCTGTTGTTTTGAGGCATGTTAAAAAAAAAGCACTTTGTGACTTCAATAATAAATATGGTTGTGCCATGTTGATATTTTTTTCCATAACTTGAGTTGATTTATTTTGGAAAACCTTGTTACATTGTTTGATGCATCCAGCGGGGCATCACAACAAAATCAGGCATAATAATGTGTTGATTCCATGCCTGTATGCATCGGTATCGGTTGATATCGGTATCGGTATTTAAGAGTTAGACAATATCGGAATATCAGCAAAAAAGCCATTATTGGACATCTCTAAAATATATATATATATATATATATATACATATATATATATATATATATATATATATATATATATATGTGGAGGGAAAATGTAGTCAGTGTTGCTTGTAGAAGGAAAAGTCACCGCCGCTGTCCATTCGACTGAAGATGAGCACCAGCGGGCAGGGGTGCTGATGGCGAGACACAGCAGGCAGGTGATTAGATTTCGCAGGTGGTACGTGTTAATCTAATCATCTGTTGTCTTTAACAGTAAGCAGCCGGGAGCAGAGTGAGAGAGGATTAGGAGTGACGACAACGTCACAACATGCCGAAGAGCAGTGGTTCTCAACCTTTTTTCAGTGATGTACCCCCTGTGAACATTTTTTTAATTCAAGTACCCCCTAATCAGAGCAAAGCATTTTTGGTTGAAAACAAGAGATACAGAAGTAAAATTACAGCACTATGTCATCACTTTCTGATTTATTGAATTTTATAACAGCGCAAAATATTGCTCATTTGTAGTGGTCTTTCTTGAACTATTTGGAAAAAAATATATAAAAATAACAAACAAATTGTTGAAAATAAACAAGTGATTCAATTATGAATAAAGATTTCTACACATAGAAGTAATCATCAACTTAAAGTGCCCTCTTTGGGGATTTTAGTAGAGATCCATCTGGATTCATTAACTTAATTCTAAATATTTATGGAACATTTCCACACAAAATCTAGCTGTCAACACTGAATATTGCATTGTTGCATTTCTTTTCACAGTTTATGAACTTACATTCATATTTTGTTGAAGTATTATTCAATAAATATATTTATAAAAGCCTTTTGAATTGTTGCTATTTTTAGAATATTTTTTTTAAATCTCACGTACCCCTCGGCATACTTTCACGTACCCCCAGGGGTGCGCGTACCGCCATTTGAGAACCACTGCTTTAGGGTATTACTAACATGCTGTTTCCTGAAGTTTATTGGTCCTCCCAGTCTCAACTTGTATTTACAATCTTTATTTGTGAACATATTGATGCTATTTATTGGAAGCAAATGATTTCTTACCTCATACATTATTTGTAAAGTGTTGAATCGTATTGTTAATAATTAATTATTATTTTAGATCTTAAAAACCGAGAGTTTGTGTGTTCAAAATACTTTGATGGTGAATAACTCATAGCTTTTTTTGCTCGATAGAAATGCCATTAAGACTGGTCTCTACTCAGTAGCTCATAGATGGCAAGACAAGAATACAATAGACAGCGAAAAGTGTTTTTTCATTCAGCCATGGATTTAGCCATCATCAACACATGTCATTTGGAGCTTCCAGCACAGCTTATAATCGCGAGTGACACCAAAAAAGTTGTATTTTTCAACATGTTTTATAATATTGTCATTTATCGTCAGTTTAGGTTCTGTAACAATCCTTTTACAACCGATAACCGTGATTTTGTTTTAAAACTTTTTGAATTTGAGTGATAATTTTTGGTTATCAAACCATTCTTTCATTATTCTAATTTCGATAGAGGCCTCGATCAGTAATTGTTAGTGTGTTTTCCCTTGAGGACAGAATAGTTGATTATTAGAGTATTAACTTGAGCATTTTGGAGATGAAACACAGGTCATCTATATACAAGAGAAAAATAATTGGGCCAAGTATTGACCCCTGGGGGATGCCACACATAATGCCCCTAAATCCATGACACATACATACATACATACATATATACATACATACATACATACATACATGCATGACACAACTCTTGGTTGATACAAAAGTGTCATTAAAACACAAGCTCTGAATATCAATTTAACTTTACCTACATCATGATGTGAAGTGAATTATATTTACATAGCGTTTTTTCTCTAGTGACTCATAGCAATTTTAAATAGTGAAACCCAATATGTTAGTTACATTTAAACTAGTGCGGGGGGCACTGGGAGCAGGTGAGTAAAGTGTCATGTCCAAGGACACAACGGCAGGGACTAGGATGGCGGAAGCGGGGATTGAACTGGGAACCCTCAAGTTGCTGGCACGGCCACTCTAACAACCAAACTATACTGCCCCATGTGTCGTGAATGTGTATTTTTTCCCCATGGGTGTCTTAATTTCTTGCATAACAGGATTTACACATACTTGTCAACTTTGAGACCTCTGAATTCGGGAGATGGGAGGCCGTGGTTTGGTGGTAACAGGGGGATATTGTAGCGTCCCGGAAGAGCTAATGCTGAAAAGGGTTCTGGGTATTTGTTCTGTTGTGTTTATGTTGTGTTACGGTGCGGATGTTTGCCTGAAATGTGTTTGTCACTCTGGTGTGGGTTCACAGTGTGGCGCATATTTGTAGCAGTGTTGAAGTTGTTTATACGGCCACCCTCAGTGAGACCTGTATGGCTGTTGAGCAAGTACGACTTGCATTCAGTCATGTGTGTGTTACTGCCGCAAATATTATGTGGCTTGGCCAGCACGCTGTTTGTATGGAGGAAAAGCGGACATGACGACAGGTTGTAGAGGACGCTAAAGGCAGTGCCTTTAAGGCACGTCCCCAATATTGTTGTCCGGGTGAAAATCGGGAGAATGGTTGCCCCGGGAGATTTTAGGGAGGGGCGCTGAAATTCAGGAGTCACCCGGGAAAATCGGGAGGGTTGGCAAGTATGGCTTTACATGACATTATCGTATAATGGGTTACTCTGCAATCCCCTATTTGTACACACCCAACAAGTTTCCATAAGAATGCCAAAAGAAGGTCAGACAGAAACAGACAACATACGAACATTCGTCTGAAAATGTGTCCCAAGAACATATTATACAACCTGCATGAAGACATGCATGCATTATCTAACATACCAACAGCTGCTTCATCAAGAAATTTGCGAGCAGCTTTTGCAACATTACTTATGTTCTCACTGAACAAATCTGCATTTTCAGTCAGACTCTAAGTAAATTTTGTACACATTTTTTATATAATTATTTAAAAACTTACAGCATGTATGTACTGTATTTACAAAACTATTACACACAGAATGATGTGTAGAAATCTCACAAGGACTGTTTTCATGGCCCAACCAATAATGTCCTGTCAATTCAGATGATTTGTTGGACATTATCAACAAACTTCTTGTTGCCTCTTGTTGCACTGCTCTCCAAATCTAAACATTGGAACTAATTAACTGGCCTTGGGTTTGGGGGAGGGCAGCACGGTGGAAAAGGGGTTAGTGCATCTGCCTCACAATACGAAGGTCCTGAGTAGTCCTGGCTTCAATCCCGCGCTCGGGATCTTTCCGTGTGGAGTTTGTATGTTCTCCCCGTGACTGCGTGGGTTCCCTCCAGGTACTCCAGCTTCTTCCCACCTCCAAAAACATGCACCTGGGGATAGGTTGATTGGCAACACTAAATGGTCCCGAGTGTGTGAATGTAAGTGTGAATGCTGTCTGTCTGTCTATCTGCGATGAGGTGGTGACTTGTCCAAGGTGTACACCGCCTTCCGCCCGATTGTAGCTGAGATAGCCACCAGCGCCCCCCATGACCTCAAAAGGAATGGATGGATGGATGGTTGAGTTTGGGGGGAACCTGCTTGTCGTGACGGAGCGGTTGTTTTGCTTGACACACGACAGACTCTTGGGAAAAGAAGGAGTGCCGCGTGCCTGGCAACCTTTTCAGTCGAGGACGTGAATATATCCATTTCTGCTGATTGGAGAAAGTGTTGCTCTAGTTTGTCGACCAATTGGAAGTTGCTGGCAGTCTTCAAAGTACCCCAAAGCTCCCACAAATGATTGGAGGATGCGGGAAGAACTGTGGACACTCTTGTGATTTGGATAAAATTTGAATGTCTTCTCCGCAGGGTGAATTTGAGGACCAGTCATAGACAATTCAGAGTGAAAAGCAAATTTTATTTTCACTTACGTACAAAACATTCTAACTTGGATTGTTTCCCTGGCTTTGAGACTCTCCCAAAGGACAGTGCGGCGAAGACACAAAAAACTCCCTTCTTGTCTCTCATGGACACACTCCTGTTGTTGTTGACTTTGGACTGACTGGCAAGAACACAAAGGCCGCGGAACAGAGACACGCGGCAGGCTTACACACAAACATGCATCCACAAAAAATATACGCCACACACACATACTCCAGCCCACATCCAATGCCCTTGACGCAAATCCCTCAGGGGTGATGGACGGCTGGGCAGCTCCTGAAGAGCTGCAGCTTGTACCGTAGCACTCACTCCCTCCCCTCTGTTGCAAGTCTGGAGATGTATGTTGTAATATGTATTTGTGCTTTGCTATGTAAGTTTTTCCCACTTCAGAGTGTATCTTTTTTTACTCATCCTCTCCTAGCGTTTACCTTTTCCCCATCTTTTACGGGAGCCTTGTGGCGACCCATCAGCGTTCCTGTTCTGTAACCCTGTACACTGTGTGTCTAATCTTGAACGGGTTTGTGCTGAAAACAAAATGTTGTTGTACTTGTGCAATGACAATACAGATCTACCTACCTACCTACCTACCTGCCTACATGGGTAACCGTTTCCATAAAAAAATGTGCCTACTTTTACTTCTCAGCATGATTGATGGCTACTACATCAACACATTTTGTTGTAAGTTACTCAAATTATATTTATATTAGGGGTAAAGTTTTACGTATCATTGTAGCAACAATTTTTTCAAACAGAGTGCTGCACTAATTTCCCAGAGTCAGATTTGCCCACCCACATCTATATTCTTCTTTACTTTCTTCCTGACATAACAATTTATTTTGTCTATTTCAGCCTATGTCCAGTCTCAAAGACATGGCAATGTCAGGCTGACAATTGCTCTGCCGTTCATTTGAAACATGGGAAAGAGGCACCTCCTACTGACTCGTGATTGGTCAGACCGTGCCGCGCTCAAACACATGACTCTTTCAATATGATTTCCGTATTCATAAGGGTGCCTTTTCTGCAGCCAATTCCAAGTCCATTGGATTTGTGCTTTAATACATTTTAATTAGGGCTGGGCAACGATTAAAAATTTTAATCGAAGTTAATCGCGCTATTTCTCTGATTAATCGCAATTAACTGCATTGTATACGCAAAGCCCAATAATGAATTCAAAAGTAGTGTGTAGTGCACCTTTATTGGAATATTCCCCCACATGAACAAAAGCGCCAAAACATTTGTTGTGCAAACACAATTTAAATCAGTCCTTGTTAAACAGTAGCAGTTAAATAGCATATTTTATGAAAATCAACTCAAAAAATGTAAATACAAACATTTAAGCTTATTGCCACTGCCAGGGTATTTAAGTTATCCTTTTTGTTATGGAAAATAAATATAATCTACATACAAATCTCTGAGCCACAATCGTAACATCTGAACAGGCAATTTCTGAGGTAACAGCAGAAACGTTTTTTTTTATCAGGGATCTTATGTTTAAAAAAACTATATTATAGATAGTGGGCTGTTTTAGGGAATTTTTGATCAAATTATCCGTGGTAGCAATATTAATAATGTTGTGTTTATTCTGCGTAGTGCACTTAAAATAATTATGACCATATCTAGGAATTGATATGATGGGAATTTTCCGATTGTTTGCTTGGTGCTTTGATAAACTGAACGCATCATGTACATGGTACTATATTGTGACGTTATGAGCCAGGGAATAAAAGAACTACCCTACCCAGCATGCAACAGGAGTCACGAGCATGCGCGGTAGCCCGGTATAGGTTGTGTGTCGCCATGACGGCATCTTGTATGTTGTTATATGCACGCTCTGAAAGCAAACGTTAAGAACTCAGCCAACACTCCTCGTCTGCATTATTCATAAATAGACAGACAACACATATACTCCGCTGCTTCACAGACCGCTGGATGTACCCGGCAAAGTATTCCCATGCTAGCTAGCCGGTCTAGCAAGCACGCGTCATTCAGTCCAAAACGGCCCGATCTATCCACATCCAGAATTGTCTGGCGGTCGTAAGTGATCCCGGAGTGACCACGCTGTAAGCCAGCCATGAAATTTGCAGAATTGTCCGGTATTTTTGCCAAATGTTCCATCTTTACCAAGAGCCCCTCGACGCCGGGCGACGCCATCTTGTTAAAAAAAGGCGTTAACAAAATAAAAGCATGTAAACAACATACGCAAATGTGCGATAAAATAATTGTCGGCGTTAATAGATTGATGAGTTAACTCATAATTAACGCATTAATTTGCCCACTCCTAATTTTTAATACATCTGAAATATTACTTGTGTATGCCGTTTTATGTAACGTATTTTACAAGGCAGGGCTTCACGGTGGCAGATGGGTTAGTGCGTCTGCCTCACAATACGAAGGTCCTGCAGTCCTGGGTTCAAATCCAGGCTCGGGATCTTTCTGTGTGGAGTTTGCATGTCCTCCCCGTGAATGCGTGGGTTCCCTCCGGGTACTCCGGCTTCCTCCCACTTCCAAAGACATTAACCTGGGAATAGGTTGATTGGCAACACTAAATTGGCCCTAGTGTGTGAATGTGAGTGTGAATGTTGTCTGTCTATCTCTGTTGGCCCTGCGATGAGGTGGCGACTTGTCCAGGGTGTACCCCGCCTTCCGCCCGATTGTAGCTGAGATAGGGGCCAGCGCCCCCCGCGAATCCAAAAGGGAATAAGCGGTAGTAAATGGATGGATGGATTTTACAAGGCACACTTAAAGGCCTACTGAAATGAGATGTTCCTATTTAAACGGGAATAGCAGGTCCATTCTATGTGTCACACTTGATCATTTCGCGATATTGCCATATTTTTGCTGAAAGGATTTAAGAGAGACCATCGACGATAAATTTCGCAACTTTTGGTCGCTAATAGAAAAGCCCTGCCTTTACCGGAAGTATGTGCGCGTGACGTCACGAGTTGAAAGGCTCCACACATATTCACATTGTTTTTAATGGGAGCCACCAGCAGTAAGAGCAATTCGGACCGAGAAAGCGACAATTTCCCCATTAATTTGAGCGAGGATAAAAGATTCGTGAATTAGGATATTGATAGTGAAGGACTAGGAAAAAGAAAAAAAAGCGACGGCTCCGGGCGGCGGCAGTGTGAGCGTTTCAGATGTAATTAGACACATTTACTAGGATAATTCTGGAAAGATCCCTTATCTGCTTATTGTTTTAATAGTGTTTTAGTGAGATTTTAAAGATTGTAAAGACATACCTCGAGGT
The DNA here is from genome assembly GCF_033978795.1 of Nerophis ophidion. NCBI lineage: Eukaryota > Metazoa > Chordata > Actinopteri > Syngnathiformes > Syngnathidae > Nerophis > Nerophis ophidion. Next base: position 25,427,964 of record NC_084627.1, read on the forward strand.
CGGATGGCTAAGGTGAACACAAAGTGTCTCAGAGAGAAGCCGAGGAGCCAAGCTCACAGCTGCCTTTTTTGACAGCTGCTGCAGGACGACGAATAATCAAATGATTTCTCCGGCAAGACATATAATCACAATTTCCCCATCCAAAAACATGCTGGTTGACGTAGAAAAACATGTTCGCTTGACCGCTCTGTATTTAAGCTTCACAACAAACAAAGAAACACCGGCTGTGTCTCGGTGCTAAAGACAGCTGCAATCCACCGCTTTCCACCAACAGCATTGTTCTTTATAGTGTCCATTATTAAATGAACACATTCCAAAAGATTCAGCAACACAGATGTCCAAAATACTGTGTAATTATGCCATGAACAGAGACGACTTTTAGCCGTGTTTGGTGCAGTGCTAATATTTCCTTACAGTCCGTGACGTCACGCGTACGCGTCATCATTCCGCGATGTTTTGAACAAAAAACTGGCGGGAAATTTAAAATTGCAATTTAGTAAAGTAAAAAGGCCGTATTGGCATGTGTTGCAATGTTAATATTTCATCATTGATGTATAAACTATCAGACTGCGTGGTCGGTAGTAGTGGGTTTCAGTAGGCCTTTAAAACACTTTAATGTTCTCAAAAATCTTGATAAACGGAATAACTCTGGTTTGCTTACCGACCTCGAAGCAATTTTATTTGGTACACGGTTAAATACTAAGTGTGACCAGTAGTCACACATAAGAGATACGTGTCGACTGCAATAAAGCACATTACACACGCCACTCAAAAATCTGTCAAAATGTTTTAGTATGACTTTGAAGCCGCACTGCTTGATGGATTGTCGGCCCATTACGGCTAGCGTAGTCAGAGATACAAGTATTACTATGGTGTGTGTATAAGGACCGCGAAATGGCACCATTTAGCAGACATATTATCTGCCGTTTTGTTTCGCAATATTATGCAAAACCAACATTTTTTACCTTCCGGTACCTGCTGATGTGTATTTGAAATTTGCATGAGTCCTAAAAATTTACGGACGACCGCCATTGTAGTCAGTGGTGATGCCGTAGTCGATAAGCTTCTTGTTTTTCTCTATCTTCTTGTTTTGGGACATTCACCCTCTGCTGTTGCCATTTCTAATGTAAAGTAGTGTAAAGTTCTCGCTATGGAAGCGCTAAAAACTACCAGTGTAGTAAGTTTCCATAATTCAACCACGGAACTTTAGTTATTAGAGAGTTCCGGTCGCAAAGTTTTTTATGGGACACATTTCTAACGTTGATGTTGCACTAGTGAGCCACGGATGAGGAGATGCTGCTCTGTTATGAATTTAAGTGAAGTCTGAATGTCATTACAACAGCTAGCTCCATCTTTTGACACTTCTTCCACTCCCGTCCTTGCACGCTACAGCGCTACAACAAAGATGACGAGGAGAAGACGCTGCCGAAGGTAAACCACATAAATAAGACCGCCCAAAAAATGGCGTATCCTGAACTGTCAGAAAGCGTCTTGAAGATGATGTGTAAAACATCATCTATGCAACATTTTGACCAAAGAACCACCATTACATGTTATGTAGGCCACAAGGAAGTGTTTTCAATTTAGAAAAAACAAAAAATAACCCCAGTAAATGCACCTTATAATCCGGTTCGCCTTTTGTATGAAAAAAAAGATCTGAATAGACCCACTCATCGGCAGTGCGCCTTATAATCCGGTGCGCCCTATGGTCCAGAAAAGACTGTATTTAAACTTCAGTCTATTTTTAGTAGGAAAGCTATGGAATTGTTGTTAAACGAAGTCCCAGGTCTTTCTGAAATATTTAACATTCATTTAATAAATGACACAGGTGAAAATTTAAATATTGGTATCAATCACCAATCAGCTACTGTAGCTACTGCCAAAAGAACTGAGCTTCGATCAATAATTGGTTGTTACTTCTACTCCATGAGACAAAAACAAGTTCATTAGGTCCAGCAAAATATGTTCATGGCCAGGCCATCGAGAGGTGCCTTCGTGGCGCCATCGGAATTTGTGGGACGGATTAAATCTAAAGGGTGTGTGAATCAAAAATGCATAATAAAGAAGGAAAAAAATATATATAAGTCGCACTGGAGTATAAGTCGCATTTTTGGGGGAAATGTAATTGATCAAATCCAACACCAAGAATAGACATTTGAAAGGCAATTTAAAATAAATAAAGAATAGTGAACAACAGGCTGAATAAGTGTACGTTATATGAGGCATAAATAACCAACTGAGAAGGTGCCTGGTATGTTAACCTAACATATTATGGTAAGAGTCATTCAAAACTATAACATATACAACATGCTATACGTTTACCAAACAATCTGTCACTCCTAATTGAAAAATCCCATGAAATCTTATACGTCTAGTCTCTTACGTGAATGAGCTAAATAATATTATTTGATATTTTACGATAATGTGTTAATTTCAGACATAAGTCGCTCCTGAGTATAAGTCGCACCCCTGGCCAAACTGTGAAAAAAAAATGTGCCTCATAGTCCGAAAAATACGGTACTATTAATTTTGGATTTACAAAACACCGACAGTGAACATTTGTGCAGTCCTGTGCAGTAATCAGAAATAGCCGTAACAGTTTCATGATGTTTTCACAACAGGAAGGATCCTGTTCGAAGTCAGGGTGGCAGGTCATGAGGACCAAAAAGACAGATGTGCTGTATATAAAGCTGCCGCAATATTCTAACACTGTGCATATTTTCATGTGCACACAATGAAAACTTTTAGGTTGTGTGCAAACTTTCAGGTCGTGAAACTGCATATATTTAGTACAGTTGTCTCCGGCTACTTTGCAATTCAACTATTGCGGATTCGCAATGTTGCTGATTTTTTAAAAAGATCTGACTAGTGTGGCCACATAAACTTACGATTCATTAGTAGTAAACACATCTAAGGATAATAAATACGTACTTACTGTGCTGAGCTACTGTAACTCAAACATGTTGAATAATATATGCTCCGGACGGGGAAACGATGCATGTTTGCAGTCTTCATGGTGATTTGCTGTAAGCTTGCTAATTGATTTACCGTTTTATCTCAGCACAGACCAGGGTTTAGTGTCTGCTGAGTATTTCTTTTCTTCTTTTTTAGAATTTAATCAATATTCTGTCTTGCCTCTGTGTGATTGTGTGGGTAATTAACTACCTTTGCAATTGCAGCTGTTCTAATGATTCCTAATTCACTTTGTCCAGCTGTGACAACACAGAGTTTGGGGCCAAAATGTTCAAATCTCTATTGCAACTTCTCTGTGGAGAGGTTGCATGTTCTCCCCTGGGCTTGCCTGCTGCTTTTCCCTGGGTAGTCTGTCTATCTCCTGTATTTCAAAAAAAGTATGCATGTTAGATTACTTGGAGACGCTAAACCAGGGATGTCCAAAGTGCGGAAAATAGGCAATTTGCAACCTGCAGATTGTTTTTAATTGGCCCGTGACACAATCTAAATACTAAACAATATCACACACAAAAAAAACTGAGTATTTGCAAAATATAGCAAATACTTAAAATTTTAACATTTGTCTTGTGCTGTATTAGACTTCATTTGAAGACCACACACGCCCTGCGCGGCCTTCACACTGTCTGGTTGCGACTGTAGCTATCTGCACAAATATGTAACTGCGTCATCGACCGGCAGGCCTGCGAGTATGCTCAACTGTTGGTTTGAGACATTAGTCAGTTGAGGACTTGAATGACACCATACAGGGAAACCCTAACTCTAATTACCTAGGAGTGACAAAAGAGGAAATAATCAATATTGTGAAAAAAGGTAAATTCAAGAACTCAACTGATTGCAACAAAATTGATATGGAAACAATAAAAACAGTAATTGAAGAGATTTTAGAACCTATAACATACCGTATTTTTCGGATTATAAATCGCTACGGAGTATACGTCGCACCGGCCGAAAATGCATAATAAAGAAGGAGAAAAACATTAAAACGTCGCACTAGATTATAAATCGCATTTTTGGGGGAAATTTATTTGATAAAATCCAACACCAAGAATAGACATTTGAAAGGCAATTTAAAATAAATAAAGAATAGTGAACAACAGGCTGAATAAGTGTACGTTATATGAGGCATAAATAACCAACTGAGAAGGTGCCTGGTATGTTAACCTAACATATTATGGTAAGAGTCATTCAAATAACTATAACATATAGAACATGCTATACCTTTACCAAACAATCTGTCACTCCTAATCGATAAATCCCATGAAATCTTCTTCCTCGATGTCGCTTCTAAACAACTCTGCCAACTCCAAAGGTATGTGCCGCTTCCTCTTGTCCTTTTCTGCTGCATATTTCACTACATCCAGCTTGTAATCTGCAGAACAGGATTTCCGTTTCGGTGCCATTTTTGTTCAGCCCTTCTCAGTTTTTATAAGTTACCGCCAACGATGAAATGATTCATATTAATAGCTACGGCAGTAGCATATAGCAGTTAGCATTCCATGACCCACAATGCACTTTTCTCTCTGGCACTCATCGAGGGTGGACGCTCCCCTTTCCTCTCCCTTATCTCTCATGCTTGCTTATTTGTTTCGTCTTGTCTTAACTTTCTTGTTGCCTCTTTTTGCACTGCTCTCCAAATCTGAACATTGGAACTATTTAACTAGCCTCAATAAAATTGACAAGATCTTGGGTTTGGGGGAACCTGCAGTCGTGACGAAGCAGTTGTTGCTGGACACACCACGGACTCTTGGGAGAAGAAGGAGGGCCGCGTGCCTGGCGACCCTTTTCTGTCGAGGACGTGAAGATATCCACCTATTATGACAACAGGTCATCTGCTGATTGGAGTAAGCGTTGTTCTGGTTGTCCACAAATTTGAAGTTGCTGGCAGTCTTCAAAGTACCCCAAAGCTGCCACAAATGATTGGAGGACGCGGGAAGAACTGTGGATTACATCGGATTGTCTAATCCGCAGTTTTGAGGACCAGTCATAGACAATTTAGAGTAAAAAGCAAATATTATTTTCACCCGCATAAAAATCATTCCAACTTGGATTGTTTCCCTGGCTTCGAGACTCTCCCGAAAACAGCGCAGCGAAGACACAACAAACTCCCTTCTTGTCTCTCATGGACACACACCTGTTGTTGACTTTAGACTAGTGACTGCAATACACCAAGGCCGCGGAACAGAGACACACTACGGGCTTACACACACACGTCCACAAAAATATATGCCACACATGCACACTCCACCCCCCCCCCCCCCCCCCGTCCCCCCGTCCCCCCCCACCCCCACCCCCCAACCCAACGCCCTCGACGCAAATCCCATAGGGGTGATGAATGTATGGTCAGCGCCTGAGAGCTGCGACCTACCACCATGACCTTGAACTACCTTCCCTCTGTTGCTAGATATCTCGAGATGTATGTTGTAATATGTATATGTGCTTTGCTACAGAGGTTTTTTTCCCACTCCAGACTGAGCCCCCTTAGGAGCCCAGTCTGGATTGTATTTTTTTACTTATCCTTCCCCAGCGTTTACCTTTTTGCCATCTTTTACGGGGCGCCTTGTGCCCCACCCATCAGTGTTTTTGTTCTGTAACCCTGCACACTGTTTGTCTAATCTTGAACAGGTTTGTGCTGAAAACAAAGTTTTGTTGTACTTTTGCAATGACAATAAAGACCTATCCTATCCTATCCTATCCTATCCTTCTGCCATGAACCTCCCCCGCCGAATTCTTATTGGTTGACGTGTATGTGACGATTGCTGACATTTTTTTCATCTCTTCAGCGGATAAGATAAATAATATTATTTGATATTTTACGGCAATGTGTTAATAATTTCACACATAAGTCGCTCCGGAGTATATGTCGCACCCCCGGCCAAACTATGAAAAAAAAATGCGACTTTTATAGTCCAAAAAGTTAGTATTATTTGCAGATGGTACAACTGTGTATTGTTTAAGCTGTCTTCACCTAGAAGAGATTATCCTCATTGATAGCACTCAAGTGGCTCCCTCTTCACCCTAGGACTCGCACCTTCCCTTTTGAAAACTTGTTGATCATGGATTTGTTGCTATAATTGAGAGTACATAATCCTTCATCATAGCTCACTCTAGCAGAGACATGCTTGTGGAGGCACCTGCTTACGTACTCAGTCAACAGACTTCTGCAGGAGTGAGACCAGCGCTCTAACATTTACCGGTTACCTGTTTTGAATAAATGCTTGCTAAATTATCACTAGACCAGGGACCCTAATGTATTAAGAGTTGCGTGAATTTCTTTAAAAAACTGGTGTACCCTCAAATCCCACACATTTTTTTTACGCTCAAACAGTGTCAAATGTACAAACCCCGTTTCCATATGAGTTGGAAAATAGTGTTAGATTTAAATATAAACGGAATACAATGATTTGCAAATCATTTTCAACCCATATTCAGTTGAATATGCTACAAAGACAACATTTTTGATGTTCAAACTGATAAACATATTTTTTTTTGCAAATAATCATCAACTTTAGAATTTGATGCCAGCAACACATGACAAAGAAGTTGGGGAAAGGTGGCAAGAAATACTGATAAAGTTGAGAAATACTCATCAAACACTTATTTAGAACACCCCACAGGTGTGCAGGCTAATTGGGAACAGGTGGGTGCCATGATTGGGTATAAAAACAGCTTCCAAGAAATGCTAAGTAATTCACAAACAAGGATAGGGCGAGGGTCATCAATTTGTAAGCAAATTTTCGTACAGTTTTAGAACAACATTTATCAACGAGCTATTGCGAAGAATTTAGGGATTTTATCATCTACGGTCCGTAAAATCATCAAAAGGTTCAGAAAATCTGGAGAAATCACTGCACGAAAGCGATGATATTACGAACCTTTGAACCCTCAGGCGGTACTGCATCAAAAACTGACATCAGTGTGTAAGTTTATGAGTTTGAACATCAAATATCTTGTCTTTGTAGTGCATTCAACTGAATATGGGTTGAAAAGGATTTGCAAATTATTGTATTCCGTTTATATTTACATCCATCCATCCATCCATTTTCTACCGCTTATTCCCTTTCGGGGTCGCGGGGGGCGCTGGCGCCTATCCCAGCTACAATCGGGCGGAGGGCAGGGTACACCCTGGACAAGTCGCCACCTCATCGCAGGGCCAACACAGATAGACAGACAACATTCACACTCACATTCACACACTAGGGCCAATTTAGTGTTGCCAATCAACCTATCCCCAGGTGCATGTCTTTACACAATTTCCCAACTCATATGGAAACGGGGTTTGTATTTAAGAGTGCACTTGTATTGATCCACATTTCTTTTTTACATCCAAATCAACATAGAAATGAGCACACATGTTGGTGTGCAGCTGACCACTCCCTGTCCACGTCTTCTTTTAAATACACTATATTGCCAAAAGTATTTGGCCACCTGCCTTGACTCACATTTGAACATGACGTGCCATCCCATTCCTAACCCAGAGGGTTCCTTGCCTCCTTTAAATTTTTTCTAGATCATTAATCATGCATCTCACCTGAACAAAAGAAGTCTGAGTAGGTATTCTGTTTCTTTAGGAGGATTATTTAATTGTCTTCATTGTCATTGAACCAGTACAACAACATTTGCAGTACTTTATGAGACAATCTTCACCAAAATGGGAATATATGAACATCCTAGCAGTTGGCGTCCTAATGACAACAGACCTTGTACAGTGTCAGAACGGGGGCTATGGTGGGGTTTGTTTTCCCGGAAAGCAAAGGAAGGTGACGGGTCATGGCGGGAAGGTAAAGACTTATTTTCAAATATCTATAAAAAAAAGTGCAAACTAAAGGTGCGCACAAGGCGGAGAACAAACTTGGCTAAAAAACAAAAACTACCACAAAGGCAAAAAAACGTAGGACATGAAAAACTCGCTAACTGTGACTTGAATAAGCAAAACGTATGTGCAGGGCATGAAAAATGAACTATGGCATGAAGAGAATGAACAGAGCATGGAACAACAACAATGACGTCAGGCCGACTGCCTGGCAACTACAAGCTTTAATAATAGTGACATGATTAACACAGGTGCGTAAGTCCTAAACAAATCAGGTGCGTGAGTCTAAATGAGTACAGGTGAAACTAATGAGTTGTCATGGAAACAAAACAAGGGAGTAAAAAAACAGGAACTAATGGAGTCTTGAAGTAAATGGTAAATGGGTTGTACTTGTATAGTGCTTTACTACCCCTTTTTAAGGAGCCCAAAGCGCTTTGACACAATTTCCACATTCGCCCATTCACACACACATTCACACACTGACGGCGGGAGCTGCCATGCAAGACGCTCACCAGGTCCCATCAGGAGAAGGGGTAAAGTGTCTTGCCCAAGGACACAACGGACGTGACCAGGATGGTAGAAGGTGGGGATTGAACCAGTAACCCTCAGATTGCAAAACATGAAATACAGTAAATTATGTTTTATTATGTTTGTTGGCTCTCATAAAGTCTGCAGTGAGTAATAATCAGTAATGAAGAAAAAAAAATTACGAAAGTTGTGAAGCGTTTTTGGAATTAATGCTTAAAATGATGTTAAGTAAATAATAAATGTTATTATAAATGTATCTGTTACTACATTACATATATTGTTACATCAGGTATATAAACCCCTATTGGAGGTGTTCAGATGTTTTTTTAGAGGCTCTATAAGCAGATTTATACAATGGCCAAAGGCTCCATTGTATGCAGACTTTTGATTGCATTTATTTAATTTTTAGAATGCAAAAACAATAACATCCATCGTCATGTCTTTCATAATGATTGTGAACGATAGGCATAATTCAATAAAAAGTGCAGCTCCCCTTAAAGCTCACCCGCGACCCTAATGAAGTCAAACTGTACAGAAACATGGATAGATATTAGGAAATGGCCAAATAATCTGGTTCTAGTAATGTCAGCCAGAGTTGTCATTTTTACTCCTTTGGATGTAAACCGAATTTTGGACCAGGAACACCACTTATTTAGCAACACTTTTAGGATCCTAGATATTAGTCATTCACTCATTGATTTTGCAATAAATGTGTTTAATTAAGCGTTGGCTCTTAATTGTAACACCAATGCATTTTTGACAGAGGCAACATGGCAAGACTGGGCTCAAGTGCTGCTTTATGGAGACCTGGTCAAGTGCAAGGGATTCATTCATTGCCTCATAGTTAAGTGGCAGATATGGAGGTCGCTGCACATTAATCGTGCAGTTCAACAGTCACTAACCTGACTCCGTGCGTTTGTAACGAGTTCATGGTGCAGAAGGGGGTCATTATAATGTAATGATTAATATATTACAAACTGGTAGAGCAGCGACGATGTGTGAATGTGTGTGTGTTTCCTGGAGGAAAGTAGGCTGTGATATAATGAGTTTGCCATACCAGGTATTAGGGCTGTAACGGTACGTGTATTTGTGTTGAACCATTTCGGTAAGGGGGTTTCCGTTCGTTACGGGGGTGTACCGAACGAGTTTCTAAGCTAAAGTGTTAACAAGCTGCTTTGCTTCTTCTGCCTCTGTCTCAGCACCCGGCATTGTCCCACCCACACAACCATCTGATTGGTTACATATATAGCGGTAACAGCCAATCAGCAGTGCGTATTCAGAGCGCATGTAGTAAATGCTTCAGTGTCGAGCAGATAGGTGTTTAGCAGGAGAGCATAAGGCAGCGTACTCTCCTCAAATGATAATAAAAACCTACCAGTCAATTACTACTAACATCACAATGAACCCGTTGACCTTCTAGAAACTTAAACTGCAGCTCAGCTCACTCGCAGTTCTGGCTTGAGGTGAAGGCTATTCAACTTTTAGCGTAGTGTTAGCTCATTTTGTGGTGTGTGTGTGTGTGTGTGTGAGTGTGTGTGTGTGTGTGTGTGTGTGTGTGTGTGTGTGTGTGTGTGTGTGTGTGTGTGTGTGTGTGTGTTTTACAGACAGAAAAGCTTTGAATGGCAGGGTCCCTGCTATCATGTTGATAAAAATATAACATTTACAATATAAAAATCAACGACAGGCTTCCCAAATGCTGTGATAAATTAAGCAGGATGAGTTAACTTGAAATTGTTTACTGTTGCACTTTTTATATGTAGAATAAAAGTTTGGTAATTTTATTTAACCTGAGCAACAATTTGAGGCAGTTTAATGTTGATTAATGTGGCCAGAATTATTATAGTTTTCCCAATGTTAAAAGGATAAAGCCATTGTTTGAAAATGTGTTAAATAAATAACCACAAAATTTATATTTTGTTGTTCTCTTACTGTACCGAAAATGAACCAAACCCTGACCTCTAAACCGAGGTACGTACCAAACCAAAATTTTTGCTTACCATTACAACGTTATCAGGTATACTATCGGTCTTGTCAGGCCTGCCACTGACAGTTTGTTTGTGTTTTAGTTTTTCCTCTGTGTGTGTTTAGTATTTCCTGTTTTTAGTTCCTGTCAGCGCTCTTATTTTGTCTGTTTCCTGTTTTTTTTCCTGTGCGCTGTTTTCCCCTCAGCTGCAGCTGATTGGCACCTGGCTACACCTGGAACCTGCTTTGTTTCTCCAGTCAGTGCAGAATTATTGTCGCTCTTGTCGTTGCTACCTGTCGTGTCGTATCATATCGTGTCAATGCAGCGCTGCGGTAAGTTATATTTGATAGTGGTTTGAAGCTTATAGTCTTTTGTTCCCTGCTTCCAAGTTTGTTTTCATATTATAAGTCTGACTTCTGTTTCTTGCTCGATGCCTGCTAGCTTCCACGCTAGGCCTGTTTGTTTGTTATCCGCCCACGTGCGTGCTTTTTGTTTGTACCTTTGTTTGTTTTTTGTCTTAGTATTTTAAATCAAATCATGTTTTCTCACTCCATGCCTGCCTCCTTCTCTGCATCTTGGAGTTCGTCACAAACCAACTCTGACAGGTTTACCCTCGCTGGTAATTTTGATGGAACACTATTAGAACAAAGAGAATTGATCGTAACACTGATTTTATATAGCCTAAAATAGTTCTACTTGGCTTGTTAATGAAGGCCTTTAGAATTTTTGGTAGGGAATTTGTTAAATGAGCGAATGGGGTAAGAATATTATAGACATTTCAGTTCAAAACAGACAAGAACCAAAAGGCAGTTGCTCCTAATAAATGGAAGATAGCTCACACAATCCTGACCTTGTGTTTATCTGGGGAAAATGGATTTCCATTGTCCGGAGATCTGTTCTGTCTCTGTGGAATGGATGTGTTTACGACGTAGTTAACGTTGATGTGCGGCAGATAATGAAAGAGTTCATTAAATTGAAACCATGTCAAGAGACAGATGACATGTAGAATAACCAAATTATAAATGTTGGATATTTCCCATAGGATCCATCAAAGCCATGTAATCAGTCCTGTCCCTGTCAGTGTAGATTAGTCTTCTCAGATCTGCACTGAACAAAAAAAAGGTCGCTTACAATAGCACGAGGAATGAGGCAATAATTGATGTAGTGGGGAAAACCATCTGTTAATATTATATCCAAATATACACACAACCGTACACACTAAATTGTAAAAATACCAAAACACCATGAATTGATTAACGTGGACACCGGCTTAAACAAGTTGAAAAACTTACCATTACCATTTAGTGGTCAATTGTACGGAATAGGTACTGTACCGTGTAAACTGTACTGATTCATATTATGTATTATCTTCCTTTGAAATCTACTAATAAATGTTTTAATCAATCAATCAATCAATCAAAAAAACAAAATGTTGTAGTTGACTGTAAGATATGTGGTGTTATGGGAAGCATATTGATCATTAAAATGTGCATTAAAAAATATATATATATGCATGTACATCAATACATATATCTATATACACATATTATTATCTTTTACTTATATTTTTGTTAAAATCGTGAAATGATTCAGTATAAGAAATAAGAATTGCAATTCAGATTAGAATCCATTTTTTTTCAGCACTGTTTTAAAAATACCGATTCTGTGCTCATATCAGTGCAGATGTCAACAATATCCACTCAAGAGACAAATAATCTTTTACAAACCATCGCCCACATTCACGATCTATTATACAGTATTTTATGTTTTCAGGAATTCTACATTTCCTTTAATAGCATTTTGACCCAGGGTTTTTAGTTACCGAGGAGAACTTCATTCGCATAAACGCTTGCCTAAATATAAGACATGCAAGTTTATAAATAATAACAACAAGCAAATACAAACCCCATTTCCATATGAGTTGGGAAATTGTGTTAGATGTAAATATAAACGGAATACAATGATTTGCAAATCTTTTTCAACCCATATACAATTGAATGCACTACAAAGACAAGATATATGATGTTCAAACTCATAAACTTTTTTTTTTTGCAAATAATAATTAACTTACAATTTCATGGCTGCAACACATGCCAAAGTAGTTGGGAAAGGGCATGTTCACCGCTGTGTTATGTCACCTTTTCTTTTAACAGCACTCAATAAACGTTTTGGGAACTGAGGAAGCTAATTGTTGAAGCTTTGAAAGTGGAATTCTTTCCCATTCTTGTTTTATGTAGAGCTTCAGTCGTTCAACAGTCCGGGGTCTCCACTGTCGTATTTTACGCTTCATAATGCGCCACACATTTTCGATGGGAGACACGTCTGGACTGCAGGCGGGCCAGGAAAGTACCCGCACTCTTTTTTTACGAAGCCACGCTGTTGTAACACTTGTCTTGCTGAAATAAGCAGGTACGTCCATGATAACGTTGCTTGGATGACAACATATATTGCTCCAAAACCTGTATGGACCTTTCAGCATTAATGGTGCCTTCACAGATGTGTAAGTTACCCATGCCTTGGGCACTAATACACCCTCATACCATCACAGATGCTGGCTTTTGAACTTTGCGCCTATGACAATCCGAATGGTTATTTTCTTCTATGTTCTGGAGGACACCACGTCCTCTTTTTCCAAATACAATTTGAAAAGTGGACTCGTCAGACCACAGAACACCTTTCCACTTTGCATCAGTCCATCTTAGATGAGCTCGAGCCCAGCCAAGCCGGCGGCGTTTCAGGATATTGTTGATAAATGGGTTTGGCTTTGCATAGTAGAGTTTTAACTTGCACTTACAGATGTAGCGACCAACTGTAGTGACTGACAGTGGTTTTATGAAGTGTTCCTGAGCCCATGTGGTGATATCCTTTACATGTCAGTTTTTGATGCAGTACCGCCTGAGGGATCAAAAGTCCGTAATATCATCGCTCACGTGCAGTGATTTCCCTAGATTCTCTGAACTTTTAAATGATTTTACGGACCGTAGATGGTAAAATCCCTAAATTCTTTGCAATAGCTTGTTGAGAAATGTGTTTCTAAAACTGTTCGACAATTTGCTTACAAAGTGGTGACCCTCACCCCATACTTGTTTGTGAATTACTTAGCATTTCATGGAAGTTGCTTTTATACCCAATCATGGCACCCACCTGTTCCCAATTAGCCTGCACACCTGTGGGATGTTCCATATACAGTAAGTGTTTGATGAGCATTACTTAACTTTATCAGCATTTATTGCCACCTTTCCCAACGTTTTTGTCCCTTGTTGCTGGCATCAAATTCTAAAGTTAATGATTATTTGCAAAAAAAAAAAAAAAAAAAATGTTTATCAGTTTGAACATTAAAAATGTTGTCTCTGTAGCATATTCAATTGAATATGGGTTGAAAATGATTTGCAAATCATTGTATTCCGTTTATATTTACATCCAACACAATTTCCCAACTCATATGGAAACGGGGTTTGTAAGTAAACTGAGGCAAAATATGCATATTATATATATATATATATATATATATATATATATATATATATATATATATATATATATATGTCTTGATTGGATTATCCAGAGAATAGTGCTCGATACCGTGGTAGAGCGCAATATGTAGGTGTGGGAAAAAAATCACAAGACTACTTCATCTCTACAGATCTGTTTCATGAGGGGTTCCCTCAATCATCAGGAGATTTTAATGGAAGCATTCACATACAATGGTTTATATAGAGCACAGAGTGGGTGGGTACAAGCAGGCGTAGGGTGTGGTGATTGGCTCATGTGTTACCTAGGAGGTGTTTCCGTCTATGGCGGCATGTTGAAATGATTTCACTGCGCTTGTTGAGAGATGATAGATCTGGATGATATATAATAAACAGTTTCTCTTTTAAGCATAGGTTGCATCTTTTATTACCACTGTTGTAAGGTGTGCTGGATGCAAGAATTTGCCATGTTATTGAATATTCAACATTATTGTCTTTGAGGTTCCAAATGTGTTTGCTGAGTTCTGTAGAATTCTGCAAAGTCTGGTTTCTAAAGGAGGCGTTGTGATTATTCCATCTTGTTTTGAACGCTCCTTCGGTTAATCCTACGTACGTGTCGGATGTGTTAATGTCCTTGCGTATTACCTTTGCTTGGTAAACGACTGATGTCTGTAAGCACCTTCCGTTGAGAGGGCAATCAGGTTTCTTGCGACAGTTACATTCATTATTGGTTTCAGAGTCGTTTAGTCTGGGGGTAGGCAGTCCTTTTGCAATTGCTTTGTTGTGGTTTGAAATGATTTGTTGCATGTTATTCATACAGCTGTAGCTCAATTTAATGTTGTTCTTGTTGAATATTTTTCTTAGGGTGTTGCCTTTGGGGAAGTGTTTGTCGATCAGAGTGAGGAACTTGCGGCCGATGTTGGTTGAGACGTCTTTGCTGAATGGCGGATTGTACCAGATGATGTTGTTTCGTTTTCTGCAAACTTCGCCTCGGACTACGACTCAATCACAGGCAACGAAAGAAACATCATCATCCACGCAAAGAACTCCATACTCATCCACAACAGTACACCATGGCAAAAAAAGAACAATTCAACATTTGACGTTACTATGGGGAGTTTTGACGGCGCAGAAACGTGCGAACTCGTTGGGAGTTTCCTCCTCTCCCAGCTTGCTAGCCTCAACCTGAACCTTGGTATTTACCGTGATGATGGACTGGCAGTGTGCCGCGCCTCGCCAAGGAGCAGCGAAAACACCAAGAAGCGCATATGCCAAATCTTCAAAGAAAACGGCCTACGGATCACGATTGAAGCCAACAAGCAAACCGTCAACTTCCTCGACGTCACTTTCAACCTGAGAAATAACAGCTACCAACCATTCACGAAACCCAACACAACACTCCAATACGTACACCATGACAGCAACCACCCACCCACCACCACGAAAAGAATACCTACCGGAATTAATAAAAGACTATCGATGCTGTCATCCAGCAAAGCTGAATTCGACCAAGCAACCCCCGCGTACCAGAAAGCACTTGATGAAAGCGGATACAACTTCACCCTCACCTATGAACCCACCCCAGGAAACCAACCAAAAAAGAGCAGAAAACGAAACAACATCATCTGGTACAATCCGCCATTCAGCAAAGACGTCTCAACCAACATCGGCCGCAAGTTCCTCACTCTGATCGACAAACACTTCCCCAAAGGCAACACCCTAAGAAAAATATTCAACAAAAACAACATTAAATTGAGCTACAGCTGTATGAATAACATGCAACAAATCATTTCAAACCACAACAAAGCAATTGCAAAAGGACTGCCTACCCCCAGACTAAACGACTCTGAAACCAATAATGAATGTAACTGTCGCAAGAAACCTGATTGCCCTCTCAACGGAAGGTGCTTACAGACATCAGTCGTTTACCAAGCAAAGGTAATACGCAAGGACATTAACACATCCGACACGTACGTAGGATTAACCGAAGGAGCGTTCAAAACAAGATGGAATAATCACAACGCCTCCTTTAGAAACCAGACTTTGCAGAATTCTACAGAACTCAGCAAACACATTTGGAACCTCAAAGACAATAATGTTGAATATTCAATAACATGGCAAATTCTTGCATCCAGCACACCTTACAACAGTGGTAATAAAAGATGCAACCTATGCTTAAAAGAGAAACTGTTTATTATATATCATCCAGATCTATCATCTCTCAACAAGCGCAGTGAAATCATTTCAACATGCCGCCATAGACGGAAACACCTCCTAGGTAACACATGAGCCAATCACCACACCCTACGCCTGCTTGTACCCACCCACTCTGTGCTCTATATAAACCATTGTATGTGAATGCTTCCATTAAAATCTCCTGATGATTGAGGGAACCCCTCATGAAACAGATCTGTAGAGATGAAGTAGTCTTGTGATTTTTTTCCCACACCTACATATATATATATATATATGTATGTATTGGGCTTGTACGGTATCAGTATAGTGCCGTGATACTAATGAATCATATTCGGTACTATACCGCCTCTAAAAAGTACCAGTCAACCAAACCCACCATCGTGACATCGCTTGTTTACGAGCAGACGAGCATGTTCGGCACCACACATCATCCTGTCTAGGAACATAAATTATTGTTTGAGTCACACTTGACTAACTACACTAGAGCAAGCCCGGTCACGGGCAAATAAAGTGTCTGTTAGTCCGGGTGAGGAGTCAGTTAAGCTAGAACTAGCCAGCGCCAGGCTGGAAAATCCCTGCACACATTGCATTTCTCCTAGAATAATACACAACTCACATAATATTTTTCTGCAGTGACTGTGCCAGATGTGGACATGCATTCTACTGAGGTGGCAAATTATGACACAATTCAGTGTATCGCAGCACCAACCAAACAATCTGAAGATTGCCGTCATATCAATTCCTAGTTATGGCCGAAATTATTTAGCGCGTAGTATGCTAAATAAACGCATCATTACTAATATTACTACCACAGGTAACTTTAACAAAAATTCCTCCAAACAGCCCACTACCTATAATATGGGCTTTTTAAACATAAGATCATTGTCTCACAAAATGTTTTTAGTTAATGATGTGACGATCGGTCACTTCATTTCTGTTTGTTTCCCTGTTTTTGTATTCACTTCCTATCAGTGCTCTTATTTTGGTTTTCACTTCCTGCTTGTTCTTTTGAGCACTGTTTTGTTCACACACCTTGCTGTTGATTGGCAGCTGGTCCTCACCTGCGGTCAATCAACATACGTCCTATTTATGCTCACCGCTCGAAGAGAACACACTCTATGTTGGAACTGTTGTATGCAAGACTGCTTCATTTCTCTGTTGATGATAATTAAAGTCATCTTACCGGCTCATTGTCCCCCCGGTTCTTGCATCTTGGGGTAACAAAAACGGCAGCCATGCGAGTTCCCAACAAATGAGGTCATTAGAGACAATAATCTTAACGTCATTGGTCTCAGCGAAACCTGACTCAAACCAGACATTTTTTTAGCTGACCAACACGCCGGATTGTAGTCAGCTGGAGGCGTGTCTAAATAAAATCAAACAATGGATGTCCGCTAACTTCTTGCAACTCAACGCTAAGAAAACGGAAATGCTTATGATCGGTCCTGCTAGACACCGACACCTATTTAATGATACCAACTTAACATTTGACGACCAAACAATTACACAAGGCGACTCTGTAAAGAATCTGGGTATTATCTTCGACCCAACTCTCTTGTTTGAGTCACACATTAAGAGTGTTACGAAAATGGCCTTCTTTCAGCTAAAATTAATTCCATTTTGTCCACTAGCGACGCTGACATCATTATTCATGCATTTGTTACGATTCGTCTCGATTACTGTAATCTATTATTTTCGGGTCTCCCCATGTCTAGCATTAAAAGCTTACAGTTGGTACAAAATGCGGCTGCCAGACTTTTGACAAGAACAAAAAAGTTTGATCATATTAATCCTATTTTCTGGCTCACCTGCACTGGCTTCCTGTTTACTTAAGATGTGACTTTAAGGTTTTACTACTTACGTATAAAATACCACACGGTTTAGCTCAATCCTATCTTGCCGATTGTATTGTACCATATGCCCTGGCAAGAAATCTGCATTCAAACAACTCCAGCTTATTAGTGATTCCAAGGGCCCAAAAAAAGTCTGCGGGCTATAGAGCGTTTTCTATTCAGGCTCCAGTACTCTGGAATGCCCTCCCGGTAAGAGTTAGAGATGCTACCTCAGTAGAAGCATTTAAGTCCCATCTTAAAAACTCATGTGTATACTTTAGCCTTTAAATAGAACCCCCTATTAGACCAGTTGATCTGCCGTCTCTTTTCTCCTCTGTGACCATAGATGACGCGCTAGCTGTCCAAAGTCGGAACCACTCATCTGTGATTCAGTTGGGGACGTTGCTGCACTGCTGACCTGTCTCCGCTCAAGATGATCTCCTGCTGGCCCCACTATGGACTGGACTCTCACACTATTATGTTAGATCCATAATGGATTGGACTCTTACGATATTATGCTAGATCTACTCAGGTTACTCATTGTCATCCCAGTGGGTTGAGTTTTTTTCTTTCCCTGATGTGGGGTCTGAACCGAGGATGTCCTTGTGGCTTGTGCAGCCCTTTGAGACACTGGTGATTTAGGGATATATAAGTAAACATTGATTGATTGATTGATTGAGACTTTCTACAAAAAGACAAGTTGCCGTGTATGTTCACTATCTTATTTAAGGACAAACTTGCAATAAGAAATAATTACAGTTGGTCAGTCAAAGAATTGACTTTAATGCTTTTTTTTATTTTTAGTTCAAACAAAAAAGGGACAAGAAAAAGGGACATCATGCCTGACAAATGAGAAGGATGGAAGTATATAGTAAAAGGAGAGAGGACATATGAATGTCTCTTCACTGATCATTAGCCCTCCTTTCTTAACCTCGAGCGTTGTTTTTTTTTCTTTTATTTGTAATGCTATATTTTCACAAGAGTGCTCTCAAACGGTGTGTGAAATGAGTGAATTAGGGCGTCCAACATGAAACAGATGTGTCTTCATATATCAGCCAATCAAAAGGCAATATTTTAACTCAGCACTATTACGTACAAACAGCCAGTCAGCGCTTAAACCCAGCAAGATGCTTATTGTCAAAATGGAAATTATTATGTCAAATCCTCACAATGCCAAAAAATAGTAAGCACATGTTAGTCTTGTCCTGTTATGATAATAAAACATTCTTACACCTGCAATTCTGTGACACGCTGTCTGGAAAAAGTGTGGAATTTTAGTTTAATAAATAAAATACAAATAGTTACCATTTCACAGACATCCCTGCCATTTTTACGTTGGTTACAATGGCAATATATTGACACCAGTGTGCATATGTAGACAAGTCCTTTTCCATAAAATGTTTCCTCCTTTATCTGATTGAACCTCCCCATTGAGGAACTGATCTGTTTGTAATAATGACTGACAGTTAATCACTGACTGACCAACTACAGAGAACCTTTACACAACAAATCATGAAGTGGAAAAAGTCTAACCAAGCATGTATTATTTGTTTTCTGGCAGGTCGGCACAGTATGTAGACATACAATCTGGAATAAAGTACAAACTGTGGTATAAAATACAATGTCTGGAGATGAGGCATACATTGGCTCAAGGTTACCTAATGTTAGTGTAATCAATGCCAACCTGTGTGACAGTACACTACGTTGTGTAAATCTTTCTTCACAACGCCTTAAACATGTTTTATTTTATTTTACCTATCCTTTTTAATCTTTATGAGAGACAAAAACTTTTTTTTTGTTTTGTTTTGCATTTTAATTTGATATTAATTTGTTCTAGGTGGCTAGAAATGCTGCTAATAGGAGCAATTCATTCTGTTTTTTAAGTCTATGTCTACACTAAGCCGGATAACCCCCTAAACCACGGGTGTCAAACTCAAATACAGAGTGGGCCAACATTTAAAACTGAACAAAGTGGCGGGCCAAGGTTGAACAAATTAACCTTTTAATAGTGACCCCAAAAAGTTTTGCATTGAATATTGAACAAGCAAGCCTTATATAACTTTATAGTGACATACAAACTCGAGTTTCAAATGATAATAATAATTAAAACAATTTCAATGGCGTATCAAATAAAATTTAAATAAAAATTGAACGTCTCTTTTCTATTTGCAAATTTCTCAGGTAAATATCAAAATAAACTTTTTTCACAGGCTAAAAATAAATTTGAAAATAGAATAACAATAATGAATGAATCAAGCATTCAAGTCTTGAAGTAGCAAGAGAAAGTGCACAAATAATACGTGAATTATTGCTCAGTTTGCTTAGCTGATTTGCTTTAACACTAAATATGGAAAAAGCAACACTTATATAACATAACAGTGTAAAATCTTAATAGTGGTGGTAGCGGAGGGTGTATATTGTAGCCTGCCGGA
The DNA here is from genome assembly GCF_033978795.1 of Nerophis ophidion. Classification (NCBI taxonomy): domain Eukaryota; kingdom Metazoa; phylum Chordata; class Actinopteri; order Syngnathiformes; family Syngnathidae; genus Nerophis; species Nerophis ophidion. Next base: position 25,448,168 of record NC_084627.1, read on the forward strand.
AGTGTTACTGCTGCAAGGGGTTCTGGGTATTTTGTGTATGTTGTGTTACGGTGCGGATGTTCTCCTGAAATGTGTTTGTCATTCTTATGTGGTGTGGGTCCACAGTGTGGCGTGTATTTGTAACAGTGTTAAAGTTGTTTATACGGCCACCCTTAGTGTGACCTGTATGGTTGTTGACCAAGTATGATTTCATTCACTCATGTGTGTGTTTAAAAGTCGCATATATTATGTGATTAGGCCGGAACGCTGTTTGTATGGAGTACAGGCTATGGCATTGGCCGGAAGCTGGCTTTAATCGTCAGCATCTGGATGACTTTTGAGTGTGTAATGCTTAACACAATGCAATAGGACACCAACCTGAAAAACATAAACATTCACATTACAGTATCTGTAAAGTATTTGTCCACATTTAATTTTTCTTTTGCACACAGCTAGCTTAGTTGTACTGACAAGCATGTTGTTAGTGTGAACAGTTCGTCTTTTGTTGTAATGCAGTTTCTTTTTGCATTGTACTCCTCGCAAGACGCTGAAATGTTAACCGCTCACTGAAGCTTAAAGGCCTACTGAAATTAGATTTTCTTCTTTAAACGGGGATAGCAGGTCCATTCTATGTGTCATGCTTGATCATTTCGCGATATTGCCATATTTTTGCTGAAAGGATTTAGTAGAGAACATCGACGATAAAGTTTGCAACTTTTTATCGCTAATAAAAAAAGCCTTGCCTGTACCGGAAGTCGCAGACAATGACGTCACCCGTTGATGGCTCCTCACATCCTCACATTGTTTAAAATGGGAGCCTCCAACAAAAAGAGCTATTCGGACCGAGAAAATTACAATTTCCCCATTAATTTGAGTGAGGATGAAAGATTTGTGGCTGAGGATATTGATAGAGAAGGACTAGAACAAAACAAAAAAAATAATAAAGTAAAAAAAAAAAAGGCGATTGCATTTTGAGCGATTCGGATGTTTTTATACACATTTACTAGGATAATTCTGGAAGATCTCTTATCTGCTTATTGTTTTAATAGTGTTTTAGTGAGATTATAAAGATTGTAAAGACATACCTCGAGGTTGGATGGCTGGGGTGAACACGCAGTGTCTCAGAGAGAAGCCGAGGAGCCAAGCTCACAGCTGCCTTTTTTGACATGACAACTGCTGCAGGACGACGAATAATCCATTGATGTCTCCGGTAAGATATATATCACAATTACCCCATCCAAAAACATGCTGGTTGACGTAGAGAAAACATGTTTGCTTTACCGCTCCGCTTCACAACAAACAAAGAAACACCGGCTGTGTCTCGGTGCTAAAGACAGCTGCAATCCACCGCTTTTCACCAACAACATTCTTTGTAGTCTCCATTATTAAATGAACAAATTTCAAAAGATTCCGCAACACAGATGTCCAGAATACTGTGTAATTACGCCATGAACAGAGACGACTTTTAGCCGTGTTTGGTGCAGCGCTAATATTTCCTTACAGTCCGTGACGTCACGCGTACGCGTCATCATTCCGTGACGTTTTCAACAAATTTAGTATACTAAAAAGGCTGTATTGGCATGTGTTGCAATGTTAATATTTCATCATTGATATATAAACTATCAGACTGCGTGGTCGGTAGTAGTGGGTTTCAGTTGGCCTTTAAGCACTGAGTGGCTGTCAAATTTAACGCGATAACAGCGCGTTAACTATAAGTTCCCTTAACTGCATACATGTTTTAACACCTCTGTGTCGACCCTCACGCCGTTACGTGGGAAACATGGCTGCGTTCACGATATAGTTGTAGCTGGAGGCTGTTTTCCCCCCTCGACCCATGTTTGGCACTGTGCCTGTCTTTCCAGCCACTGGTTGCTATTGATTGCTGGGCGGAGCCATGTGCACCTCTGAAAGCAGGTGTGTAGCCGCCTTATCTTTCACTCCTTGCTGGCTCCCGTGGTAGCTGTGGCTTGTCGTGCCAGCTTCACTCTTTGATCCCTGTTTGGTGTTGCCGTCTGTGACCGCCATTGAGGCACATGGATCTCCTTTACCCAACACTTGACTGCTTGGTCGGGGGGAGACAGGAACGGCCTGCTGGAGCCTTGCTGTATCCAGCTAAAACCATCATGCTTGGAAACTGGCTTCTCTTTAGTCTGGGTCATACTTGCCAACCCTCCCGGATTTTCCGGGAGACTCCCGAAATTCAGCGCCTCTCCCAAAAACCTCCCGGGACAAATTTTCTCCCGAAAATCTCCCGGAATTCAAGCGGAGCTGGAGGCCACGCCCCCCAACATTGAGTCAGACATGACTCAATGTTGTGACAATACTGCCATCTAGTGAACATACAATAGAATGTAAATATATTCTTCATTTTTTGTTCTGAAGCCCACAGTAAAGAGACGTAACTTCATCATGTCGCCTGGTTATTGACTCCAACCCAATATATTACACCGTCGACGGGCAAAATGAAGAAATACGATAGGAAACAATAATTTCAGTTTATCCGGGAGAGTTCGAAGGGGAAGGGGTATGTTGTCTGTAAATTTTGTAGAACAGACTTCTCCATTGAAGACGTCGGCCAAACGGATATTCAGCCATGAACGGTCAGCGAAGCACAAAGCGTCCGCAGCGCAGCATCGTTCACAACCCAGTATTATGGGCCACCTCGCAAAATGAAGACGGTAAACCCGATGGTGTATCTTATGCTGAGACAAAGATGGCTATGCTGATAGCTGGAAGCAACATCCCGTTTTCCTTTGCGGATGTCTACAACAAAACTTTGAAGGATATGTTCCCGGATTCGGAAATCGCTCGCCAATACGCAAATGGCAGAACAAAGGTTACTCAAATAGCGAAAGTTAAGTGTTGTTTGCTTTTTTT